>NC_135024.1:5981250-6287187 GCF_051020955.1 Megalopta genalis
ACATACCCGCAGTAATAGGTACATTTGCCAAATATAGGTACATTTGCCGTCGACGAAGCGGCTCCGAAAATGGCTAGAAGACTCGAGAATTTATGATTCGATACGGAGGAAGTACGACGGTCGGGAACGCTCGCGATTATTTCGACACGCGGGAATCACGTCGCAGCGACATGGTTTAATCCTGAGCGCCGCGTTAAAAATACAAGCAGTCGGTTTTATTTAACCGCCGATATTTCACTCAACGTTTCGCTCGAAGGGTTCGTTCTAGAATCGCAGATCGCAGGTTGGTTCACTCTCGGTCATAACGCTCGGTTTAATAAGGAATCCATCATTTTTTTTCAGTGGAAGTAATGCAAGTTTTTGTAAAATCTTGTATGTAGGATTCGGTCTTCAGAAGCGTCTCTGTGAAATCTTGATCGAAGTTATTGTGATTATTGAAACTTGCGTGAACACTCGAGACAACGTTTTCGCAGGTACTGTACCAATCTACTTGAAATGTTAACTGCATCTTAAGGAAGAATTCTTGTCTGACTTACAATGAGAACGATATATCGTAGATAGTATCTTTCATCGATGTCGAGAAGACAATTTTTTAAGTAAGATTAAACAGTTGGATTTAAATAGTTACCATTTCTAGGACTAAGAATAATTTATAATTATCTTAAATAATGTTCCGCAAGAATTTAGAAACTAATAATAAGTAGCATCGAACGTACGTACATGTAATAATTCTGTATTTGTTAAACACGCAATCTGGTTTGAAGCATTAATAAATAAATAAATAATTATCATACTTCGCAAAATAATTTTCCTTTCATAACTATAGGTCAAACGATAATTATTTGCGCCTATATTAATGAGAATGCGATCAAAATAAGTCGACAAATTCCTTCAAAAGAAATCAATTCGTGTTTTAATTCTTCACCTCAAAATGGCGTCTCAAAAATAGATCGTGCTAACACCTTGTCTCATAAAAATGGAAAAACTGAATTTATTTAAACATTTCACCAATTTTATTATAACGTATACTTGAATTCAGAACCTTGTTCAATCATTATCCAGAATAGTGTCTTTGTAAAGTCAACGATCTCGAAACAAAAAATGTGAAACCGGTTCAAGCGACCAGCATGATAGGTTTAGCGTTAAACTTGATTAGTTCTTCGAAGCGCGCGATAGTGATCTACCGACAAGTTTATTGATTCCGAATCAATAAAAATTACTTTACCTCGCAGCACTGTGCATATAAATTCAAGCACGATTAAATAGCGCGTTCTCGTTCGAGGTCTCAGAATTAGATCATAAAGTGAGAGATTAAAGGAAACCATAAAGCAGGATTGTATTTCGAAGGTCTGACCGCGGAACAGGATTGTTAATTTCGAAAAGAAAATTGCCTCGGACTGAAAAAACTCCGACTGAAAAATTCCTCTTCGACTTGCCGGGTTAATAACTGGGCATCGCGCAGGCCCGCGAACGCACTCGCTGCAATTGCACATCTCGTGCCGAATTGAATCATCCGCGTTGCCTGGTATCGGGCTCGTAACGAATCACTTAAAATAATTAACGTCGTTGGATCCGATTAACTTTTTTCCAAGTCCCGTAGCGCTGCCTTGCACGATCCGGACCCCAGTCGGCCAGCACACGCTACAGCCCGATAACTCGTCCTCTTATCTGCTTGAGATAAACCGTCGATGATTATTTAATATATCTGTAATCTGCGACGCGCGAGGACGACGGTATTGCCATTCGTTACACAACACGCTGTCATCCATTGGTTGGGAACGAACTAGGATCCGCGATAGCGATACGCGTTGGAACCGTTCGTGCGATAGCGATGGGACTGATTCGAAGCCGTTTTTCGAAACCGGCGAACATTATTCCTGCCCTACCGGTTACATTAGATTGAAATTAGCTCATTTTCTGGCCGCCTAAGCTAAAACGTCATGAAATCGATTATATCGAGGGCTCTGTTTAAACGAAAACCTGAATAATTAATCACGGCCGAAAATGTCAGGCTATTGCCGCAAGGAACAATTTTAAGAGAGTTATAATTAGCTCATCGCTCTGAATGTGAACTGCGTGCACTATTATCGAATAAAAGCGACCCGAAGACAAAATAAAATTCATCGCATTACTTACCGCCGTTCGTTTCGACACGGCCGTTCTTTGTTGAACGCGCGCTTTAACGGATTACGATATTAAATAGCAACGTGCACGATATTAATTCAACTTTCCCTCCACGAACTACGTCGGTCGTCAGCTTTCGGCCATGTCCCAGAGTTTCAAACAAGCCTCCACATACCGAAAACGGTATACAGCTGTACGTTATTCGATACCGACTCCAAAAATACCCGAGACAGTAACAAATGCCGTTTCCGTGTACTCGCAACATCGAAATTAAAGAGTTTATCCGGCGATTCGTGCGAGCGTTTGCGCGCCCCTCAAGTATCAAACGCCATAATCGTCGATGAAGATCGAAGATGGCGAACACAAAAGGGGGAAGAAAGAACAGAAAACTACGTTTTACACTTCAATTTTATCGCTAATAAATCGAGCAGAAGAAACAGCAGGGCAAACATTCAGCACTGACAGCGAGCATCGCGAAATCCTCGAGCGTCCAGTCGGATTCCCAACGCTTGTTCCACAGAGAATACTCGGCCCCGTCACTAGTTCCCGAGCCTGGCAACAAAAAGCCCGTGTCCGGAGACCGCGACGGACTCGTCGTCGTCGTCGTCTCTGGATCATACGTGACGAGGATGTTATTATGAAGCATTCGTTGCATGCAAATGCCGGCGCGACGCTCGGCCCGACCCGGCCGCCGCTTGTGTTTCTATTTTTTTCCGGGACGCATCGAGTGAAAATGAGCCCGCAGTTTTGTCCAAAAACGTTCTGCCGAAAATCTGCGGCCGAAAAATCCCGGCCGCGAGATTCGCGAGACTTTCCTGCGGCACCGAGCGAAATAATTGATCGCGGATTGCCGAGTGCTTCGATTGCAATTTAAACAGTCTCTATTGGACTATGCAGCTTTAATTTCCAAGCTAACAGTCTCCTTTCTCCGCAGACGCCATCGCGTCTCCCGGGATCGATGCAATTTTAGCGCAAAAATCAAATTTCGTTCTTTCACGATTTTTTTTACTGCTCGTGTTTTAATACGCATGGCGAGCCATTTCACTGTTTCGCTTTAATCTTCCTTGTGAAATACGTGTTGCATAAATTATGTTTCGAACAAAAGTTGTTCGGTACGAAGAGAACCATATTACGGCAACAGTTAATTTTTTGCTTTTTCCCTTCTCTTATCAAAAAATGGAGACTGGACGAAATATATGAAACACTTGCGCATGCAACTTGAATTGATCGATCGCCTAAATGCTTGTACGGATCGTAATGAATAAGATTTCGAACATATCTTGCGTTAAAAATCGACTAAAAACCATCTCGATAAATATTAATTTTCAAGCCCTGCACTTTAATAGTTTTTTATTCTCTATTCGATAGACTTACATGCTTCTTCATTTAATAGAACTCAATGCTACGTTCGAAACATCATTTTCATACAACACGTAGTTTACAAAAAAGAATTAGGATGAAAGAGCTAAATGATTCACCTTGTATTATTACCGTGGTGTTGTGATCTCCATTTCGTAAATATTCTATATAAAATTATGATTATATTTGTGCTGCATGTGAACATATTTATTAAATTATCTTGCGTACAATGATGTAAATATTCATTAACGTAGCGTGACACGACGCGAGTAGCACATGAACAATCGTATAACAATGCGTATACATGTTAAAGTTAATACGAAAACCTACGTTAGGAGAAAAACGATTATTTATAAACAATCGATTTTAGATATTCATCCATAGTCCAAGATTGCTCCGTTGAAATTAACGGTGTACTCTAACCATGACAAAGTGAAACGATACTCCGGGCAAAGATAAATGCATTTCGGATAACCTAAAGTAATATCCGCGCAAGTTTCCCATTTATCTGACGTTTATGGAACTTGAGGCGCACCGAAGGAACGGTCTCTTAACGTTTGTTTCGATTATACCGAGTGTCCCGAAGTGAACTTCCAACGAGAAAGTAGGTGGGTTTGTTCATTTGCGTGGGTAAAGCAGCGCGCAGCCTCGCGAAATATTCGACGCTCCCGGGCGCGATTTCGGTACCCGGCATAAATTTCATCCGCATCGCGTCCGCCATTTTGCCGACGAATTGCAGTGATTCTAATGCTAATCGGACAGCACGTTTTTCCCCGTGTTTCCGTTGTAACCGGCCTGTTCCGTGTAAATTATTCCGGCGTAAGTCCGCCCCTTAGTGTACGCACGTATTTCATAAATTAAATTTAATTTCCACGTGTCCGCGGTACGTATTGGTACACATATATGTACACGTAGCCAGAGAGACGTATATATATATTTATGCGTATTTCTTCGTTGCGGGAGGTAAAATATGCTTCGCGCAGTTGGGCTGCCGCATCGAGAGTTAAAAACAGCGGTCCAGCAGTTTGTTTCACTTTCATAAAATGGAAATGTGGAAAGTGCTTTTTTTCTTGCGAGCTCTCTCTCTCTCTCTCTCTCTTTCTCTCTCTCACTCTCTCTCTCTCTCTCTCGCTCTCTCGCTCGCTCTATTTTCCCCACTCGGAGCTTCCATCGATAAGCGTCAAGGCTGGGAAACAAGTTCCAACGAAGTCGGGTATTAAAGCCATTCGTTTCCAGTTTGAAGCGTTACTTTCCCTGATAGATAATATCCAGTACCGGCGCCATTATTAACGGAAGAACGCACTCGGATATTGTAGACTGATTGGTTTAACCATTATACACTAATGGAAAGTGCATAATAGATCTCGTTCTGTTAAGTTTGATTTCGCTTATTTCCTGCTCGGACAGTTTCGAATTTGACCAATCCATTCCGCAAATGGAAACAGGAAAAAAAGGAATCACCGCGCGAACAGTATTTCTACCGACTTCAATTCAACTTTTAATACCATCAATTTTTTGTCCAGAGAAGAGCGATACGATACTCGTTGCGGGAACGGAATTTTCGCTAAAATGTTCCTTAGCGCGGCCGAATACAACATAGATTCGGCGCAACGGACTATAATTTCTCCAATTAACGAGTTAATCGCAAACCGATATTTTAAGGCAAGTGGTCAGCGTTCATTATTGCGGTCATTGTATATTCGGGGTGCCGTTGAACGCGCTCAATATTTGTTTATTCATCCAAGTGTCAGGCTGTAATGGAATAAATGCGTTCTCGGCGTTTCTGTCACTTACACTGCACATATGGTCGGGAACTATCAAAATTAATTTAATAGTACATACACGGGCGCGATACGGATTTCGGTTTCGAAATGCTTTCGATCAACAGAGCGTTCCGACAAAATGCCGCTTTCAGCTATTTATTTATTTAAGTGCGCGAATACCACGTTTCTCCGCTCCATCTGTTCCAATCTGCAATAGGAAGCACGATACTGTATTCACGAACGTTCATCCTACCGAAAAGGTGCCATTTTATCGAAAGGAAGCAACCTTTAAATCCAAAATCGATGGCACAGCCAATATCATAATTACGTACTTCGGTCGCATTTCTGTGTCGAGTGTGATGAGCTACCTTATTGGAAGTCGCGATTTCGGCTATGAAATTTCGTTCGAATATTTCGTTCAATCAAAACGGCGCTCTCGGGCATTCCGATCTATTTATCCGCCGTTTCATAATGTCCATTATAAAGAATCCACACGTTCTTGTCCCGTAACGGAACCATTTTATTGGAACAAAACATCTTATAGGTCCGAGATCGTTCGAAGCCAATGTAAAAAGTTCTTTTATCACGTCTTTATACGACATAAAATTACTATGAAAACACGTTGACGGCCGTCACTTTGGCTCCGAGAGGTTTTACACCTCTTCCGTGTTACGCTCCGACAAAATGGCACCTTTCATGTCCTTATTGAAACGTGCGACTGATTCGTTTGTCCATTTAACACGAGCGCAACTCGTCTAATTTAATAACAGATAATTCGAAAGATGTTACCGTCAATTTTCAGATAACAATAAAAGAATATTCAAAGCAGCCTCGCAATGTATTGTACTTACGAGTTCAGCTAACAAAGGGCACTACTTTACGGTAAAATGAACACCGTGGCGATTCGTGGTAATCGTCCTCGTTTTACGACAATAAAATGTGTTACCAAATGTGTTCACTTGATCGTCGCTTTGACAGTCACGCTGTCGTCTTGGGAATTTAATAAAATCAACGTGTTTCATTCGGTCACATTAAAATTGAAAAGTTCGGTTCTACAACGTCGATTACAATTTTGCGATTCTTAAGAGCAAAATCAGAAAGATGAAATAAATTAGCGTAGAAATAAATTTCCGAATCTGAGCGAACGATTCGGTCAAAGTATTATTGTATCGAGAAACAGCGTGATAAATATTGAAACGCAGAGGCGAACAAAGCGACGGAAGCGACGTGACGGACAATCTGTAAGGATCCGAGGATTAGATACCCGAAAAGGTGGCATTGTACAATGAAAATAGAGATGAATGGAAGTTTGGAGCAAGCTGACGACTCCAGCTGGCAGCGTTTCCCAGAAAAAGGTGTAGGTAGCATTTCCTAGAAAAGGAATGGGGAAGCGGTTGGAAACGGAGATCAGGACGACGAGAGCCCGAACGTGCACGGTAGTCCCATGAGTTCGGGCGAAGGATCGGGAGGCTTTCGCAGACCCTTCATCCGGCCTACAATAAAGCGGCGGGGGTGGGGCGATACGTTTAACCTGAAGAGCAAGCAGGTGCGTTCGTTCAACCCACGACCGGGCTGCAGTTTACCTGCGGGAGTGTCTGGCAGCGCACCTACGCGCGTCGTGTGTCGTCGTCGTCGTCGTCGTCGTCGGGTCTCGTCACCGCTCTGGCAGCTCGCGGGCGGAAACTCGGTCAAAAATCGATCAAAAATTCAGGCGGCGCCGAACCGCGGCCTCGATCCTGTTGCGGATACACGCGAGCGACGCGCGGCGCGGATCGGCGTTGAACAGCGCGAGTAAAAGCGGGAGAGAAAGAGAAAGAGAGAAAGAGATAGGAACACACAGTGTACACCGCTCGTATGGAAAATTTCGATCGATTATTAACAGCCGGCGGTGTCTATTGAAATTCACGCGATTAGCGGCGGTGATACGAAGTACATGTAAACTAATTTCGGCCTGTACAAGCTGCGCCGGCCGCGTGTTTAATCATTCTCCGCGGCTCGTCATTATCTTCCGGCGATTTGCGGGAATTAATTAGACCGGCGCGACGCGGCCGTGCCTTTGTGTTTCCCTTCGCGCGTGTGTACTGGCACTTCGGATATTTTCATGGAAATCAACCGGCGGACATCGAAGTGCGCCATCATCCGCTCCGCCCGTCGCCGTTGTCCTTGTTGTTCTTCGCTGGATGCGCCGGAGAGTGAAACCGTGAGTCCTCGTTTTGCAACGGCTGTTTGTTTGTGTTAGAGAATTTGTATTCCGCGACCGATACAACAGGTCTTGTGACGGTTCGTTCGCTCTTTTTTTCTTTCTCTCTCTCTCTCTCTCTCTCTCTCTTTCTCCCGTTGATCATCCCGCGAGTAACGCAGCTAGATTGAAGTTTGGATTATTCGTAGCGTGTTCCGGCCCGCGCGCTCGGCGTAAAGCACAAACTTCGTTGCGATTGAAACGATTTTGCACTAGCCGCGGACCGAGTGCGAATCGTTGCGCGCTTTGGCGGCACTGCGAGTATTGTAGTTTAAGTTTTATCCGGAGTATCAGAATTCATTTGTGGACCGGGAATTGAATTTTCTTTTTTAACCGGGCCTCCCGTTCATATTCGGACAGTCTTTAAATGGGAATAACTTTCCGTAATCGGATGAAACGAGTTTCTCCGGGAAGCTACGAAAGCTCTATCAAGAGGGAGAATTTTTTATTTGTTACTCTCGCAGCAGCAACGTCCGCCGATCAAGATAAACGTTTTAGAATATATCTATCGCTGTCCCGTAAAAACTATTCGTGTCACAAGCTTTTAAATTTAACTTCATGCATTGATTGAGCTGCACAATATGGGATTTACTGGAATAGACTGAAGAATATAAAACAGCAAGGAAACGATATTAATACGAAAGGCTAGTAATCATAATCTTTCGCGCAATGATGGTAATTTTATTCTACTATTGCAGTCTATCATTTCATCACTTTTCAAACTTTTGATACTTGCCCGGATCACACAAAGCAGGCTTCTGCATTTATTTTCGTATTTCACAAAAGTTTTACTACACATCGTTTAATAAGCTAATCCCTCCAAACAGCTATAACTCAATATAACTTTGAAATCACAGATTATTATCTATCCTGCCTTTTGGATCTCAGACAGAGTCTCAAAAATATTTTGTTCCGTTGTTCCTCCTTCGTAACGCATTCTGATTTTTAACTCCTACTTCACAATCAGATCAAATTCAATTTTTGTTGAAATCGTGAATACATTGTTAATTTATACCTAAAGCTGAATATTGACTAGTTTCTGTAAATCTCTTATAACCGCGCGAAAGACCAAGACCGTAGGAGTTTAACTTCTGAAAATAGGTTCAAACCGTCCGGTACAATTTTGTAAAAGTTATCTCTAAAAGAGTGCTCGAGTATTAACGGCAGTGCTGTATAAAATTAACTAGAGCGTAAAACAGCGACCATATTGGTTGTTCACTGGGAAAGGGTTCTTTCGAACGAGTGGCATCCGAAAGCCAACGTTTCCGCGATGGTGAAATTTTTGCGACGTTGATTTCGAATCACCTTGCGCCACAATGCTCGTGATTTTATAACGCAGCGAAGTACGGTAAACACAACTTCGCGACTATTCCCCTTTCGAAAACCGTCTCTCGCGGAATTTTTCCGAAATGACTTTACGCCGAGTCCCGTTCCGCTTCGCCGGCGAGCTCGAGCGAGAAATCTTGATTTCAGGGAAATTTTGTATAAGCGTAATGCACGTCGAAATACGCGAGCGCGCGCGCGCGCAAAAGAAAAAAGAAACTGCACGTAGGTGGGCGCCGTCTTCGGAAATTTGCTTCCGAAAAGAGACCGCACTTCGCGGAATATTCAAACCGCCGCCGCATTTCGTTGCACCCAATTTGATGTTTCAGCGTCGGTGCAAATTGCCATTTTTTTCGACTTCGTCCCGGTGTGGCCGGAAGTTCGCCAACTCGATAATTAAAAATTCGGCTTACGTTCCTCACGCACAAAATGGTCAACGACTAATTAAAAATTTAGTTTAGATAGGTAACTGCAAAAACGGCGAATGCATTATTCAAAAGTTCGCTGCCGCACGATAAAAAAATGGAAATATAACCGCCGAATTATCTATTATTAAAATTCATTTCGCATATGCGACACGATTTATTGTACAAAGCAGCGTGAACAATCGATTCGTACAGTATTCATAAAGTATCCGTACCCTTTTATCCCCGAGCCTGTAACGAGAAATTCAAAAATTAATTTTGTAGATTCCGTTCAAAAGAAAAAAAAGATAAACGTACTTACGCGAATTGCCTTGCGCGACCGACCGTAACGAGCAATCCTAATTCTAATCAAGGTTTTAATCAAGGTTTCGCTGTGCACTTGTCCGCAGCTTAAAAACTACTTCAAAAGGAATTTCGAACCATCGAAAAGCTCGGAGGTCACACAGCTAATTAAGCATTTGCTGCCGGGTGCAATTTTCCACGAATTACATTTCCAAAAAATCGAGCCGCCGATGCCGAAACCGTACCGCGACTATACGAGATCCTCCCGGCGGAATTTTTCCAATTAAAATGAAGTCTGTAGAGAGACAATAACTGGCTCGAGAACGTGAAACTTCTTTTGCGTAAATTATTCAACGCGAATCGAGTTTCCGTGGCAATTTCCAGCTGAACGATTAATGGAGAAATAACTCGATTTCTTAGTCGCCGGAAATCCCTGGCCGGACGGCAAGGTGACAAAGGTTTTATCGAGCGTGTGTGCGTGTGTGTGTGTGTGTGTACGGTGTAACTGCGCACGGGCACCGGTACACGTGCCCTTGTAAACACGGATGCTAGTCGTTTTTCAAGGTATTAAATATTGCGTAAATCCCGGGGCTTGTTTAGCCACGCTCAGACAGCGTTACAAGGGGGCGGGGGGCGGGCAACGTTCAAGAAAATCGTCCGGTATCGACATCCGCTTGCTCCACCTTTCAATTACACGGCCCGTTGTTTGCCGGGCTCCGAGGATGGTAAACAGAATCGTACGTTTCTTTTCAAAGCCGTTGCTCGCAGCGATTCCACTCCCCCTTGCCGTCCCGCGCCCCTCCCACGGCCACCCTCGTTCGCCGGCATTAATTAGCGGCTTAATTAAATGAAGTTTGCGATCGTACCTTAGACGGCAGCTACAAAACGGCCCGGGATCGTAAGACTCTTGATTTAGAACAAATTTCAGATCGGTTTACACGAAACGTTCCCTTTTTATACGGCGAAGACGCGACGTTTCAGTGTCCGTTGGGTCAAGAATTTTTTTTCTTTCCTTCTTTCTTCTTTTTTTAGAAAGCGCTCTTCGCGAATTAATGAACGGTGCAAAGATCAATTTCCGGCTCTGAAACCCGGTAAATGATAATTAGCTGTTTTAATAGCGGTCGGGATATTGATCAATTTCTGATTCATTTACTGTGTGCAGCGTGCTTTCGAATTAAATGCCGAAGGGATATTCTGTTTTCTTTTCTTTTTATTTAATGAGAAAGAGAAAGAGAGAGAGAGAGAGAAGTTCTTCGACATTTCTTTTTTACGGAAAATAACGAATGAAGTTAATTAATCTGAGACTTTGTGTACGGTTCTCGTTGTACTTTCACGATACTTGTTGACATTTTTTCAGTTTGTGGTACTTTTATAGAAAAATGTTTCGTTTTCGAATGTCTTTTAAGTCGTTAGTGTTTTATTGTCGTGCATGTATCTACGAGCACAAATGTTCTCCGTATGTGCTATTAATTATTACATTTAAAAAATGTCGATTGTTTGAGAAGTTGATAGGTCTCCGCCATTAAAATAATCTTTACGTAGTTCTGTAGAATTTCGATCACCGGAGATTCCATTATCACGTTCCGTGCCGAGCTTTTTTTACTCGAATCTTCACACTTTGATATTTTACTAAAACTTGATGTATTACGTGCAATATTATTAATTCTCGTACACATAACAACGTAACAAAAACTTATCAACGCCCATTCTTGCGGTGGAAATTGATTCTTCGGTTCTAAATTTCTTGTAAACAATTTGTTCAGTTCACTAAGTAAACATGCAAGCGTGTACCATCGATGGTACACGTGGCACGGAACGTGTTAATAGGCGTTGAAAATTTCACAAGCCGGATAATTGAAAATATCGTTAATAATAGTTGCAAAATATTTCTGCCTGTGAACTTCGATGAACGGTAAAATCGATGAATAGGTAACTAGTATAAAATCACCAGAAATGTTTCATTACTGTCAAAGATGTAAGTTATTTTAGTCAATCATTGTTTATAATTATATCATATTATAATTACTTATGATGTAATATAATATACTCAAATATAAATTACTTATATCTTTTATCGTCTTTTTTACAGCAAAAGGTACTATAAAAAGCATAGTAGCGTGCTTTGTTAAATTACAAAATTGAAAATACTAATTCCACACATTTGGGATATTTTTGTTCATTTTGGGTCATTTTAAGGTTAAAGATCTTCCAACAAACAAATATCTACGTCTTATTAAAGAGAAGAACGACACATTTAAGAAGCAGGAAAATACAGGGAAATATTATAAACGCAGTTAATCACACAGTTCTGGATCCGAGAACTATCCAAATTATCACCGTAAATTGTTAACGACATTTTCAATCGTCCGGCGGTAGCTTGTGAAATTTTCAGCATCCATTAATGGAATCTCCGATCATCGGCATTCCACAGAAGTACAAACAGATTATTTTGAGAGAGAAGACTTATCAGCTTCGAACAATCGACTTTTATGTTAATCAATTTGCAACAGAAACATAATATGTACACTACCAAAAAAAAATGCATATCGCCACTTCTATCTCTGCGACAAGAAATCTCCTAGCAGCCGAAAGAAGTTTCTTTATTCAGATTTTATATAACACGAGATATTCCATTAAAATCCACAGTCAATTTACAAGCAATTACCAGAAATTTAGGCTTACAAAAATAGGCTTGATATTCGGAATTTTCGAATGGCTGTTTCTGTTTGGTCAATCTGTAACACGCTTGCAATAATAACGCGACAATCGTTTGGATATTTCTCGCGGGAAGATTAGGTTTTCAACGATGATATTTTTGCGGGTCGGTCGCTTCGCGCGTTCGAGGACACGAGAATTGTTTTCCGCAGAGATGAATTTTGCGGACGGAGCGATCAATTTTTAATATCGTGATCGCCGTGTTACCGGCGAGGTCATTCGTCCTTTTATTTTTCGTCTTGGCACCCCCCCTGACTCGCCATGAATCACCGTGAAGAGCGCCGAGGATCCACGAGAAAAATAGAACATCCCGGCCGTTTAGTCCCGCGAATATTTTACAGGCACTTTGCTTCGGAATAATGCATCGAGTGTAATACACGGCCGGCGTAAGAACGTGATTTTATTGTGGATTATTTACGGCGCGCGGGCCCCGCGAACACGCTGCGGCCTGGTGCATCAAATATGATACACCTGACGCGACCTGGCGCGCCGCGTTAGACGATTGGATTTCCGCGGATGTCGAAAATTAGACGCCCGGATGCGTGTCTCGTTACGTGCATTCTCGGAATGCCTGATACGGGAGAACGGGGCGAGCGCAAATAAAGTAGCGGGACATTTTGTCCGACGTGTGTTTAAATACGTAATATAGGCGAGCGAGGGACGAGCGCTTTGGGAACGGGCATTGTTTGAAATATTAAAATTTCACTGTTGTGTGCCTTCAAGTATTGCGAAGCAGAGGATTTTTCAAAGTGAAACGTCTTTTTTTTCCCCACCCCACGGATGAAAATTACAGCGATACGCGCTCGAGGCTGGCGAATTTTCCGCGGCGGACGATTTCTCTTTCGTTCGCGACGTTTAATTTTTTTTCGAGCAGACGTTCCTTATCAAATTTTGATACGTCGAGCCTGATCAGCAGCTTATAAGACATTTATTCGCAGCACGGTAGGCTGTTCATCGTTGAGACCTGTTTATCGTGTCCCAAATTAGTTCAGCGTTATTACAAGGTTTAAGGTCATGGTATAATTAAGTACAGTAAATTCTCTCTCAGTTTTTAAAAATTCACATTTGCACTTAAAAGCTACGTGTACATTTTAACGATAGTGAAAACTTTCGTATAAATGAAGTCCGATGTCTATTTTAATCAATTTTTATTTAGAGTTATCTAAAAGAATTAATATTTTGGATTTTGAAGCTTGAACAGGTTCTCAATGCGAGGGGAAAATAAATGTTGTTTAATATAAAAGTCGATGAAATGACTTCTGGCCACAAATTACAGCTTCGTGGAGTACTGTGGACAAGTTTAAGTTCCGCTTGAGGAAAGTAAATTCGTTCGAAAGTAATTTGAACTGTTTCAATGATCTTCGTTTTATTGTGCTCTACTCATTCGTGCGCAACATAAACGCATAACGTCTGCAGCGAGCTAGTTCGATAGCACTCCGGTCGCTACAATAATTAAATTTCTCTGGAAGATCGTTAACAGCCCCTCTCTCGCTGCTATTTATTCTCAATTCCAGTTAGCCGTCATCGGACGTATCGCTCAGTTTTTTTTTCCTCTGTCGAGTGCTTATGACGAATTGTATTCGTCACTTTAGGGTCGTGATTTGAAGCGCAACTTGCTCAATCAGAGGCCTTGAAATACAAAGTCGCCGCGTGAATGGCACACGATCAGTTCGTTATCGCTGAATAGAGGATATCAACAACACTTAGTCAGCAAAAAGTAACGCTCTAACAATCGCACAATGACTTAATCCGCCGTTTAAAACTTATATAAAATGCCTGTCTTTGTCAGCTCCTATAAGAGCTAGAATTATGTTCTTCTGAAGCTCCCGCTGCTACAACTTCGATGAAAGCGATCATGTCAGTATCACAAAGTTCACGTACATTCTTCGAACATTGTTCAATAAACGTACCAAGTTTGAAACTATAATATCCAGTGAATTGCTCAATAATCAGACATTTAAACTAGAAAGATAATTTAGAAAAAAGCGCAAGAAGGTAAAAATGAATTCTGAATTACGAAGAAACTTAATTTATGCAATGATAAACGTAAATACTACAGCAGTCCTTATTATTTGATTAAACGCAATGTATCCTCTCAAGATGTATGGGAGAAGATACAGAAATTAATTTCTTCGTGTAAAATACAAAATTGCATTACGTTGTAGCAAACGTATTGTCACGTTCGGTAACAGCGTCGTCGCACATGTACGATGACTACGATTCTATATTTTACGTAAAGAACGTCAAATGAATTTGGCGGATGTCATTTAAAATTATAACACGTAGCATGATATTTAAAAATTGTACAGGTTTCCTTTGACGATGTGTTTTTATCGCATTTGTTAAGAGGATACGTTGCTATTAGCGCTGCCAGGCAACGTGTTAATAAGCAAACTGCAGTTTTTATGAATGTACAACTAAAACGAGTGACGCTTCAATTAAGACATAAAATGATAAAATATAAAATAATATAAATCGGTGATACGATTACTCGATTGAAAATAAATTTGCTATAAGGTTCGATTGTTATAGATCGTACGAAACGAAAATTTGTAAGTTTGTAAAAGTGACGTAATCATCAGCAGCCTTGCTATGCCGGCTTGTTATAGCGCGGCGGGTCCGTTCAGACCCGGAGTATAAATATTGTTGTATTTTTATGAAAATCTTTGTCTCGTTAACCCTAGAAAGATAACCATATGACAACGTACGTAAAAGATAACCATACGCTTCAGAGGCGCATGCTTTTCTAAGGCGTCAATTTTATACTAACAATGGATATTTATTTAAGTTAATCTAGTCATTTTAAAGGTTTGGCATTATTGTAAAAATAAAATGCATTTATATTATATTTTTTTATATTTTAAGTAATTTTAAACTTAAATCACTAGACCTCTATGAAAAATTAACAAAAATCAACAGTCTTCGCAGGCGCCTCTGCGACGTAGGTTATCTTTCTCGGGTTAAGGTCTATGGTAAAAACGAACGTGTCTCGAGAAAGTGTGTACCGTAAAAAATACGTTGAATCAGATTGAGGAATAATATTGCAAATGTTGCTAAGGATACTCGGTTAACGAGAATTAACTCGGAGTTATCACGCTCGCTGATAATGCATAGGAATTAAAGCCTATTGCGGCTAACCTCGTCAGAAGTATCGCAACCGCGGCCTCCACTTGTTAGCAAGAGAAGAGCAAGGCTTCAGCCGCGAGGTTGCCGGAAGTCGCGAGCATCTGACAATGGTGTCACGGCGAAGACATTGTTGTTAACGGGAGCGACGCGTCGTCGTGACGGAGATCGGTGAGTCACGATCCTGGTTAATTCTCCGCGCGTATAACGCGGTCGCAATGAGTTCACGGTGATTCCATTCCGCGCGCCATTGTCTCGGAACGGGCCGAATCCGCAACCGGAGTTTCTCGTTTTCCGTGCACGTACTCGAACGAGTTTTGTGTCGCGCTTAAAACACACTAGGTAAAACAATTATTGGATAAGATTTCCCGATGATACCGTGCGACGACAAAGCAAATATCAGGCACGAAGCGAGAGAGCACGAAGCGACTCCGTCCTGCGTTCCGCCATTTTCTTTGCAAAAGGTCCGACGACTGCGGCGTAACGCATATATACTACTGCGATCAAAAAGTAAGGTGAATTTGTTTATAAAATGTAAATTCTTTGTTTATTCTTCCAAATCAATTTCATCCCCTTCAAAGTAATCCCCGTCCGATAAAACGCACTGTTTCCGACGCTTTTTCCAGTCCTCGAAACAGTCGGAATAGTCTTTTTCCGGTATAGCCTTCAAGACCTTCTTCGATTCGGTTTTTATCTCCTCAATCGTGTGAAAACGGCGTCCCCGCATTGGCTTTTTGAGTTTGCTGAATAACCAGAAGTCGCACGGAGCCAAATCAGGCGAATACGGTGGTTGCGGAACGATATGAGTCGAGTTTTTGGCAAAAAAGTCGCGAAGAACCAATGCAGTATGACATGGCACCAATCGAGACTTGACGCGTTTGAGACACAAATCATCCTTCAAAATGGTTTGGACTGAGCCAAATGATATTCCAACACTATCAGCGAGGTCTCTCATTGTCAGTCGACGATTTTCAAGCACCAAATCTTCGATTTTTTTGGGCGTGGCCCTCGTCGGTAGACGTTGATGGTCGTCCAGAGCGCGGTTCGTCTTCAACGCGTTCTCGGCCCGCTTTGAACTTGTTGTACCACTTATAAACGTTTTTTTGTGCCATAGTTTGATCACCAAAGGCCTTCCGTAACATTTTCAACGTGTCCGCACAAGAATATTCGTTCCGCAAACAAAATTTGATGCAAGTTCTTTGCTCAACAAAATCACCCATTGTAAAAATCGAAAAATTCACTTTTGGTTGTTTACAAAAACACGTGTAACTCGGAGATAATTAAACCTTTTGACAAACAGACACTTGGCAAATGTTACAGACAGTCCTACCAACCTAGGAAAAAAAAATTACCTGCCTTCCTAATGCCCGGAAGTTTTAAATGACAATTTCACCTTACTTTTTGATCACAGTAGTATATATCTTTCTGCATAACCGGGCTGCTGCCCGAATATTATTTATGCGTCCGTAACAAAAGCGAGTTGCGAATATGTAGTAAAGATTTTAATCCAGTTCCATCGGGTTTGATTTTCCGTTCGAGAGACGCCGGCGCGGCGCCGTTTGTTTGCTAGAATTTTAAATCAGCCAGCGTCCGCTCGCGCGAGATCCCGCCGCGCGTTTGTTTAATTAAAATTTAGAATCGTCCCGGCGTCGGTCGCTTTCGTTAATATCGCATTGGCGCGAAGAGACGCGTTTTACGCGAAGTTCTTCCGGAATCGAGAAATTAATGAGAATCGGTGCAGCGTGCTCGCTTAGTTGCTAAGTAAAATCGTTGGCTGCGTTAACGAATGCGAATTTCGAATGCCGAAGGTGTTGCACGGCGATCGAATAACAATAAACGGCGCGAAAAGTGAATATAAAAGAGAAAGCGAGAAAAGTCGGGCCAAAGAAAGTTGAAGTAGTTGGCGGCAGCTTATAATGAACGACGCACCCGTCGTTAATGCGGCTCTTATTAACTGCAACTAATTAGACATCGGTCTCTCGATAGCGCCCTAAGAAACTTCTACTCGATTTCATTTAATTAAACGGCCCGCTTTTTGGTCGCCACCCCCCCCCCCCCGCCCCCGGCGAATATTAACCGGTTTTTACGCGCATCCTGCGGGACTAGCGATGCAGCTAATTGTACGTATTTTCATACACTTTGAAACACGCTCGGAGAATTGTAAAAACGTATTAATGTTAAATCGGACACGCGTTCCAGCGGGCCGTTTAATATTTTAGAGGGCTGTTGCGCGTTTATTACGGTTTCAAAGGGTGCATATGTATTAATAGCGACTGGCACCATTCTCCCTGATTTATAATTATAATCTTGTAAATAATACCGCGACGGGGCCCGACGACGCCGGCAACAATATGAATTTTCAAAAAGCTGGAAATACGCCTCGAACGTCCGTTGTAAATATTTTCTACGGCCGAAAGATACCGAAACGGCTTGAATATTCAACCGAACGCACGTTTTGTAAATTCAGCGAGCATTGCCGACCAAACAGTGCCTTCGCAAGAATTTATTATTAGAAATTTATACCGTATCGATCTCTCCCTCGCTTTCTTTCGCACTCTCTCGTCGAACAGTTTTTATTTCTCGCTAGTCCGCGATTTCTGAGAATCACGCCGCCAGAGGTCGGAAACGTCGATCTCGCGAGCATCGTGGCAGACAATCGGTCAGGAATCGATGAAACCGATACAAGCTACTGCGAGAAGTCAATTAATTGTACGAGATTCTCGTTAACACGAGCCGATTATCTGCTGGAAGATTAGACGCTTCGTTTAAATTTTAAAGAATCAAGTGAACATTTGTTAATTTTATTAAAAAATGGAATAACTTTTTTAATATTGGACCAGACGATTTTAATTTTTCTGGGACGATGGAAAATTCGCTGGACGATTAGAAGAATATTTGTCGAGCAAATTAACCCTTTTACCATTTCAACCAATTTTAGAAAAGTTATTCCGTTTTAAATGGTGTTCACATCCAAGTATTTATAAAACCACGATTGTAAATATTCTACATGTTTACGATTAAAAGCTCGAAAGCTCGAAGTTCAAGGCTCGCGAGCTCAAAAAGCTCGAAGGATTTGCTGCGGAGTCCAATGATTTTAGCATGATTACACTGAAGCTGCTATGTTTATGTCGACGTTGGCAATTGTTATTTGTAGTGAAAATGTTCTTAGCGTGTGTATCATTACGATTAAAACATTCTTTGCCCATTTTTATACTTAGCAACATCAAATGAATAAAATCAATCCCTTTCGCAAGGACGTGTAATCTTTTCCGCTCAAAATAAGACTTCCTTTATTTCAAGCACTATGCTCCAAAAGTGTGCCGGAATTACTAGTAGGTAGTATTCGAGAAACGCGTGGAGTGCTAAGGGTTAAAGTATTTAGTTTATTATTTATTGAATTTATTAATTTAAATTGAATTAAATTGAATCGAATTGAATTGAATTACATTAAATTAAATTAAATTAAATTAAATTAAATTAAATGTCTAATATGGACAATTGTGCAGTGAACACTGCAGATGTTAATAAATTCAATTAATCTATAATGTAATAGAAAATCATGTCCGCGAACAAATCGATAACGTTTGTTCACGTTAAAAGAAAAGGACGATACCTGTTGGAGACCCCGAATAAATTATACTTGAAACACGTACACGGGCTCCAAGTTAGTTTAAATATCGACGGTCGAAGATTCCGGCAACAGACCACATTTTCGGAATCACTCCCGCGTCCGGCAAACGTTCCATCCGATTCGATCCAATTTCGCGGCCCTATTCAGATTCTTCGAATTCCGGATCGACCGGCTACGCCACACTTAATTTACGCAAGCATCTCGCCGTAGCTACGGCAGCCAATGAATCACCGTGTCTCGGAATCTTCGATATCAAGATGATAAGTTCCATTGGCGGGTCGGAATGAAAGCGGGGGGGAAGAAAAAGGCCGGACACCGAAAGGCTCCAATTAGACCGAGTCGCAGATTACATTTTGATCGGTCCGATTCACGCTTAATAATTCGCGTGGCAACAGAAAATTCTCGAACGTGCCGGGCGCGGACCCATGAAAAGCAAACTTTTCCCCGGCGACGGCCGGAACCGGGGCCGGCCAGCGATAGCAACTCCGCCCACGCTTTTTCCCTTCTTTCTGTTCGCTTCTTCTTCGATAACGATTCGGAAAAAAAGTTCTGTCTTCGTCCGCGGTTTTCTCCGTCGAGCCGGCACAGCCGCGGACGCGACATTTCGAGGACGCAAAATCGGCCGAGCGACAATGTTACGATAGGGACGATTTCATTGCAACCTTCTATTAATATTACAAATTACATCACACATTGCACAACCGTAATCTAGGCGCAGAGAATTACTAGGTGTCAACTTCTGTTTCGGATGAGTCACGTAATATACTTCGCGCGAGAGTGAAATATCAGTTTTAAAACTTTTCCAATCTCGAATACACGCGTAACACTTAGTTGAAAGAAACATGTTACACGGTATATTTATTTTTGGAATATTTCTATTTTAAACTCGTGCTTAATAAAATACTTAAACTACAGTACGAGAACTACGAGCAATTTGTAATTTGCGTCAGTTTTTGGAAACAGCGTTTTATAAAATTTAGAAAGAGCAAATCAAGCATGGTCGTTTCAAAGTTCACTTGAAACTTTTAAATCGGTGTTCGGAGAATCGAGTTTTCAAGGCGCAACTTCCTAGCGAATCGACCATCGTCGCAGCGATTCAGAATCGATCTTTTCGCAAAAATCGCCCATACCGATTCAAGTTGGGACTTCTACCTGCGGCGCTCTTTTCCCGAAATTTGCCTAATTGCCGTGCGATTCGTTGGGATCGCGTTATCGCGGCTCGCTATTGATATCGCCGCCGGTTGACCGTAAACGATCCTAATCTGGCTCGCGCTCGGAGACTTGCGACGCCAACGAATGCCAGGAGGCGATTATTAATTTCGGCTAATTGTTAACGTCGCTAAGGACGATCGAGAGCCACTCCGGGGCCAGATCGGAACCCGCGATAAGCGATTAACGCGAGCAACCGGTTCGGTAATTCGCGCCTCGAGGCGATACGCTCCCGATGCGATGCCATGCTCGGGCTCGAATTCGCCGGCGACCTTGGGACTTTTACTTTCTTCCGAGGTTCAACCTTGGTGTAACCGTGCCAAGAGCGCAGGTTGCACGACTTTTATTGCCGTTGACAGCCTCTGCCGCGCCGGCGAGGCTTAATAACGCGGCCGGGAGCCGGTGCGTGTACGGCTTTCGCGAAACATTTTATGGATTCATGAATTCAGTCGTAACAGAGCGATCGAATGTCCTTTCTTTTTTATTAAGTATTTGGTATGCCGTGGAAAGGCTGGTTACAGCGGCACGTGGATTTCCACGTTAATTAAGTTGTTTCGTCGAGACGTTGGACTATTCCGAGCTGGTCGCGGTCGTTCGTTCTCGATCTTGATTGCGAACGCGAGTGCATCGCGGACGAATCATAGATTAAACCGTTTTACACGATTCGGAATCGTATCTTCGTAATTACGATCGGACTGCGAGTCTTTACGCCGTTTAAATTTTCTGCGCGAATTGCGCGAAGCAGGAAATAAACAGCGGAAAGTGTATGTTAAAAATATGAGACAAGGTCTTCGTTGCTTTATGCGAGGATTCACAATTTCAGAAGCAGACCGAACGAAGCAGAAGCGGAGATAAAATTGTACACACTCCGTGAATTATCTCGTTGAAACAATTTCGTGAACCTGCGAGGATTCTTGCACCTTATAAATGCAGCAAGATATAATTATTACGCGGAACTTCATTTCACGAAACGAAGGATGCCGAGAATTGT
Organism: Megalopta genalis; assembly: GCF_051020955.1. NCBI lineage: Eukaryota > Metazoa > Arthropoda > Insecta > Hymenoptera > Halictidae > Megalopta > Megalopta genalis. Next base: position 6,002,435 of record NC_135024.1, read on the forward strand.
TTCATAAATATATCAGTATGTATGTATGTATGTATGTACTTACGTCGCGTTTGAAGAACGTCAGAAACGATGACAATGCGGATCACGAGACCGCGCAACAGTTTCTTTTTCCAATCGTTGTACCGAATATAAACGAAGAAATTCCTCAATCCTATTCTTCGAATCCTGTTGTTTATTTGATAACGTTAATTGAGTGAGATGAAATTATCGAAAATCAATCAAATCGTCGACTGAATATTCCGAGTATAAGCATTGTTGTAAACGGGTCTGGATAATTCATTATATTCGAACGGTTGTATTAATCAACGTACAGATCAAAATCAGATGCATCTTCGTTGATTCGATGTTAACGACTGCTATTTATCAATGAAACGTTTAATACGATTCGAATGTCAGGGTTCGTTCCGTAAGACAAATAATCGTATCAGACCGGCGTTTCCGATGATATCCGTTCGCACATTGATATCGAATAATCCGCGTATTAAAACCGATAGCAGGAACGATCGATCGCATCGCTGTACTTGTTGACATTGCAAACCGCGGCAGGCCTAGAAGATCGCAAACTGGTCTAGCAGGTCCAGAAACACCGAGCAACCAACATGACAATAAAGATACTGTACTTCCTGTACGGCATTGACACGAAGTGAAATTCGCCCTCGAGCTAACTTTCAGAATCGACCCTGAAACCTCAACAACTCGATACATTTAACGGAAACTTTTAACAAACAACCGGTCATTTTACTTTGCTAACTTCGAAACGGCGCGGAGACAATAGAAATCCGATTAAATATTGAAACGGTTATGTCAGTGTAAATTGAACGATGTTAGGATAAAATGATAACGTCACGCCGTATATTCTTTTAAATGTGCTATCAAATTTGTTATTCGATATACGTTGTTATTTGATACGTAATCGTTCGAATCAAAGCGTAAAACGAAACGGGCCGAAAATCGGACCGGGAATATTTTCTATAACTACATATGTATATTGAACACGTTGAATAAAAGGTCGATAAGTGGGGTGATCTAAATACCTTCTTCAGCTGCGACGATATTAAAAATATTTGACATACAATTTTTTGAAATGAATTTCACCGGATCCGTTCATTGATACCGGCTAAATTGCACGCGAAATATTTTGCACGCGTAATAATTGAATGACTATTTTCAGACGATACGGTAATTTCTTCCTAATTCGCGCTCGGATTGCGCACAAAAGTGGACAATTTGCTAAGAGAAGATACGATTATTTTTATAGTTGTTGACAAACGGTAACTATAGAAACGAGCCGCAAGGCTCGAATAATCGTATCTCCTTTTCCCAAATTGTCCATTTGTTTGCACAATCTGAGCGCGAATTAGGGAAAAACTGCTGCTGTACCTTGAAATATTTTCGAATTAATTAGTAATTCAAGAATCGCACGCGTTTGCAACGCTTTCAGATACGAAACCGGGAGGTGTTGCTAAAACCGGAACACAAAAGCAGACGCTTAGCGCGGCAATGATTCGCCCGCCTCGAAGGCGTTAAGGGGCGCCTAATAGTTAGAGAACAAATTGAAAGACCGTTTCGAACGGGGAAAGATCGAAGCACCACTTCGGCCGGCCGGGAAATTTATTTTCCGTGTCGAGTAATTGTCCGGACGGCAACAAAATTCGGCGAGTGCACTTTGTTGTTGGCTGCGAGAAGAATTGTTGAAATGCAGGGGACTCGGCACGGCAAGACGACGACCGAATCACCGTGGCGTGCTGAGAACGCGGCGACAAAGCGGAATATAAAACTTTCTGGAGTGCATGAATTCTCGAGACGAGAAGTTTTCGTCGTCGAGACGCGAGCGACCGGTGCCGTTCGCGATACAGTGTCAATGACTCGGGGACATAAAAGACGCGAGGACGGCGACCAATTTCGCGAATTCGCGGGCCGGGGGCCAGCGACTTTTCGGCTCTGTTTTCCGGCTCGCCTCTCGTTGGTCGGTCTTGGGGAAGCGACGATTTGACTCGCGGTTGCCCGGAAAACGGGGCGGTCAAGGAATCTTGGAAACGAATGACACAATTTGTTCGTTGAATCAAGAGGACCGAGCGTGACATCATTTGTCAAGCCAACGGGCGGCATGTGGGGAAATGTGAGGCAGCGGTTCGGTAAATATATGGGCGAATGCGAAAGCACTGTCGGTTCGAAATTGCGCGCGGCTTGCCGTTTCAAAGAAGAGAATTGTTGCGCTCCGTGCGCTTCAAGCCGGCACTTAAAATTCCCGTGCTATTGTCTGAAACAATTTTCACGTTAGAACAACCAGTCGGGCTCCTAACGAAGATCCCTGGTCTAGTTTCGTCTGGGCAAAGAACAAATTTGACTCTTCCGTTATCAAAATCTAGAAGCGAACGTAAACGAAGACGTAGAAGAAACAACAATTCTTTCGCTGTATCGGGAAAATGATCAAGAGCGAAGGAATATTAATTTACGCGGTTGTGAAAGAAATCGTACTTGAAGTCGTTACAACGGTAAACTTAACGAGCGTTAACACTAACTGACGCGCGTTGCTCTAAGAGAATGACGAGACTGGCAAGACTGAATTTACTTCGAATTTTCGTCGTTTTCATTACGTGTTCGAATTAAGAAATTTATCGATACGTTTTCTACGAAAGAGAAACCGATTCATTATAACATGTTTTAATTAAGAAGCTTACTGAACCAGTTCCTACGAAAGAGTCTTTCGAAGTCGCGTGAAATGTTAAATTCGTTTGTCCCAAATTACTGGAAATTTAGGCGTCGCGCGAGCAAAAGAATTTAATTGGACGTTTTCTGTCGAAGCGGAAAATACGCACGCAGGTGTGATCAATAGGAAACTGGACTCGATCAGTTCCTCTGAGTCGATATCAGATATGGTTTAATGGCTTTGCAGGTCACTTCTCTACGTATACCCTTGTGTATCAGTCTACCAAATTTCATCGGACTGTGTTACCTCGACGTGTGCTACGAGCAATTTAGTGCAAGTATGATCACGTTGCTCTGCGATGTGAGAATGGACTCGAGAGGCAAAGGATGGGCTTGAAGTTTTTAGTCAAATAGCGAAGTTGTGCTACGGAGATCATTGAAATGCTTTGGCACGTCTATTCCTTGGAACTTCTTCTTATTTCGAAAAGGGAAGTCGAGGCTCAAAGGGCGACATTTTGACGTCAGAAGTTTCCGTTGAATTGAAACTAACGTTCGGCGTCGCTAAAAATATTAACTTCTAGACAGAATCATAGAACAGCTTGTTTTGCATAGCTCTTTTATAAATTGTTTATAGCTTATTTTAGCAGGTGCCTAAATGTGTCGCTTAACGGTATCGTATAAATAAATGTACCTCGAACAGAGAAAATAATATTCACAGCACTTTTTCCAACGCGAATACGAAATGTTTTAATACCTTAAGCGTCCTAGGCTCGATGCAGGAAGGGACTACCATAATGGAAATGAGAGATTGGCTGATCAATAGGACTTTTATTCGATTTTTTCCCCCTTTCATCTTACTTTTAAATCCAATCTGGTTTTCTTCCGTTTTTACGGATATTATCGAATCGCGTACTCGCGGTTCTGCTGAATTGCCCGCAGTGCGCGTTAAAACATCCACAGCTTGATGAAAATCGGCGGACTGATACACAAGGGCGCAGGAAAGTGACCCGCGGAACTATTAAACTTTATCCGACATCGTCGCGAGCCCGGTTTCTTTTTGCTCGCGCCTCGTTCCGCGACGCGATGGACATTTCTCGGTTCGATGAAATTCCTCGATTTCGGAGTAAAATGGCTTCTACTACAATGAGTTTGTCTTTCACGTTCAGTCCCTCGAACGACTGACGTTTATCTACCGTGAACGGGATACCTCGAGACAAAAAGATTCGCGACGCAGACCGCGCGTAATGTCCAAATGAGACACGTGACAGATTATAGATTAATGTGGCCATGCGGTGTACAGCTATGATCCGTGGAATTGATACTGCAGATTGATACACATTTCACTGGTTTATCGTCAATAATTCGTGAACCCTTTGGCGCGATATAATCCCCGTAACGAGACAAATAGATAATCGCCAACGATCTTTTCAATTTGTAATGCACGCGTGTTGTGTTTAAGCATCGGTGCCACGGTGTGAAAATTCTCGAATGAATTGGCATGATCGTTTCTTCTGGATGTTATCGATCACTGTTGCACATTTTTCCGTTATCGGTAACTCCGTTTTTCGTAAAATGGGGACAGATATCTATTGTATAATTTCAGTGGAGAATTTGATCATTTTCTATTCCTAAATGTTATCAATTATACATATAATTGCTCTTCGATTGTTCTGCACTCATGTGTTTCTTTAATGAAATCCGACCTGTCAAAACCGGTCGAAATGACTGAAAGATATCTTAGAAATGTTTAGATAAACTCCTTTCGTCAAGCACATATTATAATTTACAACGCGAATCGTACGCAGTTTAAATAAATCCAATCGTATAATTCTTAAAAGAAAATATAAATCAGTCGTCTTTAGGGTCCAATAATTCTAACGTTATTTTTCTGTTATTTTCAAACGAAAGAACAAAATCAGTTCATCGGTTCGTCGCTAAACAATCACCACAACACGTACAGAGAACAATAATGGAACCTTAATAGAAAATAAAATGTAAACGTTAAAAGCACGTTAAAACGTTAATAGAAAATAAAATAGGTTTTAGTAATAGTATCTCACGTTTAGAACACTGTTCCGTTGTTTAGGCACTCTATCATCGTTACTTTCGCTCTAAACTCGAAAATGTACGGCCGCGATTTCTCCGTATGACACCCGATAAGCTAAATTGTAATGTCCCGTTATGATAATGACCATTCGCCTCTGTTATTGCTTTCAAAGTTTCAAATGGTTTCTACAGGTGTCATAATATTTTATCCGGAACCTCAGACCTCACTGGGACTCCATTTCATATCTCGACCAGAATTCGGATCACTAAATTTATTCATTTCCCGTTCTCACTTTTAGAGGTAACGATCATGCGACTGCTAGCTTCCTACGACGGCCTTGTAGTAAATTCCTATTTCATCCGTATTTCGTTATACCGAAATGTTCAACCGGTCAATAAATAAATAAATAAATAAATAACTAAACATCGCGCTATAATCGATTCAAGAAAAAGCTGAATCGATCGACGTGGCGAGACGGAAGGCATCCATCCGGCACGCGTCCAGCGTAAAGAAGACACCCGATATGCTAAATTGTAATGTCCCGTTATAATAATGACCATTCGCCTCTGTTATTGCTTTAAAAGTTTCAAATGGTTTCTACAGGTGTCATAATATTTTATCCGGAACCTCAGACCTCACTGGGACTCCATTTCATACCTCGACCAGAATTCGGATCACTAAATTTATTCATTTCCCGTTCTCACTTTTAGAGGTAACGATCATGCGACTGCTAGCTTCCTACGACGGCCATGTAGCAAATTCCTATTTCATCCGTATTTCATTATACCGAAATGTTCAACCGGTCAATAAATAAATAAATCGATTCAAGAAAAAGCTGAATCGATCGACGGAAGGCATCCATCCGGCACGCGACCAGCGTAAAGAAAAATTGTGAAATTTACAAGAAGATACAGAGAAGAGAGAGGAAGCAGTGCGGGACAAGGGAAGAATGCCGACGATAATTCACCGGATTATTTCCGGTAGATCGGTCTGTCAGCGGAGGTATTGAATCATCCCGTCCAGCGACGCGACGATCGCTGAACAATCTGCCCGGAGGATACTCTCCGGCATCGACGCGAGCGCGATGTTCTTATGCCTCGATAAACAGCCAGCGATTTTCATTAAGAACGTCAGTCGGCAGCGAACAAATGTTTGCCAACGTTTCTGATGGACGAGGCGCGTCTCGACGCCGTGGTTCCGTCATAACCCGCTACCGGCGGCGTCGGCGAACGATCGCGCGCCGTCGAGAACGGCGAAGTAATCGGCGCGCGGCCAATTACAATATAAATCCGGCGGAACCGGCGTGCGGTGGTCCGACACGTTCGATTCCGGCTACGGCAAAAAAAAAAGAAAAATAGAGCAGAGAGAAAGAGAGAGAGAGAGAGAAGAATATGGAGAGGTCGGGCAGCCGGCACCGTTCCGGCGTTAACAGCGGCGGGCCGGAACTGTCGGATCAAGAATCGGGAATAATGCGCGAGCGGTAATAGTCGCGGACCCGTACAGTCGCCCGAGCCAATTTGCAAATAATTCCGAAATTCAGCGGCGGGGAACCACACGCCATTTTGATGGTCGAATATTTGGTCGATAGGACGATTTCCATCTCTCCTCCGAGCGCGCGACGTCGACGTCGGATAAAATATTCCTCTCCGGGGGGGAATGGGGGAAGACGATTACATACGTAATCGTGATCCGCCCGGCTGGAAAAAGCTCTCCAAGAGGCGAGCGGATTTTTCCTTTTCTTTCGATTATCGCCCGGGAATTTTCTGCCCGGAATCAAGCGCTATTAGACGGATCCGTAAACGAGATTATTTAGAACGATCAGCGGCGGGTTACGGGGACGACGCGGCGAGCAGCGGTCTCGGATCGCCGCGGCAAAAAGCTGCCGTTTTTAACGTCCCCCGTCGCGTGCTTCGAGCAATGAAGAAGATAAATAAGATAAATCACGATCGAGGGAGAAGCTTAATAGCGTGAAGCCGTCGTGAAGAACGAGGATATTTTTTAGTGGGAAGGAAGCGGGTACTAGTTTTTCGGTGGATAATGTCGGCGGTGGCTGCAAGTGTCGCAGCTAATTAATTTGTGTACGTTTTACCGTGGCGATTTTTACACTATCGCGGGCTTGAATTCGAGCTGGAAGATCGAGCTTCGCGATAAAGTGATTTTGGTTCGATTAGGATCCTGAAATCGTGCCCGAAATTGGATAAACCGCGAGCTATAAATTGCGTTAAAGTCGCTCGATTTTTTGGAGGAATATTTTTGATCAATTGAAAAATCCAATCCCGCAGATATTTTCACATTAATTTAATGCTGGAAATTGAAGCTAGAGAATCGCTTTTTATGGAAGGATCAGTGAAAATCCGAAGAAAGTTCGAGATCGTGTGGAAAAGTCTCTAAAATTGGCCAAACGGATTACATTTGTTTGAGATGTCGGAGAAGCAAGTTTATCAGGCAACGGCTGAAAAAATGTGAACGAAACTGGCGCATGAAGTCTCGTCACTTCAATATGGCATGATCAGACCGAGAAGCTCGTGCACGTTTGTTCCGAAAAGCTTATGACAGTCGGAGTATCGAGAGAATTTAAAAATATCGTTATTCGACGGGCCAGAATAGTATCGAAAAGATATTTCTATTTGCGACCTGACATCGCAAACTAATCGGCCCGAGCGGTCGGTAATTATTATTGTAGCAGAAGTGACTGAACTTCTCAAAAATAAAACACGCCGGTAGCGTTTTATTTCCACGGAGAGATTAATCGGAGCAAGATTGACGGTGAGTCAGTTAACTATCGTACGAAGCACGCTCTTATCAGTCGGATCGGTAACTGACTATTTTTAATGGGAAAGAGATCCCCCGTTAAATACGGTTCCGCGAGTCGGCAGGACGCGTCATCTTTTAATCCGATTCTGTTCCACGGTTAGAAGCGTTGAAAGCCGCGCGGCAACACTGAAAGCGACACTGTCTATTTAAATACCGCGGCAAGCCATCGCCGTCGCTGGCAAAACTAACTTCGTCTATCCCGTCGCGGATTCCCGCTGAGTCTTTGATGGGGTATTCGATGGGTTGATACACTTCGAGCCGGTCCCGGATCGAAAGGAACGATCGCTGTGCGCAAACCTATTGTCAGGGAAGAGGAGCAGGATCGATCGGAGTCAGCGACGGGAACAAAACGGACAGCTTCAGTCGTCGGAATGATAGTTTCCTTCCAGCGGGACAACACCGTGGCCACTGATGACAAAACGATCATTGTCGCGGCTGGGGGACTCGAATGGGACGGGATGATTCAGCCATCTTGCCCGCGGAACGTCAGAGACAACACAATGAACCGTTCCGTCTGATGTGCACGACATTCGGAAGAAAACCGCGAATATAGCTGTCGCGACGTTCCAGAGAAAACAGCTGTAATCGCTTCGACGGGTCCGCGGGGACTCGTGACTTTTCTTCTGGACAGAAATGTTCATTAGAAAAATTACTGGAAAACCGCTCGAACGATTCTAGGACTGTTAGAGAGCCAGTTACGGCAGCTGTTGCACAAAAGATTTTCGCTTTAAGACGACTCGTGGGTTTGTTGTTAGGAAATTTAATTTTCCAACGTAATCAGATATTTTTACGGTACAGTACGAAGCTCGGTTATCCGAACTAATTGGAAAGTCGTGGGCAGACATTTTATGATATTATTATATAAATATTCGTGGTAAAAACGGATTAGCGAAATACAGCGGAATGAAGATACAAGAGGAATTTAAGAGTATCGTTACATTATTTTCACTTTGTTGAAATTATTCGAAGAAGAAATACGCTATTATCTGTCTCATGTTTTTTCTTGTAATTTATGAAGAAATTGATTATTTTGCATAAAGAAAGAAATAGCTGTTTGAAAACAGTACTCGAGTAAATTTTTACTGATTTGTACATCGATACCGATGTTTGGATAATCGAGGCAGCATCTTGAAAATTGTTAGACTCTTATCTGAACACTGCACGAACATTAATACAGTATTTCAGAACAATGAATCGTGATTGTAAGCTGACAATGTTTAAGTGGTTTCAACTGTAGGATGCTTAGAAATAATTACACGAAAGATTTTTCATTTTAAATCGACATTTATGGGTTATTAGAAGATTCAATTTTTCTACTTTGTTGCTGCGTTCCAGAATAATAAGTTATAACTGCAAATTGTAAGATGAAATTATTCCGGTAGTTTGATCCAGGGAATACCGAGAAATAATTACACGAAAGGTTCTCACTTGAATCCAGCATGCAGATCAGTTTGCAACACAATTATGGAGGAATCAAACAATTCGAAGCACCTAAGTAGAGAGAATGAATCCCCATCCGCGGAACTCGGGGCCGTCAATATTACATTTCAGGCCAATAAATAATCATGTAAATTTTAATTAAAAAATGTTATACGATAGGAAATGACAGAATTCTCTTGCCAGGAGAATTAAATTAGCGAACAGCGGATCCAGTTCGCAGGAACGCATGAAAAATGCTTTTGTTCCTTTATTCGATTAAACGACATGTTTGTTATGTCGTGTTTATTACATTAATTCGCTGTTACCACTTTTTAGAATTTCTCGAGCAAATTTTCAACGTGATGCCTAGAACAAAAGAAAAAGGAATTTCTTATTTTTGGATTTATCCTTTTTAGGGTACAGTACGAGCCAGAGAAACCGAGCATTGAAGAAACACGTGAACACAGAATCCGCGAAACCCGTGTTCGCGAATCAAATATCCACGTTCTTGATACACGTGTAATTAAGCATTTTATTATCCGTGTACACGGATATAGAGATCCGTGCATTATTGTACACGTGTCCCGTCAACACGTACCTGCCCGAATTACGTGGCAACAATTGCAACCGATGTGTTCCTGTTTTCCGATCGGATTGTTGTCGGCTATTGATCACGCTTCACTGTATCAACTTCACGCATTATATCAACCTGCATTAAAAATACACATACATATCCGTGTACCTGTGTACTTAAATTAGACGGATTCAGATCCGGATTCGCTTATTGCACGTATCGCACGTGTATTGGCATACAATTCTGTATCGCGCTTTGTCGACCTTCTATTCACCTGTGCATAGTTGCCTTCAAATTCTCCCCTATTTTGGGAGGGTTTTTTAATAATTTTATTAAGGGTAAACAAAAATCTAAATACATTCGAATTCATTATTTTGACTTCCTTTTTCCTATTTCCCGCGATATATTTCTCTTCACTTTGTCATCTTTTCGCATTAATGCATTATCGTCACCGGAAGGATCTCGTTGCACATAATATTCGTAATCGCGTATCTAATGGAGCAATTTAATTTATATATTATTATATTTTGGCTATCAAGGGTAAACAAAAATCTAAATATATTCGAATTCATTATTTTGACTTCCTTTCTCCTATTTTCCCGCGATATATTTCTCTTCACTTTGTCATCTTTTCGCATTAATGTATTATCGTCACCGGAAGGATCTCGTTGCACATAATATTCGTAATCGCGTATCTAATGGAGCAATTTAATATATATATTATTATATTTTGGCTATCAAGGGTAAACAAAAATCTAAATATATTCGAATTCATTATTTTGACTTCCTTTCTCCTATTTTCCCGCGATATATTTCTCTTCATTTTGTCATCTTTTCGCATTAATGTATTATCGTCACCGGAAGGATCTCGTTGCGCATAATATTCGTAATCTCGTATCTAATGGAGCAATTTAATTTATATATTATTATATTTTGGCTATCAAGGGTAAACAAAAATCTAAATATATTCGAATTCATTATTTTGACTTCCTTTTTCCTATTTTCTCGCGATATATTTCTCTTCACTTTGTCATCTTTTCGCATTAATGTATTATCGTCACCGGAAGGATCTCGTTGCACATAATATTCGTAATCTCGTATCTAATGGAGCAATTTAATTTATATATTATTATATTTTGGCTATTAAGGGTAAACAAAAATCTAAATACATTCGAATTCATTATTTTGACTTCCTTTCTCCTATTTTCCCGCGATATATTTCTCTTCACTTTGTCATCTTTTCGCATTAATGCATTATCGTCACCGAAAGGATCTCGTTGCGCATAATATTCGTAATCTCGTATCTAATGGAGCAATTTAATTTATATATTATTATATTTTGGCTATCAAGGGTAAACAAAAATCTAAATACATTCGAATTCATTATTTTGACTTCCTTTCTCCTATTTTCCCGCGATATATTTCTCTTCACTTTGTCATCTTTTCGCATTAATGCATTATCGTCACCGGAAGGATCTCGTTGCGCATAATATTCGTAATCGCGTCTGTAATGGAGCGATTTTGTTCCGTCGATTAAATGAATCGAACGAAACAATATTGTCGGAAAATGTAACGAGACATGAACTTCCTTTGCCAGACCTTTGACCGTACGAAATATAAAACAAAGAGCCGTGTCGCGTATTATAAAGACTTCTATTTTACTGTTCTTCCCGTGTGGCGAACGTATGCCACGGATTGTATCAGTTTCAAGGCGTATCAGGTTTCCTGGCGAAAGAATGAAAAGCTTTTCTAAGAGACTCTTTTGAGAGGCAAGGATTTTGTAGTAACCAACATGGCGTGGAACAAAAAGGAGCTCTTCTCTCTCTCTCTTTCTCTCTCTCCGCCTCAGAGCTCTTGCCAGAACGTTACTCACAGTCCCGGACGATATAAATCAGATCTGCCGGGACTTGTTTCGCGAAATCATTTATTGCCGAGAAAGCAATTACCGATAGAAAAATAAAGACAGCGATCGATCGAGCCGCGGCGCCGCCGGTTACACATACTTGATGTAAGAACGATCCCAGAAGAACCCGTACGGACCGGCTCCGAGCCTCCGACGTTCTCCTTCGTTTCGGAGTGATTCGTTTCTTTCATTTCCCCTGTTATCAGAAAATACTCAATTCCGCAAGCGTATCGAGAAAATAAAAAAGGGGCCGACGAATGGGGGGGGGGAGCGGTTGGGGGAAAGGGGGTCGAGGATCATGCCGGGATTAATCTATCAAAAAGATTCAACTTTTCCGCTCACGGAGAAAATTCATTTTACCTGGAATCGATATTCCATAAAAAAAGAAAACGGGAGAGAGGGGGGGTGGGGAAATGGAGAAAAATTTATTCTTCGATCGTATGATTTTCTTTGAACGCAACTGGTCTGTGCGCGCGAATCCTTTAACCCTTTAAATTCGAATGTACGGCACACGCGGAAAGAACGTTCGCGTTTGCCGGGACACGATTTACATAATTTCCCGGGTCTCAGACAGACCCGACGATAGCCGCCCAGAGCTCCGACCATAAATTACGAATGAATTGTTTTGTTTACGTTGGGCCCGCGATTAGCCGGCAATCAATTGAGCACGAATTATTCACCGTGAATTAAGCACGGATTTTCGTTCGTGCCGCCCGTCCCGATTCTCCGCGTGTAATCGCGCGCTAAGCAAAATCATGCTCGGTTTTACAGTTTGCCGGATAGGGGGAAGGCTGATCCGGCGTTCAACTTTTAATTATTTTCGCGTTTTCCGGAACGGGTTGATAGATCCGTCAATCATTTCCACGAAGATAACGGACAGTTCACTTTCGAAATTCCACGATGAACGGCTGGAAAAATCATCTACCTTACCTTTTTTTTTCTCTCGGAGCTATCCTCCCTTGAAACTTTATTCCCTCCTAAAGTTCTATCGCGAGATTACGGAGACTGTCTGCCGATTCATCAGACGCAGTAAAAATATAATCGAGAGTGCGAATGTAAGAGCGAGAAACTCCGAGCAACTTGAAAACGAAATTTTCGTTCTCTCGCAGTTCGAACGATTACTTTTGCATCTCCGAGAAGCCAAGATATCAAAGCCGGAACATAGTAACTGCAGATGTTTATGTAAGATTAAACTTCCCCGGCGCAATTTGCAGGGACCGGAGTCAAACAAAAGTTTATTTCCACTATCAAACGTGTTAATGCCTTGGTAAACGTAATATCAAAGTTATTACTATTTTTATTGTACTTCGCAAACATCTGCGGCACTGCCGCGGGCAAACGTCGCGTATGCAGGCGTAGAGATATAATATTACGTTGTACTAACAATAAAGAAATATGCCAGCATTTCAAATAGCAAATGGAAAAATCTATTTTGGCAAACCGAAACCGAAAACTCGGTATCATAATTTCGAACTTCAAATGTAGCTTTAGTTTGCATTTTGATCTGCTGTATAAAAGAACGTATCATAATTCGTGTATTTAAAATGTACTTTTTAAATTTTATTAAATCAATTTGCTGTACAAAGAAATGTATCAGATTGTACTTCAACGTTTAGTACCTCAAGTGTACATAATTATAATACGTTCTTGTACGTATATTTACTTAGGCAAAATTATGTGTTGTTGCTTCAACCTCGCACATGGAAGAATACACCTGTAATCTTGCATCAAAAAATGTATTTAAAATATTTCAGAGATAAATTCCAAAAAGAAACGGCTACGTAATTTAAAACTGTCACCAAGTATATCACTGGACATATGTTTTACAAGTAACTGCGGATATTCGTGCAAAATGAAAATTGTCTACATTAATTGCCAGACGTGGAAACCAAGGGAAACGATTTCTTTCCTTTCTTAATAATTTTATTCTTCTTCGATAACTTGAATAAAAACAAATTAGTACATCCACGTTCTTAGTTTATATTAATATTTTCGCTGTTTCAAATTGCACCGACCCGCTTCTACTATAAATACAAAATCCTGAAATACGAGGCAAGATATATATATCGAAGGTTCTTCACCGAATATGCATTATTTAGGATTTCCCGAATGATGCACAGGATCTTCCCTAATAAAATGCGGTCCCGCTAAAATATCTTCCAAGTTTTACGCGCCGGATCGAATAAAACAGTCCACCGCTGGATATGATGTACTGCGCGCGATCGTTTCCAGATCAATCTCGGCGCGCGGGAATTTATTAGATCGGCAACAATTAATCGCCTTCTGGAACGCGTTATCGTTCGATTGGGGCCGCGACGGATCATCTCCGGGTGAAATTGAAAAAAAGAAAAGAAAGAAGAAGGCCGGAGCTGAAAATCGGTTATCGGGCCACGCTGGAAATTAAATATCAAAGCGCGTGATCAACGGGAAGCAGCGCGACGTCTCCTAACGAGCGTTCCATAATAGGAACATTTGTTTCGCCGCCGAAAACGAGGTCCGAACTTTGTTAATTTTCCCGGCGGCGGTTAGAGATTGTGATAATAAGTGTTCCGCCGTGGCGACGCGGCGCGACGCGACGCGACGCTCGCGTGTACATTGCACAGGTATTACGATTACGCGGATCGTTGCGGCTTAATTCCAGGTGACACGGCCGCGTCGCGTTTTCGTCGCGGTCCGTTCGCCTAGCCGTGCCGTCTGTTCCACCTTTTCCCGTCGATCCTTTCTTTCTTTCTTCGGCTCACCTCTTATCTGGCGTACCAATAACCAGGTATGTGTGTCGCTCGATAAGTTGCATTGTTCCTGCCGGCTGGTTGCTGCTGCTCCGGTTTCATCGGTGGAAAAAGCAACTCCGGCGAAATTCGTCGCGCGAACCTTGTTTTTTTTTCTTCTTCTTCTTCTGCTGCCGCTGCAGCCACTGCTCGCCTCCTCTCTCTCTCTCTCTCTCTCTCTCTCTCTCTCTCTCTCTCTCTCTCTCTCTCTCTCTCTCTCGCTCTCTGTCCCTTCTTTTTTTCTGTTTGCTCGCTGATTTTTTCCCTTCTTTTTCAAATCGTCGACCACTTCGCCCGCGATCGAAGCTTAACGAGGCTATCACATTCGCTCCTGTTTTTTTATCCTTTCCGAGCCCTCCCTGTCTCCTCGACGACCGCGATTTTGTGCCGCGCGAGATTCGAAAAAAAAGAAAAAAGGAACGAGGAGATCCCGAACGGAGAGCTGTCCGGTCGAAAAAAAGGCGCGTCGAAATTTAATCGACAGTGCAAATCCGTTCGTGGCGATGCGCCCCTCGCTGCCGCAATCACGCGACTCCCGTCGCTTTTTGTGTCATCCGGCCCGGAAGACGGTTCCTCGGGAATTTACGGCGACCTGCCGTCGTGTTACGATACTTTCGTCCTAGTTCTATGGCGCGCGGTGTTACGATACACGGGATTATGACGCGGAACTGTCGAGCCGTCTCTCAGGAATTTTGAATTTTTTTTTAGAAGATTTTCGATGCTGTTGTGTTTGCTGTGTTCGATAAGATAGCATACACATGCGAAGGAGTTTACTTATAGCTCACCTTTCAAAACAAGATTACTTTCTTCAAATCGAACGAAACGACTTGAACGTTTTGTGGACGTTAAGGGACGAATTTACTGTACAATGTTCGAAATACCTTTTCTTTTCAATTTTGCTACTACTTGGAACGACCACAGAAAATAGAAACTGACGTATTTAAAATTGTTTTAATTCTCGACATATCAAGTACTATAATTTCGCAAAAAGAGTCGTACACGGAAACTTAGTTTTGTTTTTTAGCCACTAGAGATTACGGGATCTAATATAAGAGCTGCTAGTATTAAGGATATGTAATTAAAAGCAAGTAACTGTGCCTCTGTAACTGAATGTAACAATTACATTCATTTATTTATCGTTGATACATGATTTCGTATTTCGAATTTATGGTCATTTGTTTTTGTATTAAGTGGACCGTTTATTTTGAAAGTGGTGTAAGTCCTTTTTTCAAAAAAATGAGATATCACGTAATTTATGCTTAATTTAGTGTAAACTTTTTGTTTATAACTAGTTAGTGTTTAATATCTTAATAAATGCCAATGCTTTGTTCAATTTAAAATTGGCCGGTAAAAGAAATTGCGTAATCATTGATTATGAAAGTGGTGTAAGTCCAATTTCCATCACGATGCCAAGCCTATTACATACGAAAAATATAAGGATATGCAGCAGCTATTACCTTATATACCTCCTGTGCATCATGAATATTTCAAAACACTGCCACATGAAGAGCATAAATAATTAATAATACCAATATCTTGTGTTAAGTTTAACAATATATAAATATAATTAACGTTCAAAATAAAAAATGCTAATCCTATTTTATAGGATTATATTATAAAATTGGATTAATATGAGATATATTTTAAGTGATATTTGTTATTTCAAAATTGAAATTAAATGATATTTACAATTGACTAATTATGAAAGTGGTGTAAGTCCATTTGCAGCCTGGAAATTGTGTATATTATTTTAGTTAAATTCGTCTAAAAGAAATTTATATAATCAGATTACATATTGATAAATTAGTACAAACATTCCCAGACTTCACATAATTAACCTATATTTTTTAATTGTCAGATCTGCTAACATTCAATTTTCTCGAAACGAAAGAAAGTGGACTTGCACCACTTTCAAAATAAACGGTCCAAGTATCATTGTACTAACATCATTTCCTAAGAAGGAAAAAGATCTCTCACATCGACCAGAAAATTCGTTTCCTTGCGTTTTACTAAACACGTGTACGCATAAAGATCCCCAGATTGCTTATGTCAATGGAAAAACGTATTTCCACGAAACCATTTCGTAAGTCAACTTCCGCGTTTAATTGAAAAACAAACATTTACGTTTACGTATTCAGCGCACAATGCATGGAGATCTGAAGAATGTAAACACCTCAGACGGATTCATAATGTCATGTATCGTCACTTTCCAATTTCTACTTCACCAATCACATTACTATGGTTTCATGGCATTCTTGGGCTACTGAGATAGCAAAATGTTGAAAAAGGAATTCTAGGTCTGCATGAATATTGAAACTGGAAACGTACACTTCCACAGCGTGAATAATAACTAAGACTCGACTAAGGTTTCTTGCGCTATCAATAAATCACCAGTTGATTCTTAATTCAACGTAAGATTTTCTGATCAAATTCTTGAGACCACCGAATCAAATCTGTACTATTTAATTGTTTCGCAACAACAAAAAAACCTATTCGATTGTAAGAAAACTGAGTGACGTTGTCAGGAGCCGAGGGCCAGGCGGCTTTGCTTGGTCGGAGGTTTGATGGGATTTCGGTGTTTTGGTAAAGAATTGGGTGAACTAGTCGATGCTTATTTCACCACCAGGGTGTCACTGAGTAGGCGAGGGTGTCGTCGACTAGACGATGCCTATTTCATCGTCGGGGCGCCACTAGTAGGGTAAATGTTACGTGAGCTAGCCGAAGCTTGCTTTATCACCGGGGCGCCACCAGGTTTTAGGATAGGTTTTCGAGGACTAGCCGATGCTTATTTCATCCCTGGGTGTCACTAGGTAGGCGAGGGTGCCGCGGACTAGCCGATGTCTTTTTCATCATCGGGGCGCCACTGTAAGCATTGGAGGATTGTAAGGATTTCGTGAACTAGCCGATGCTTGTTTCATCATCGGGGCGTCGCTGGCAGAAAAAATCGTCATCTAGCCGATGTTTATTTCATCACCGAGACGCCACTATAAAGGTAGGAGCTTCGTGAACCAGTCGATGCTTATTTCATCGTCGGGGCGCCATTAGTTATGGAATGGTAGAGATTTAGAGTTTGGTTGCCTCGTAACTTTCACAAAGAAGAAATGAAGGTACATCTCGAACGCTAAAGATGTATCTCTGTGGATTGTGCCTGCTTCGAATCAGGAAATGGAATAATTGAATTTCACAATTAAATAGACTGGAAAAAGATGGTATATTACAAGCTAACGATATACAGTAAATTCTCCGTAATTGACGCTCGGATTGTACACAAAAAAGGACAATTTTGGAAGTGAAGATACAATTATTCGAGCCTTGCGGCTCGTTTTTATAGTTGTGACAGTCGGTACGAGCCGCAGGCTCGGATAATCGTATCTCCTCTTTCCAAATTATCTATTTTTGTGCGCAATCTGAGCGTCAATTATGGAGAATTTGCTGTACTCGGTTGAATTGCTCGAAAGAGTATCAGACTCGATCTTGCAAGTGTTTCTTCGTCTATTTTCGACTTGAAACTGGACCCGATTTTAGTCGCGTTTAGGCCCTTTATACACCCAAAATTTCCTTAAAAAACGGTAATCGGGATGTGTCCATATGTGCTCCAATCATCATCGTATCCTTTCGAAGATACTTGACTCACAATATACAGAGCGAAGGAGGGGTGAAAGGAGTAAGACAAATACGTCGGTAAATACTCCGTACGTTGCAACGCGTAAAATAACGTATTGTAATTTTGCGCATCGAACGTCTATTTAAAGTAGCAGCCGAATACGCCAATTAATAAAAGCATTAACTTCTTTATCGCGTAAAATAAAATATTTCAACGTCAACCCATCCGATGCTTAAGAAAATGTATGTTCAGTATATCGTAATCCTCGTATCTGCATTATTCGCATCCTGAATAATTGAGAAAACGTTTCTATTTCGACCGATAAATCACCAATCGGTCCCCAATTCGATATGAAACTTTCGAACGGGGCCGTTTTCGCGCCGTTAAACAAAATCTGTATACCTCGCCGTCCCGCATCAAAGAAAACGAACTCGTTCAATTGGCAGAGAAGTTTGAAACTCGAACCACTTTACCGTATTTCAAATCGAATTTCCCGCAACTTGTCCCGCGTTCTACTTGAACTCGAACACCGCGGCACTCTAATCCCTCGCCGAAAAAAATATGCGTCATTGCGATGCATGATCTTCGCGATCCCGCCGTTGTTCCTTCGACGGAGAGAATTCCTCGGCGCCGGGTTAAAGAACACCGCCGAACGCCAAAAAGTTTCGAAGCCAGAGCTCGGGCTGATCTTCAATTCAAAAAGACGAAGAAATTGCCGGATATTTTCGCTCGGCGGGAAAGGTTATTTCAGCGTTTCCGTAGACGGCGCCGCGCGGCGCGCCGAAACAATTGTTTCGAGTTCAGAAAATTCGCCCCGAAATTCGTCGGAGGGACTCTCCGCGCTCGCTTCGAGCTTTACGCGAATTAAGTGCGACGTTCAACGGGGATAATAGTTCCGGCAAAATCTCTCGCGTGCATGGTGGACAAAGAACCGATCCTGCGTCCCAATTACCGGCGCGTTGTTTCATAACCGCAGCCCCAATAATTAATCGGCGAACGAAGTTCGAGAGCGGAGCGTCCGCGCAGCGCCGCGCCCGGAAATATAATAAAATGTACACTTCCGCGCTAGAACTGCCCGATGCTATCTGACTTGGGGCGAAAGGGGAAAGGCAACAACCCCCACGAGATATTACGTACCAGTCATTTTGCCGTGGCGTGCAGGCTTATTCGATTAATCGATCGAAACTGACGTGACCCGCGACGAAGCGAAGAGGGAGGCACGGAGGGAGAGACTGGGAGAGACTGGGAGAGAAAGGCAGAGAAAGAGGGGGGGGAGAGAGAGGATGTCTCCGGTAATATTAATGACGTCAACCCGAAGAGAGTTAGAAAACATTGTTTTTTTTCACTTGGCAAATCCAGTTTTAACGAGGGCTCCGTGTTCGTCAATGGACGATCTGAATAGTAATTGGTTGATTGTGGATTTTATGCATTCGCAACGGATGCAAACGCAACGCGCGCGAGTGAAAACGCCGGTGAAAACCGACGATGCTTCTGTTTCACGTTTGATTTATTACAGTTCTTTTTTTTCCGGCGGATCCGCAACATCTGCGGTAATTAGTGATTTCGAAGTTACTTGAAGTGTTACCGAGATTGGCTTCGCTGTAATGGTTTTATAATTGTCAGGCTCGACGGAAGCTCCGTAATTTTTCGTGACGGAGATTCTGCGGATTCTGAAATCGAGACGACGACGGAAAATTTGTTCGTCGTGTCCATTTTTATGGGAAATGATAATCTACTCGAAGACGACAGTTATTATCGTATTAACGTGATGGTAAAAACGCTGTAATAAAAATCGATGAATTTACGCAATACAAAGTACTATCAGTCTTGATTAGGCGATGATGTTCGCTTAAAGTGGACTGATAAGGAAAATCGTGGAAGGCGTGAAAGATGGATTCCTCGTTAATCCGTATCGGAACTTTCTCAGAAAACACAATAGTTATCGACAGCGTCTAATCGACGTAATTAACCGCTACCGTGAAGGCAGCTGATCAGATTTTAATGCGAAAGTAATGACGTTCATCGTGCTTCTCCGACCTACATCGAACGATCGCCTTTCAATTTTATTTCGAAATTATTCATCTTAATTATATCTCTGTTCTTCGAACGTCGGTCGGGGGCTTGTAAAATATTACCAACAATTGCATTATTCACCGTCGACTACGTTCGTTCAACCCGATACACATAAATTTCGTACTCGTCGCATAGATTCCTGCGTTCGCAATCGCGACACAATCGCAATAATAGATACAAATGGATAACGCGTTAAAGTAATAACAAAATGTTTACGCAATAACGAGTTAAATCCAAACTCGAAATTAAACTGTGAAATTAACATCGCACCGCCGATACGTAGCCGTCCACAATGTGCCAACTAATAATAATATTAACGACATTCTCACCATGTAATTTGCTGTTACACGTAATGAAAACGCGATTATTAATATCAATAATTATCCTGCGATTCTGGATAATTAAGTAAGTGTCGTTAATTGATCTGCTAATATCTCGTGCCACTCGACCGATGACAACGTGGCAGCCTTCCTTAACACTTCACGGTTTAATTAGTAGAGTGCGGATTTTATGCATTTCTTTTTTCTTATAAAAATGTCCTCTGTTTCATGTTGTGGAGACATTAGACGAATCTGAGAATATATTTATTATTATACATATGCGACTTATTGAGATTATTAAAAGAGGAAAGACATTTTTATCTGGCTTAAGATTTTTACGATCAACTTAGACATTTTTTACTTTGCATAAAAATCCGCAGTCTACGAACAAACCTTTTTCTATACTTTCGAAACACGTGATACCAATAATTTCTACTTATTATTAGTTTCACAAATTATCCTTGCACAGTTTCCATTCATTTTTCGCTTCAGGCTTGCAATTGTGTTGTAAAACAGGAAACAAATAAATTTTCATGTTTCTTCATTTCACTGTTGTTTTAAACTACATCTGCTCGTTTCTTGTAAAAAAATGCTTAAGATCCACAATCTACCTATTATTTATAATCTTAATAAAAGCAGAAAAAGTAAAAGTATTCTTCTGTCTAGGGTGAAAATCGCTGCAGGTCGAAATAATATAAAACATCCACCAATTCTGCAACAGAATTCATTATTATCGAAAAATAACAACTGAGCACGTCCTTAAATTATTATAATATATTCGTTGTTTCAAATTCCATCTTTGTATCATAAATGCACCAAATCCGCAGTTCACCGATTAGCAACCAGCAAAAAAAGTAAAACTTTCGTCCACATCCGAACGTAATTACCGAAATAAATCACAGTGGTCCGCAACACTAATCGCGGTCGACCGGTAAGCTTGGGAAAAAAAAGCCCGGTAATTATCGTATCAGCGGCAGATTTCCCGTTATCATTGTCGGAACCCGAAAATCTATTCGCGTGTCGCGGAAATGGTGTCGCATCGTTCGACGCCGTTATCGCGTCGGTATCAGTTCAAAAATCGCATGATCGCCTCGGTGGTAGCCGTCAGTCGACGCTCGTCGCCCTCCTTAGGTTCTCCGGCTCTCGACGCGCAACGACCGGAGATCGACTTCGGCCGGCCGCGAACGAACGATACGGAAAAACCGTGGTGGAATAAGAAAAGCCCGTGAAACAAGACGAAGAATCTGTCGCGGTGTTTACCGCCCTGTGTAGTTTCTGGTCGCCTTTAAAGAACTTCCGTTTTAATTTATTCCCGGAAGCAGGCGCATCCGTGACAGCGGCCGACTCCGCCGGTGGAACAGGATCAGAAGGAAAAGTTTCTCGGCTGTTCCCAGGGATTACCTTCCCCATCGTCGGGCATGGGTTGCTGCGGCTGCTCGGACGAGACCTCGTCCAAAGTGGAGCCCACGGTAAGAATTATTTTTTATGATTCCGCCCCCCGCCCCGACCGCCACCGTTACCCCTCCGCGACTGAAATTTCCGCTCAAGTATTTTAATATAAAACTTCGAGCTTTGCTTGTCACGGTAAACTGAACTGCACCGGCTCCGAAGAGCGGGGGCCGAAGTCGGGACCCCTTTTGAACCCTCGGGGTCGTAGAGTCAGCCCCCCAGAACACCGGCACTCGCGTGTCTCCGCTCAAATCCCGCTGTTTCTGCTCTGTTTAGGAGAAAGATTCCTCAAGAAAATTACGCAATTACGTTCGTTGCGTCGTTCCTTTCTCTGATTTGCAAAACGAGGTTTTCGTGATTGCTTATTCTTGTCGCGTTTTGTCTCCTTTGACGGGTCGCGGGCAATTTTTCTTGCTAAATTGCGAATTAACGATGTTATAGGATTTAAGTAGGGTAATTCCGTGTGAGACGACCCTCCTTTTTTTTTAAGTCTCACTTTTTTTCAAAGTCTTAATACAAGGGTGGTCCACCCTTAGGGTTCTACCTAAATGTCTCCTTTAATAGCGACGTACATAAAACGATGCAAAAGGTAACTTTTTTCAAGGCCATAGTTTTTCGGAGTTCGCGAGGTCGTCGATGTTGATCTAGATATAACTGCATGTTATTTTATTGCATAGGCAACGTTTCGCATAGGTATCGATTCTCTACATATATTCCTGTGCGCTTTGTAGCTATGTGCCACAATCTGTGTTGCAGATAATATTCTAAATTTACTATAACTTTCCTTTGATATTCAGTTTGCATCGCTATACAGAATAAACATTTACTGATTATTGCAGAACAAAAACGATTCACTAGTTGAGCCGTTTATTTTGAAAGTGGCATAAGTCACTTTACCGTAATGAAAAGTGGTGATTTTTTAATGTTTATACGAAATTATTTATACCGAGAAAAATATCAGTATCCTGAGATAACAAATACAAGTAAATCTTCTCGAAAGTTAGCTTCCTATTTTTAAACGTGTTAAAACGCAAACCCTTAAATATATCGACTTAAAAACAAACTTACGCCACTTTCAAAATAAACGGCTCAGTTATTAGGATAGCGGAGCCAGTGAGGTAGCCATTTACTGTATCTTTTGTTTATTTTCAAGCATAATTAACTTTGCATTTGTCGCACAAGCCATATCAAATTTTCTTATTAAAATTCAATCAGTTATCTATATGTTGAAATTATGAAACACGTAAAAGATGGAAGTTCTTAAAATACCATAAAAATTACTTCAATTTTTTGATACTGAATTCGCAAAATATTCTGTAAAACTTATGAAAATGCTTAAGAAAATACTAAACGAATCAGTATTCGGTAATTAAGATTACGGGAAAATAAAGTTAGTTGTTTGAATTTTTGTTTTTAGTTTCAATGTCGTTAATTTATTTACCGTGCACAGTAACTGAACCTATTTTTCGCTCGACGCGTTAGTCACTAATTCATTCATTCTCTCCCGGAATTAGCCTACGTTTAGGAGATAGAATTTCACGCAAGAAAAGCGTTCGTGGCTAAGTGTATTTAGGAGTTTGCTTGCGCGGAGCTGAAATTTGTTCCTCTGGATGCACTGCAATTTGACAGATGGCTGGTTCACTTCTTGAAAAATTGAAGTTGCGGTCGCGCTCCGTCACGAAGTTATCGTTTGTCGTTTTCAAACGGGCTCGTCCGTCGCCGATTTTTATTTATGCTCCCGGTATTTCAGATTATGCGAACGTTCCCGCGGACCGTTTTCGGCGTACGGGAATTAAAAGATGATTCATCCCCGTCGGTTGACATTTTTGGGAAATTGATGGTTTTATTTTGCAACGCGACGTTTCATTCTTATTCAAATTAACGTGTCGATCGATCCGATTTATATCGGCTGTTCTTTGCCGATATTACTATCGTCCCGCATCCTCGCGAACCGAACTAATTTCAGATAGCATGTCGCATTAGCTAATACCGATAATAGCGATTCTGTGCATAGCGGGCAAGATTTATGAAGTCGCTATCTCCTCGAAGTTGCTGCAACAGTTTCGCGGGTTTGTGTCGTTCAAGGTATCTCGCGGATTTTAAAACTGCCCGCCACCAACATATTTATTGTACGTCTTATCTTTAATCGCGTTTTCATAGAGGAAGAAACAATGCCCGGCTGCGCTCGGCGAAATTTATCACCTGATAAGTCGAGCGCATTCTCGAGCACATTAGACTCTAAAAGCTGCGAACAAAGGCCGACTATAACTGCTCGTTCAGCGCGTTTCAAAATATAATCACGGGAAGGGGGATGATTCTGAACTCGCGGAGGGTTGCCGTGTGCCTAAGGGAACGTATTTCCGGCCCAGTGGATCTGCCATTTCTCTGATTACATACTTTGTGACTAGAATTATCAATACGAAGAGTAGTCAAAGGTATTACAATCCAGCTGGAAGCATTTGTTGCGTGCCTGTAAAGACATTCATGCAGCGTATTAGCCGGCGCAATCTATTGCTAGGAAGTTTGGTAAATAACGACCTCGCTGAACAATAATTACGGCGCTAGTTCGCCTGCGGACGTAATCTTCGTTCAGAATTTTGTGTTCGATGTGAAATGCGAATGAACGCATAATAAAAAAGTATTTAACATTCGAACACTCAGTTATAATTTTATTTATCAAGTGTTTTCAATATATATTTTTAAGCTGTTTCGCGTCAAAGAGATGTTTAAAAATTTCAATTGATTGTCAGAAACTAGATACACAGACCAATAACAATGTTTATAGTTTGAGTCTAAGTGGACCCGAGACCTCGTCGGCCGAGTGTTAATTCCTGCTATTATTGCGAAGCTACGAAACGTGGCAAGCAAAAGGTTCAAAGATTAGTTCTTCCAACAAACAATGGTCATCGTGGCAATTTACTCCTGTGCGCGTGACATAATTTTCAAAGTTCTCCGTCAGAGAAGCATGGCGGATTTAAAAAAAAAAACAAAAAAAACAAAAAAGAAGGAGGGCGAAACAAAAGTTGTTCTTACTGCATGTCATAATTAAGAAGAATGAAACGTGACCAGCAAAGTTCCGAGTTAAGTTCCGCCGGCAAGCAATAGTCTAATTTCACTCTTTACTACAAGTTTTTTCATTTAGAGCGACAGAGTCGGTCGCCGAGACGGGGGCGACGAAATGAAATTCTTCGTTTGTGTTGTTTTCCTGTTAGGCGTGTATCGATTGAAGCGCGTCGCTGCGTTACCAGAGATAAGATTCTAAATTAAAATTCCTCGAAGTGTCTCCTATAATTACGTTTCCCAACTATCTCTCTAGAACGACGGCCACGTAAAAAGGTAATTAACCGAGGCCCCGATACACGTTCGATAAGTCCGAGCTTCCCGGCATCGAACGCTCTCAGGAAATTGCATATATTCGGGATAAATAAATGATCGAAATGCTATTCGGAGAACGGTGTTTCGGAACTCTACGATTATGGAGCCCTACGAAACGTGTGTAGGCCATTCCGCGTAATGGGGGAGCTGCTGTAAAAATCGGTTTAAGGACTGGAATCAATAGCAAGTACTTATGCGACTCGCATAGCACAATGGCGTGCCTTTTATCTGTGCAATACATGCGGTTGTAAAGATAGCGATATTGTTCAGATGATAGTATCGCAGCGCGACGGGCCGAGTAATGTTTCATTGCGATACAAAATTCGGAATACAGTAATGTCTCCCTTACTGACGCTCAAATTGTCCACTAAAATGGATAATTTGGGAAGAGGAGCCTTGCGGCTCATTTTTATAAGATAATGTGGAATTGTGAATATGTGTGAATTTCTATGTGGACAATTTTTATAACTATAAAAATAGACCGCAAGGCTCGAATAATCGTATCTCCTCTTCCCAAATTGTCCATTTTTGTTGCGGAATCTGGGCGTCAATTAGAGAGTACCATCGGAATGCAGAAACAATTCGTGTCGAACACAGATCATCGAAATGGTAGAAGCTCGACCCGATAAAGTAATTTGGACCTAATGTAATTAACGGTCGGCATTAAACTCGGCTTATGTTCCCGGAGGTCGGATCTTTCGGTTTCGCGCCCGAAGAATGACTGAATTAGCAATTTAATAAAGTATTCGATTTAATTGGCAGTTAACACGGTTCACAGTCATGACGTATTCACCGGGCGTGCCGCGCGATTGGTCGCCGTCCAAATTCATTGAAAATTTCATGTCGTCTCCTTGTCGGCCTTTACTTTCGTTCGGAAACCGCGACGCTATAATTATGAAACGGGCGAGAACGTATCCAGAGAGCAACGTATGGTATTCACTCCGTTCATTTAAGGGGCAGGCTGCAGTTGTCTCCGAACCCAACTAAAACGTCCAATTAATACTGAAGTTCATTACCGCGCAACGAGCGTCGCAGACTCCGCTAACCCGTCGTTTATCCACTGAATCAGCTCCAACCCCCATCCCTTCCTCCATAAGCCGATCTTCTGGCCACGTGACTACACACGCCGCTCGGGATATTGGTCGCTCAAGGCCATTTGCCTGATTGTGAATCACGCTATAGCCAACCGGAGCCCCGACGGCACAACCCCTCCCTTTTCTACTTTAACATCTTGTCTCCTATCCGAACGACCCGCCGAGCGTCGATGTCCGTGGATGATTAAGAGAGAATTGAAGAATTTCCATTCTGGAATTTCATTCCGGCCGGATCCGACAGAAATTATAGAGACTAATATCTCTCCATCGATCCGTTCTCACTAGCAGGTGATTTAAGTGATGGATACCCGATGCCGCAGCACGGCCCAAAACGAGCAGCTCGCCGGCGATGAACTTCGCCTGTTCGGGGTTGCCGTTGTCTGGCTCAATTTTCCACGGACACAACTGCCGTTGAACGCCGAACAGTTTTTGATAATGCGAAGTTGCGACGCTCTCTGACGGCTCGGCGCCGTCGAAATTACTTTGTTCTTGCAAGATGTGCAGCTGCAATTATGCAGTTTCTGACGAGTAGTATCATGGCGAGGCGAGGCGCGGCGCGGCGACGGCGACGGCAAAAGGCATACGAGAAACAAATTGCCTCGATGATTGTTGTACGGTGGATAATGAAATGTAGCGACGCTCTCGGCTCCTTTTCGATCATGTGAATCCACGGCACTTGATCGGGATTTCTTAGCACTTTTTCGGCTACATTGATACTGCATTGCGGAGTTTATGCGTTTCCGACAAGTATGAGTAGTACCGCGAATCTGTACAAATATTGAAAAAATCTGAAGATATTGTTACATTAATCTCGGCTTATTAAACTTATTCAGAAAAGAAATACGTGATTAATCCCTCTATGGTGTTTCTATGATCCAGACCGTATATTAGGCTTACATAAGTTCTTTAATTATCATCTTATTGGTGCCCAATTTTAACCCTTTGCACTTATATGCATATTTTTATTATATATATTATATATTATTGTATTGTATTATGTGTATTATTATATAAACGTGATATATTATATATTATATATATATATTATATCATTATGTATTGTATTATGTATTATTATATAAACGTGATATATTATATCACGTTCTAAGATAATTTTCACGTTAACAAAGTTTAGATTTGAAAAAATTGTTAAAAGCGTAACCGTTGTGTAAGTCGCAAGACTCAATTTCGCATGCAGAAAATGCACTCTGTCATGTAAAATGAAAATACTATAAGTCAGAAAAATTATTTTAGAATTACGGTTAAAGTAGCTTCGAGTGCAAAGGGTTAAAATAATGAACGAGTTTTTTGCGAAATTAATTGCGTAGATGTAAAATATAAATTGTTACATTGATGATGTTATAATCATTGTGTGTATCAGCAGAATCTGAGGGAATAAATAAATAATTAAACAAATCAATAAGTATCTATATAGATAAGTACGATTTTGCGTCGAGTTTCCGCGATTTATAGTATTTCTATGTAATGTTTTGCAACATAATTCACGTATCGACATAACGTTTTTTCCTGATAAAACCATAGATCTAAAATAGAACAACATTATCACGCACGATAGATAGATAGAACTCGTGGAATTATCAAAGCGACAACGATTCAATCAAGTGAACGCTATACCTGAAAAATCGACCAAGATAGCACGATGCGAATATTGTTCATCGATCGATGACAATAAAACACATGTAATACACTATCATTGCAGTAACTGTAAAAATTAAGATACGTGATATTTTATTGCTTACAATTTACTATTTCCGTCTCCATCTTACTTTATCTATCTCGTTTCGATAATTCCGCATACAAACTTGTACTTCCTCCTGTATTTTTACATTGATTATTACATCTTCCTATAAAGTGGAAAGATCTAAATGAACCGAACACCATTAGTGCGAAGTTTTTATGAACACCGTAGAAGTATTAAATTGCCCGAGAATCCGCGATCTAATCGAAACAGTGAAACTGAAAGCATCGTTACCTTCTCGATGCATCTAAAAATCGTGGGCACATGAGAAAAAAAAAGACCTCGACTGTCCGTCAAAAACTGCGAGTCGAAGGCAGCAGGTGTGTACGGAAGCAATTGTCCGTGAAAGTAAACGCAGCGAGACGGCAAAGAAATCTCGAACGAGAGTCTCGGAAGGGCTTCGCAACGCTTGTGTCGAATGATATTTTTCCGTGAATTCAATGTCTGTCCGAGCGCATCCGCCGGGGATCCCCGTTAATAATATAATTCATTGTTCACCGATAGCCGTGGCCATTTTGTCGAGCACACGACCGCCAGGACGCGTTGAATTTAAACTATTATATTACCATCCTATTAAGAAAACAGTGGGTGAAACCGGAGCCACCGGTAGTCGGCCCTACCGCGGCCGTTTACCATAGCAATTAGCGTCTTTCGGTTAGTCGAATCCCGGCCCTTGAAACGCGTGCGAGAGGAGCCGCGCGAAGGGGCGTAAATGTAATTAAGTGACGTTACCCGCTCGGTGCGTGAGCATCTAGCGCGACGAACGCACGGAAAGATTCGCGCGGATAATGATGTAATCAATAGGGCGGAATGGCGTGCTTTTAATAAGCCAGAGAGGAATTTAATTACGGGCCCGGACGCTAATGCAAGGTCACCGTCAAAGAATCTAATTAATTTAGGGTGGCGGCTGCACACGGTCTGAGTTGTAACAGGGTTACAAGTTTCCCTGTGTCGGTGAAACGTCGCAGGATTCGCTAAAAGCATTAGCTCCGCCCGATTTCACAGGTTGGAAAATTTACTGGAACGCCCGGCCGCAAACGATAGATCCCGCCCTTTCTTCTTGTTTCTTGTTTTTCTTTCCTCTTTTGGGGGGGGGGGGGTAGGAGGGAGAAAGAGAGAGAGAGAGAGAGAGAGAGAGAGGAACGGAAAGAGAGGAGCCGAACGTGGAAACGATACGCGGGGACAACCGAGACACAGGTCGTTGGGTCGCCGATCGACAAATTTTTCCGGGCCAGAATTAAATTTCTCATGCATGGCCGCACGTGTCGGGAACCGGTGCTCGACGAAAATGATAAGATTACACGTGAAATGCCGCTGTTCTAGCGTTACGATCAAACGGCACGCGGCTTTCTGCTAGTTTCACGTGCGCATAGCGCAGGAAATTGCGGACCAAGGAAAGTCGGATCGTTGTTGCAAAGATTGAAAAGTTTGTTAACCCTGGCACGATCCTCCTGATAATACGTGATCATTTACTCGGCCGCGATTATGGTACAAGTTGATGTGCATCGACCAAAACAATCCATGCGTTTTCACCAGAAACCCTGATTGTTGCAACAAAAATGCACTCGCGATCAACTAACCTAAATAAAGGAAACAGAACGCCCCTCGACGAGAATGATTATCAATAAGGAAGATTATTTTCGGACGCTTGTAATAAATATTTGTAACAAAACGGTTAAAACTCGAATTTTCTTTATCACATGTTCTGCTGAAAAACTTTCGTCTCGGTTTGTGTCCGTTGCTTTTTTTCTATAAAAACTTATCGAACAACTTATTTTCCATTCTCGATATTTTCACACATTGTTGTAATATCTTGCAGATTTTTACTTTTACGTTTTTATCGTGTTGTTCTGTACACGTTCCAATGAATGAAAGCGAACATGTAAAAATGACAAGAAAGTCTCCACTTTCGTGCAATTTTATCTCTCATTTTGCTGTTACGGTCGATTCAGACTGGCAAGCATGAGCATAGAATCGGTATTGCATGCAGAAAGTTGAAAACAAATATCGAAAATCCGTGAATCAGCTGTGAAGATAGTTAACAAACGAAGTTGCAGAGAGATTCGGACGGACGCATCCAAAAAAGCTCGTCGACTAATAGAAATTTTATTTAACACGTTAACCGTGGAATATCGACGCCGTAGAATCTTCCAATATCGAAGTAATCTGACTAATGAGACCGAAACCGGGAAGCGAGGATTTATCACGGTGATTGCTACTTTAACCTTTTCATCAATGAGCTCCAATAAAATCGGATCCGCTGAAACACGTCGTAACAGCTGTAAACATCCGAATCTGATCGAAAAGTTAATATACCGTTTACCTGAAATCTCCGAGCGCCGGTATACTTATGAAGGTAACGTATTCGTTTCTGGCACGAATGGAACACGATCGATCCGTACGGAAGCGTAAAACCGCGTGCTATCTTTCGCGATACAACACTCGAGGATCGCGTACGCGAGGGTTAATTTCGCGAGAGAACGCTCGGACCGGAGCTTGCTACCGACGAGAAACGCGCCGAATGCTCCTATAAATGGGAATGCATTATGCGGAATGATTGACTGAGTAAGGAGCCGCGATAAAGTTTCAAATTCGCGGGCAATAAATTTCCGCAGCAGCAGCAGCAGCCGGGCGAGAAGTATTTCTTATAACTCACTTAAGCCCTTCGTAAAGAAAACAATTCTCTGTTTAGCGCCCAGTTCCGGAACTTTGTCTTCGGGAATTGGAGCGCGCATAAACATCCCCGGCGCGCTTACTAATAACTTCTCACCAGACTGCGGATTTTACGCGTTCCCAATAAATCCGACGCCGTGCGAGCCCTGTAAAATTTGGTAGTAAAAGAAGGGATCTCCGTGGTCCTGTTAAATTCCATTTTTCTTCGTCGCCGCGTCAGAAAATCCGGACAATAACCACAACCGGAGGGCCCTCAATAATCCATTACCCTCTAATCCTCCCCGGAGCGGCGTCCCTCCTTCGCTCACCGTGGAATCCGCGTTCTCCTCTGAATTTCCCCGAACCCACTCGTCGTTCTCTCTCGTCGTTTAATATTTCGCTAAAGAACTGCGACTGGAATAAGCGAAAAATTACCGGCGCGATCAAGGGGTTGACGCCCGGCGAACGAGGGCTGGCTTTAATTCGGTCGCTCGCCAACAGATATCACTGACGGGTATCGCGGAGAGAAAAAGAAAGAAAGTGAGAGAACGAGAGAGAAAGAGAGAGAGAGAGAGAGAGAGAGAGAGAAAGAGAGAGGTAGAGAGATAGACTGGGAGACAGAAAAAAATAAGCGGAGACTGACGCGACGTTAATAAATGGAGCCGCGCGCGCGCGCGCGCGAGCGCTATTTTCCAGAAATACGTTCTTTCCCACCGACGATTTTCCATGTTTATCCGTTTCAGACGCCAGAAAACCAGGGCACGCCGCCGACCAGACACTCGGAACAGGTTTTCGTCACCGATCGATCCTGCACCGACATCCTCACTTTGATCGTTCTGATCGCTCTCGCAGCCGGTTACGTACGTCTCTAGCACTGCCTCGTCGCCGAGCATTTTCCTTTTTCTTCGCCAACCTCGCCCATCCCTGGTCCCCACCCGATCTGCTCCGTTCCCCTCGTCATTTCGCGAGCGACGCAGCCAGAATATACATATTTCCCGTTCTGCTTCCGGCGCAGGCCTTCCTGGTGAGCAACACGGTGAATAAAGGGGACATCTACCGCGTTATAAATGGCTACGACGATTGTGGAAATGTTTGCGGCCGTACCAATACCAAGGAGACTGATCCCCAGTTCAGTTGCAAGGGCGTCGACAAGACGAGAGACCGGTAAGCATCGCTGTGCCACCTTCTCTGTCCATCCCGCGTCGCCTCCTCGTGCGTCCACCTCTGTACAAGCCCGCCGAGGAACGGCCATAAACCCGGCCGAGTTTCGCCCGGCAGCCCGGAAATTCGCTGGAAAATGTTAAAGGCTGAGTAATTAGCTCGCTCGGATTCGTTGATGGGACTTTAATTCGTCCTGGGCTCATGAATTTCCACCGACGATTGACGACCCGCCGTCCGCGGTCCTGTGACCCCGTTGCGGACCCTTCGTTTTTGCTGATCAGAAGCCCGGCTAATTTTTAGACGTGTTCTTTAACCTTCCGTGCGACGCATTCGCGTTTTCGCCGAGCTAATAATTCCCCGGAGCCGCATGAAACTGCTCTCCGCGGTGCTGATCTTTTTTTCGGTGGCGGACCTGTTTGACGGATCCCGTGGCATGAACGTCTGAATCCGCCGACTCCGTGTCTCTTGACCCCTACCGCGAAAATTACTTGTCCCGCCGGTATAAACTTCTTTGCGCTGTGATTAATATGTTTAACCCGCTGCGATCTTTATGTGGTTTCTGGGAAAATTGAGTTGGATAGCCTTTGGTGTGCCATGTAAGAGTACACAACACTCGAATGCCGCGAGGAGCTCAAAGAAACTCGACGTTCTCGCGATTTTGGTGCGACGTTCGTAGCGGAAATTGGGGTGCAGCAATTTGCGTTGGAATTTTCAGACACCCAGACACTACCATTGCGAAATCAAAGCGTTTGATCATCTCATCCGGCGATGGTTTACAATCGTTAATAAATTTTTCTATGGAACATTTTCATTTGCTTGGATACGACTGCACAAGTGTCGCATAACTTTTGTTTCAATTGTTCCACTATACAGTCTGTGGCTTAGAAATAGACTGGATTTTTATGCAAATTAAGAATTGTTTGCATTAATTGCCACATAAAACAGCCAAATAGGCACTTCGTTCTTTCTCCAATTATGTTATTGTGCTCGAAATAATATAACAGTATTTTCAAATTCTTTAAGTGTTTTTACTGTTTTATATTTGATCTATTCAGTTTTGTCATAAATGCATCAAATACGCAGTCTACTTATTACGTCGTTAGATTCGGATACTTCATATTTTAATTGAAATATCTCTTAAAGTATTAGTCGCACGAATAGCTCGTAATATCATTCGACTATTGAAAAGCAATATATTGGATAACAAGTTCGCCACGTCGGATCAAAACGGACCCAGGAACATCAACGATTCGAAAATTAATATTCTATTAAAGCTTGAGCCGTTGCAAAAGTTTTGATCGATTTCCTATAAATTACTCGATTTTGTTTCTGACTTGATTTATCCGATCATTATATTCGATATCAATTTTCCATTGTTCCGGCGTTGTTCTCTCTATTGTAAAACGCGCACGATGTTCGTTTATTAATCGAAGACGCGCTCGATAATTGTTCCCGTATAAATCTGGCGCGTCGTTTGTTAATTTACAAAATTTCTTCGAATGCAGAATGGTTTACGCGAACCAGCCACCGGTACCCAACCACAAATATTTCCATCGTTAGAACCGTATAATATACGAATAAAACTTCAGCGGGCACGATCAACGCAGAAACACAATTAAAACTTCCATTGTTTTCCACAAACTCGTTTATCCGTGGATATTTTGAAAATCAACAGTCTAATGAGGAAGTGTCCCGAGACAATTTTTGCATATCGAATGTAATTTGTGTATCACATTTGAAAATCGTCGAGCGTTTGCCGATTCGACGGTAAGCCCCGCGTAGAATTGTTTTCCGTTCGTTTCAGGGATTTTTTTTTCGATGAAACGTTTATTAATACGGTTACTATAAACGAAGCAGTCTGCGTCACGATAAATTGCAATAATTGTAATCTCCTTACCGGAGAACCGTGAAATTCTCTTCCCGCTCTAGCGAGTATCCCCGCGTTTCTTTCGCTGTTGTTTTCAATTGATTCCATTGCGGACGGTGTGTTTCCATTAATTATTTCGTCCGTTCGTTGAAAATGAAATCGAATCATCTGGCCGCCGCCATGTTGACGCGAACCGGTATGTTCGGAGAGAGAGAGAGAGAGAGAGAGAGAGAGAGAGAGAGAGAGAGAGAGATAGAGAGAGAGAGAGAGAGAGAGTGTAAATCTAATTCTTATTTCTCCCGCTTAGATCGATACCCGCACCTCCGCGCAGCACAAAATTACGTATCTTGCTGGCCGCTTTCGACCAAACAATTATTCGTACACAGCCGAAAACGAACGGTTAATTAAAACGAAAGATTGCGTTCGAAATTACAGTGTGTATGCACGTTCTCGTGCTGAATTACAAATTGTTCAAATAAGGGGATTTCCACAACTGTTTCAACCGGCGGCACGGCAAAAGATAATATAATATATGGTGCAATAATAATCACGCGTTCCACGGGGAGGGGGCGAGTAAAAATACATGAACCCGGGATACATAAATACAATAAAATTCGAACGAGCTAGTCGGCCATCCGAATGCTCGCCGAGTAAACCCGCTAAATTGTAAATCGTTCACGGTCTGAATGTTAGAGTTCAATTTACCACGTTCTCTCCTTCCGCGCGAACACAAAAGTGTTTCGCGCCGGATATCAATGGGAGCGGTTCTATTTATTTAGATGAAAATATTTCCGCGTATTCACGTAAGCAGAATAGCGGCAGCGTTTTCACCGACTTCGGGTGCGCTTCGCCTGAATTTTAAGTTTCTCCTTTTTCCCCCCCCCCCCCATCGCGCGCCCCGCTCCGGCCCCGGCTCCGCTCCGCTCTGCTCCGCTCGGCTCGGCTCGGCGCCGCGCCGTTCCGCGCCGGTTTGAAACGTGTCGGTAAAAAGTTCGCGTCCAACTTTCCCGTGTATCCTGTTACCCGGCAAAAATATTCGCTGAATAAATTTGTTAGTGCGCTAATCCTTTGCGGTCGAAGCTGGGGATATAATTTCACGCGGCGCTCAGGTTCGCCCGGAGGCGTTAGAAATTAGATTGCGCCGCTGTCTTCGCCGCGGCTAAATGAAAAAATTCGCGGCGCGGATTCTACGATCGTTCCGCAATTTCTTCGTCAATTTCACGGGCGACCGTCATCGGCGCGGAAACAATTTTCCACGGTTATCCTAGCCGGAGATCTCGGCCAGAAATTTTCGGCATTTCTTCCGCGAAACGCCGCGCTGCCGACGCGCTCCGGTCCTCCCCCGCGCCCCGCGCCCCCGTTCACCCCCTTCGAAACGTGTCCGTAGATTCTCCGCTGCCTTTGAGACTGGATGAAATTATTCGCCAAACAAAGTTGCTGCCGCGCTAATCCTTTCAGGCGGACGCGCAGAATTCGCTGGAAAATATACTTACGGCAACAACTTAGGCGCCCGGCAACGCTTTCTAACGGACTTCAGTTTTACACAGTTTTTGCGATACACGCTCCGGGAACACGCAAAGTTACCGGAGTCGCGGTTAAAGCGGGCTCTGTTTAACCAACGGCGTTTGATAAATAGAAATATAACAATAACGACGTTCCGCGAAATATATCCGGTTGTTTGTCCGTGGCGCGGAAATCTTATCTCGCGCAAATGCAGAAATAGAGGAATAGAGAAAGTGTTTGCCAAAGAAACCATCTGAATCGTTCGCCAATCGGTCTCCCCTCTTTTGGTTCAGGATTTATCGTAACTAGACTGCGAATCTTTGTGCAAAATAAAAATTATCTACGTTAATTATAGCAAACGTGAGTCCAGTAGAAATTTCTTTCCTTCTTTAGTAATTTCAGTCGGTTGAAAATAATACATGATTGTTCTTAAATTCTTTTAATATTTTCTCGTTTCTAATTTCATCTATCCATTTTTGTTGTAATGTAAAACACTTGCAGAC
Organism: Megalopta genalis; assembly: GCF_051020955.1. Taxonomy (NCBI): domain Eukaryota; kingdom Metazoa; phylum Arthropoda; class Insecta; order Hymenoptera; family Halictidae; genus Megalopta; species Megalopta genalis. The sequence continues at coordinate 6,037,969 of NC_135024.1, forward strand.
TGCAAGGTCATAATCATTATCTCGATCAGGTGTCGCAGCCTGATTAGAACAGTTGCGAAATGCAACTGTAGATAAAATGAGTCGGTTAGAATCGTAGTGGCGTGAGTCACATTTTCCTCATCGTAAGAAACAAGCAGTGTCATTTTTTTACTAACATGGGTATCGTTTACTGATCAAATTTATTGTTAGGATAATTTAGTGCTAAGTTAATTTATAGTAAGTTTACAATTTATCTCATATGTCTTTTCAATACTTTAGGTTACATTTTCAGACGTATGTCAACATTTTCACTATAATTCTATTCCACAAAAATGTAAATCGGCAAGATTAGTGCAAAAGTCAATGTAGACTCATAGTACCGCAAAGGATTAATACACTTCTCATCCTGTTCGTTCATAGACGAGTATACCTTCGAGAAAAAAGTGATTCAATTGTTTCACGTAGAATTGTTATTTAAAAAGGCGTTGTTAAGTTCCCTTTAGAATAAAATACAGTCCAACAGCCTCGGTCAAGTTTACGAGTTTTCCTAATATTTGACGTTCCACGAAATTATAATCTAAAGAAATAGATCCTGAAAATTTTGCTCCTTCCGTCAACAGTATAGACGAGCGAATTAGCTGAATCAAATCTATTAAATTATATTTTAAGAACATAATCATATCATTAAATTTCTAATCTCCTCTGATCATTTACAAATCTGCTCGTTTTATCTGTATACATATACGTGTCTGAAAGAAGTGTTGAAAGAAATTTTACAAAAACTATCAACATTGAAAAAATCCAAGAATAAATTCTTTTTTAGATTCTGCTACGCTGCGCGCGCGCGCGCGGCTACTGCACAGTTTAATGAAAGAAATTTTATGCATAGTTCTTGATAAACAGTCGTTCGGTACACGATCCGGGCAGTACTTAAAGAGAAGCTTTCACACGGCTTCGCCCGTTAAAGTGTCAGATATACATCGGTCGCAGCGTCCGCGGCACTGCGCCACTAACAAAAGTTGAAATTATCCGAAACTCGAGCGGACAAATTTTTCGTATGAAGCGGTCGAAGTAGGCTTGTAAAAATGAATGATCCGACCCAGTTTCGTGAGTACGCTACGGGCGATTCATCGCCGGGAAACATCGTGGCCCCATAAACACCGTGTCCTCATAAAATCTGTTAACGCGTTAATATCGTAGTTCCACGGGGGAACAATGCCGGGGGTGTCGCGATATTTTACAGACCGATAATGAATGAAACAAGTGCGCGGCCAATGAAAACGTGTTCGTCGATTAATATTTCGTTAAGCAGTCCGGCGGCGATAACGACGACACCGTCGTCGGCGTCGGTGCCACCGCGGGTCGCCGTTCGCAAATTCTCTCGCGGAGGTGGGTGCTCGATTAAAACTAAAAACCCCCGCGGAAAACTTACGCCGGGTCGCGCGAGAAATAATGCGCGTAATTGCCGTTAATGCTCCATATAAATTCTCCGAACCTGACGGCGAACACTTTTCCGGCGGATTTTCCAATTCCGACCGACACTTTCCGCGGCCGCGGGTTCATTAACACCCGCCGCTCATTAATAATTCATTTCCCCCAGGTATCTGCTGATCACCGTGGACCACTACGGGGTGAAGTCACGCAGCTGCACGTCCAACTGCTCCGATCAGTTAGTATTGCATAATGCACAAGTTTTCGTTAAACGACCGGCACTGGCGAGGCCGAGGCCGTCCGGATGCACGCAGTCCTCGAATCGTTTGCTTGAAAAATTGCAGCCCGTCGGCAATCAATTTTAAATCGTCCGGCGAACGGTTTTCATCGGTCAGAATCGGGCCGCTTTTTTCGACACGTTCGCAGAAAGACTGGGAGATTGTTTTATCCCGATGAATTGTTGTCGCCGGCCGAGGTATCAATTAACGACCGGCCGGGGTCGGCGTTTGACATTTTTGACTCGCGCCAAAATTCAAGTTACGTGCGACTTGGTCGCGCTTCGTGTACGGTGTGTCGAGCTTTTATTTAAATAACCGAATCTCTGTTCCGGCAAGTTCCATTTTTTTAATGAAATCCAAACTGATTGAATTCTTAGTATGTACTTTCGTGTGTGATAAAGTCGTTTGAAAATTACAAATATCGTACGTTAGCGACATTATACACGGTATTTTTAATCGTATGGGCAATACGGTGAAATTCTCATAAATTGTTCCTCAGCTTGGAAACGAGAATGGTCAACTTTGGAAATCGAGATACGCTCATTGGAGCCGCGAGGCTGGAATAATCGTATCTCCTCTTCTCAAGTTGCCCATTTTCGTTCTCAAATTGAGGGACAATGCGACAAATTACTCGCAATAATTTTGTCATTTACTGTACAGTTGTTTCTTTTTCACATTGTGTAATTGCGGCTACATTTTTCATATGATTTCAACTGAAGAAAGATATTTGGCTGTACATTGGAGATAGTAACGCGAAGGAAACCGCAGTCAAACTGTCCGCAAAAATAGAACGTTCCAATAAGTTAACCGCATTAGAGACAAATAAATTGTGTTGCCCGAAGCCACGGACTTGCTAATCGCATTGTCTCGCTATCATTGTAGCAATGTAAGGACTGATACGGTTCGAAAACGCAGACGGTTGGTAATGTAATTTACGTCGGCGGAAGTGGCTTCGAGCAACCGTTGGATTTTCATCCGGCCATGACACTTTAATGCGTTCTGCGGCAACGGTCAGAGTTACTGTTTTCTATTGTCGTCTTTGAAATGATTTATTCCGCTGGCTGTTCCACTTTGCAACAGGGTAGTGTTCCTGAATCGATGCGTGCTGAATCAAGCGCCCGAAACAGGCAGCTCCATCATCAAGAAACTTGGTTTGGAAAATTTCTACAAGGTCGGTAGCAACATTTTCAGTAAAAGTCGAGTACAAGTACGTATTGTGACCGTGTTTGAACGTAGATGTTTTGTGCTTAACCATCACAGTGTGATCATCGGTTGCTAAATAATGGTAGCAGTGATCGAGGGGTGGCAACCCTTAGCAAAACGAGTAGGGTGTGGTCAAAGAAGAAAATTCGTTTGATCGATTACAACAGCTACTAAGAGCAGTCTCGCTCCGATTAAAAATAAATTGTTGTTTCATCCTAATAAAATATGATTAAGACGTTCGAGTAATAGCTCGACATTGGCGACGCTAATTGACGCTATAAATATGCCAGCTGGTCACTCGATTTTAATTGACCTTACCCTGCGATTCGCGTGATAATTAATTCCTCCCATCAATGAAGGGTTGACAGCGCAATACGCGGAAAAATATTATAAAATAGTCAATGAGTTTCGCTTGTTTAATCAGTTAGTTGTTGCGGCCACTTTGAAAACTGTGCGCCCAAAATGTGTCGCAAAAAGTAAGCGATGACGAGTATACTATCTACCAGTGTATAAATATATGTATAATATACGAGACACAGAATAGTACCTAACTATACTAAATATATACAGTTTATTCATAATAATGATTTATATATTTCTATTCGTTCGTTTTATTTCGACTTGGCCTAGAAATATTCAAAAGATCTTAAAATTTACGAATACAATTTTAATTTTAGTATACTAGAATATTTTATTTCAAAAATTTAATTTATTTTAATTCAATTTATTTTAATTTAATTGAAATATTTTATTTTAAATTTAATTTTAGTATACTCGACAAAAACAGCTGACTGATTAACACTTGTCCATGCCTGGATCGAGGAGTTCGATGGATCCAGCAGCATCTGTACAATTTCAATCATTCCAAAGCATCAAATATAAAACCGATAATGTTAGCTGCAGCGTAAATGCGCAGAGCAGTCGGTTTAGATCGTTCGGTAAAAACCGTCACATTAAGTCGATTTACAGCTTCCGCGAAAGGTATTGCCGCGGAAGCGAATTACGTTATACCATTTAACCCCCAACTGTTAGGGTGGAGTTAATTAAACCTCGATCAGGAAAATGGGTGGGCTACATGCTACTCGTCCGACCATACGTGTGACGTTCCCCCCGCATCGTTGCTGCTCCCCGGCAATTCGAAAATCTAAACAGCGCGAAGCAACCGTTTTTGTTTGTCGTCGATCCGTATTTCTTGTGTTATTCCATCCATAGTTCAGCAGGCGTGCGCGGCCGTGCGCATGAAGCTTGAAAATAGATTAGGCGCTTGTGCGACCGGAAACACGTCTCGGTGAAATTAGCGTATCGCAGTTAATCCTAATCGAAAATTGTTCGGGTGTGTAGCCTCTAACAAATTCTGGAAATGATTTCAGGAAGCGTCGAGGGACCTGACTGTCGCATGGCGGGAATTGATCTACCTGCTGCTTATAGCTTTAGGTATGCGTTGCCGGAGCGCGGGCGACCGTAATCTCCGTTCGGCATTCTTCTAATTTTTCTCGAACGACTTTCAGCTATCTCCCTCGGAATCTTAATTGCGTTCCGGTATGTGGTGCAGTGGGTCGTTTACATTGTCTTAATCGGCGCCATTCTCGCCTGTATCGGTGGCTCGGCGTACCTCTGGTAAGCGCATCCCTTCTCCGCCGAGATTTATCTAGACACGATAGACCGCGTGACTGGCGATATAACAGTCGCCACCGTTCCACCCGTCTCTTTCGGGTTACTCTATCGCCGGGCATTATGTTTCTTTAGGCTCGCGTGGTACGCCGAGAAGAAGGCGGTCGACGCTGGCCAAGGATTACTTGACGAGGATTCCAGCCAGACGGCTTACTTCATTTATGCAGTAGCTTTGTCCACCGTCACTGTAAGAATCGTTCCTTCCTACACAGAAACAAACCGTATCGCGCACCCCGCTAACTACACAGGGTGTAGTCAGTCCGACCTTTTAGACCATTGTTCCCTAATTTTTACCTATCTTGTTCGCTTCGTTTCAACGCGCGTACCGAACACTTTCCGTCGGATATTAGCTCCTCTTGATATCAGAGTTCAGGCAAGATTTTATTCGGCTGACGTAAATACTTAACGATTCTAATAAGTAATTGAAATTGAACCGATGCTGAACGTATTCGTATAAACGTATTCTTGTGAAATTACGTGAAAACGGAAACAGTCGACGATCATTCTCCCGTTATTATTTGATTGCTTTTACAATCTCTATTCGAACAGAGAATTATGCGAATAATTTATCCGAATAAATATTTAGAATAATTTATGAAATAATGAATAATCGTTATTCGACTGATAGGGATTCACTCGGATCATTGCCTTGGATAAACATTCATTCGAAACATTTCGAATAATGCCCAACTATGCTTAATAAAATTGTCATATTAAAGGAGATTTTTTGATTGTTGAAGATCATCGGTAAATGGAATAACAATCGTGAAGTAATAATTCAGCTAGACTCGCCCAAATACACCTTGTGCGAGGATAAAAGCGTATTATAATTGGCGATGATTATGACAGTTGGCTTAAATCGTATATTTTTTTTATGTCGAGACATTCATTTTTGCCACTTCAATAGTTAAATTACCAAACGAGAAAAACTCAGTACCTTTAACTGGAACCACTTTCATAATTACCAGCGAATATCGTAGGACTTTCGGAGCTTCTGTCGCAGCAAAATTAATGTCCGTTCGGTGACATTTGACTGGAAACTAGCAGCGTTTAAACTCCCGAGTCCCAAGAAACTACCGAATTCTCGGGAGCGAAGAAAGTTTCGCGTACTCAGTGCCACGATTTACAGGTCATCACGCTTCTGATCGTCCTGGTGATGCGAAAAAGAATCGCCCTCGTGATGCAGCTGTTCCGCGAAGCGGGGAAAGCGGTCTACGCGATGCCGGCTCTGCTTCTCCAACCGATATACGTAAATATTCGATAACAGTGCGATGCGGTGCTTACTCGTGAAAGCAAAAGGACACTCAGCTGCGTTTAGCATATGAAATAATCTCGAGTGTTTCAAAGAATATTTCAGGGGGGCGGTCTCGGAATTGCGTTGCTGCAATTAGGACATAATTGAACTTGGCGCGAAAAGCATATTAAATTTCGAATCTTTATTCGAGTTCCTCTTTCCGTAGATTCCTCTGTAAAATGTAAATAGACAAATTGTTTCGTTCGGTAAAAACATCCTCTTTGTGTAGATAAATAGAGATGTCATCGTTAAACTGTGGATCTTTATGCAAATTTGTAATTTCATACGTTATTTTGTAAACATTAGAATTATAGAAAAATTCTCCCATTAAAAGATTACTTATAGTAACAGGAAAATAATGCCATTAGTTCTTGTTACTTTATGCATTTTCTTGCATATTAGAGATTCGAACATGCTATGATTGCTTTAGATTCGCAGCCTAGTCATCAGTATTTGTTATAGTTTACGCATTCACATGTCATATAAATGCATAGAAATCTGCGGCCTACCTATTACAGTCAACGATGACTCAACCATAAGCTAACAGAGTATGATATACATATGTACGTCTAAATAATGTCCGAGTACTATACCGTTGAATTGTTTTCTAATTTTACTGACGTGATCTTGAGACGACCACCCACTGACAATTCGTGTGTAACATGATTTTAACGTGATTTGCCAATTGCGAACACCTGCAGAAACGTACCAGACAAATAAAATTGCCATAAAACGAATGTTATTGTCAAGTATACATTATACTTAACATAATGTAATAATCTAATTAATAATAGTATACATCAATATGTATACTATGTTGCTATAATACGAGAGAATTAGGAGGGTCAAAGTAAGTCAGACGTAAGTCACGCTTTCCTCATTGTGAAAAACAAGAAGTATCATTGTTTACTAAACAAGCTTATCGTTAAATTAATCTGTAGCAACTGTATAATTTATTTCACGTGTCTTTGTAACATTTTGTCACTTCACAGAACACAAGCCAAAATTTTCGAAGATGCGTCTTACGTCGCTACGACACTCTAACCGAATTCAATTATTGATTAAATTCTGGAAAACGGGAAGCAATAGCAAACACGAGTCCACGTAACGAGTAACAATACTTTGCTAAGATTCGTCGTTGCTTAAAAACAAACAGAACGCGTACGCGATTGCAAGCAACGATGAAAAGATTCAGGTGTAGACGCACCCTCTGCCGTGTATTCATATGCAAACGAGTATGAAACGTGGATACTTTCACGATACGCATAGGCTATCGCGAACGATGCGGAATCGTGCTTTCAGACCTATCTGCTGATCGGTTTCGTGGTGTGCGCGTGGGTGTACTGCATGCTGTGGATCGAGAGCGCGGGCAACATCCACATGAAGAAAAATCATGTCCACTTCGAGAAAGACGGCCTCTTGATCGTAAGTATAGCGATCGAACGGCCGTTACGGCCGTGATAGCGAGCGCGGGGCATTAAAGTGCGCGAACCGCTCTGTGTTTTGCAGGCGAGCAGGTGGTACAACTTGTTCTTCTTTTTCGTGACCTGCGAGTTCCTTCTCGGCTGTCAGCACGTTGTCGTCGCCTGCGCGGTTGCACGGTGGTTCTTCACCAGGTGACACTTTGATCAATATCATAGTTTGCCGGTGGATTGCTTCCCGCGAGGGGGAATCTCCATGGACACCGTTCGCGGCCGCCTAACCGCGTTGGACCTCCGCGACGCGAATAATCCTTTCGCCCCGATATTCTCGGATCATTCGCGGATCCCGCGTTTAAACTTGATCTTAGTCCCCGCCGATACGATCGTTTGAACGCGCAACGATACCGAGATACGATCCCGGTTGCCGGAAGAAAGTCCACGAATGACAATCGTCGAAGCCAATTCCCGTGTAATCGGTTCCCGGTTAATCGAATTCTTAATTGTCCCCGTTTAACGTGCGCGTGCCGTGGGAAATTCCCCGATTAACGACCGTCAGATCGCGGAGAGCAATCCGGCGCGGGTAACGACAAACTTCATTAAAGGATATATTTTCTGGTCGCAGGGACAAGAAGCGGCTCTCGTTCGCTGTAACGCGCGGCTTCGGTTATCTCGTGCGATATCACTTAGGTACGGTCGCGTTCGGCGCATTGGTTATTGGTATAGTTCGGTTCATAAGAGCGATAATTTCCTTCGTCCAAAATCGCCTGAAGCAGTACGATAACGACCTAGTGAGGGGAATATTGTGCTGCTGTCAATGTTGCCTCTGGTGTTTCGAGTGCGCTCTGAAGTTCCTCACCAGGAACGCTTACATCGAAACAGGTATTAACTGCTTAAGTACGCCGACGTATCCAGCGCGGATCTATTCGAGCATCTCCGTTCCGTGCGAATTCACTGAAAAATTATCTAACCCCAACACGGTGGAAGTGCACCGATACATTAATTTCGTTAGCAATTCTCTAGGAGACCGTGTCTTCATCGTTTTGATTGGTTTAGCAGCTCCACCGTTAAATTCGATTTGTTCTGCGTGCTGCCTTGTGCAACAAACGCAAGAGCACAGTGAATTTCAAAGTTATCGGCACGGGGATGTGTTCCGAAATATTCCTGAATCGATAAAAGTAACGAACGATAATAAGATATTTTTGAGCTTACAGGGGTATCGGTGCACGCTGTTAACTAATTGATAGTTTGTAATTTAAATTATTGCGAGAGTTTTTTATTTTTCACTTTTTTTACCTTTCGAGACGTTTCAGTAATATTTCTAACCGTACAGTAAATTTTCTGTCACCAATTTTATTGCTTTATTTCATTTTATCTACCGTTATAATTAATACAAGGAACCGTGTCTGTAAATTTATTAGCTTGAGAAAGCATATCATTATTTTTCTCTGTCCATGGTAAATGTAATTTCACTTTTGTTTCACTTAATTAGATTAAAAAGAAATTGAATATACTTTTGTAAACCCTTCAACCAACACTCATCTGTGCTAATAATTTTGAAACGTACTGTACATACAACATTTTGAAGAAGGCAGTAGCAACAGTTGTGACCACAGAAACGATCTTTCTAATTAATAATTAATTAAATATGCACAGCTGCTGAAAAGCTAGAATCACGTTACACGAATGAAGAACGCTATCGCGCGGATCTAATCACGCTACAACAAGAAAGAAACGCAGGATACTAATTAGTAGACTGCGAATTTTTATGCAAAATAATTGTACGTACTAATTACAAGATACAGAAGCTCCACTGACACTTGCTTCTTCTCTTAATAATTTTAATCACTTGGAAGCAATATGCAACAACATTTTCAAATTCTTTGAACACGTATTACGCTGTTTTATATTCAATCTACTCGCTGTTGTCACAACTGCATGAAATCCGCAGGCCGCTGGTTACAAAATAAAAATTCTCCGCGAGAAGAAAGCGGCGTGCATCTAAAGAAATAAAATAGATTTCACGGAGTGCGGGGAATACTTTTAAGGTTCAGCAATGTTGCGCGCAAGGCATCGCGCTGTCTTTTCCCGCACGGGTGAATAAAGAATCCGGGGAGAAGGTCGTGCGAATGAAATAGCCGAGATACGCGGTCTGATAACGAAATGCGCAGGCTAAAGATGCGATAACGGTGCCGTTGCAGCGATCTACGGGTGCAACTTCTGCACGGGAGGAAGGAAGGCGTTCATTGCGTTGGGGAGCAACATTTTAAGGGTCGCCGCCATTAACAGCGTCGGCGACTTTGTCCTCTTTCTGGGAAAGGTTCTGGTCGTTACATTAACGATCGTCTCGGGCATTTATCTGGTGCAGGTACGCGTTAGCATCGCGAATATATTCCCGGGCAGTTCGGCGGGCTCCTAATTTTCTTGTGCACTTAGAAAAAGGAGGGCCTGCACCATCCGTGGGTGCCGATAGCGGTGGCCGGGCTGTTCGCGTTCCTGGTGGCGCATTGCTTCATCTCCATCTACGAGGTAAATCGATCGCGGGCTGGGTGCGAAAAAAGACCCCGACTGAACGATCGCGACCGTTTAACACCGATTCTGTCGTTTGCAGATGGTGATCGACACCATATTCATCTGCTTCTGCGAGGACTGCGAGAAAAACGACGGCATCAGTAGGCCCTACTTCATGAGCCGTGGATTAATGGTGATTGGAGCCGACGTCGATTCGTTGCACGCATCGGGAACCGATATTAATAAGTTCGCTTTTGTTCCAGGAATTCGTCGAGAACAGCAAGAAGGCGCTGAATTATCTGGATCACCCGCCATCCAGCCCTCGTTCGTAATACCTGAACCGCCGGTATTCGATGAAAACCATCGGAGGGATGCGAGGAACCCGCCCGCCTTCGAAGATCCAGCGAGCAACACGGTTCACACTTGCAACTCCAGGCTTCGCACACCTCTTCCTGTCGCTGTGCTGCTCTTCCCGCGAGTTTTAATAAACGGTCGGGGCGGCCCTCTCGGTTCTCATTTACATGTTGCCACGTGGAGGAAGTCTGCCACGAGCCGCGGACAATTTTGATCGACGTCTGACCTCCTTCCGTATCTTGGCTCCCCGGGCAGGAAGATGGAGAAGGAACTCGAGGATAAGCGAGATAAGCGGGCCAGGGGAAGGCTCGCTGCAGAAAAGACTGATAAAATTGGGAAAGCGTATTGCAGCACGGAGGCTGATCTAGCCGGAGAGGATTCGGCGCGTTGCGAATGCCGTACGCGGTTGCCGTCCCAAAGAAGCCACAATAATCTTGTCGTTCAGTCTTCTTCTGGGTACACATTCTGCTAATTCGAACAGCGTCGTTACTTCTTGAGGAAGCTTGTTGGGACGGCCGGCCGACAGCCGAAGAAGGAATCCGTCGACCTAGATCCGGACAGCTCAATTACTCAGTCAAGAGACGGTCCGGCATTCTATTCGGCCCGTTCTTTTCCTCCTCTCGGACGCCACACGCGCCGCCTCCGAATGGTAGACAGGTCAAATTGTCTGGGACTTAAGGTGTCCTCTCCGTGCCGCGGTACACGTAAGTTTTAGACAGCGTCGGTAACGCGCGCATTGTTCTTCCAAACGGAGGACGAACAGCATCGCTGCTTCTGTCGTTGCCTTCGACTCGCTGACCTCGGCTGATCCGGCGGCGGCCGCAGCTTTCGATTGCGTACATCCGAACAAAAGCGTTCACATTCCCATAAACGATGCTCCGCGATCACCGAAGAGTTCTTGTATTTTTTCATAGCCGGTCGTCGCACAACGACGCGTTTAAGATAGACTTAGGAACGCCGTTTCTATACATTTACTGCGTTTGGTATCGTCGGCACCGCTACCGTCGCGCGGTGCCGTATTTTACATGTACGAGCATAGTGTTCCCTTGTTACACGACGCACAGATAACGATCAAATTTACTTTCGAGCTCTCGACTTGTAGTAGACGAGCGGATTCTACTTAAGAAACGAGTTTACTTAACGCGTATACATATATATTGCGAATAATATAATATATGTGTGTAATAAATGTGCTTCGAATCTTCGATCGCTCTTGGAATCGGTGTTTAGAAATCTAGATTAAAATTCAAGATCTGCATCGGTGTCTTTATAAAGTTTAATAGGTGGATTCGTGTGTTAATGTATGTCGAGTGTAACGAGGGAATACCGTGCGATTCGGATAGCAGAGGCGGCGATGAATCGCCGCGAGAAGCGCGCGAAATTGGCGATATTTTGTAAAAAAAAATTTCGAACTGGACACCGTGGATCGCCACAGGAACAGTTTGAAAGGCTGCCAGGAATGGCGTGCGGTATTAGATCAAAGGCGATAGCGCGAGCAAACCGCGCGGCAGATACGCGGCGCGATAATGCGCGACTATCCGGGTAATTGCAGGTACATCGATCGCCATGTTGTATATAGTTTTTCACGCGAGCCAGCCCACCAATGATGTGTTTCCTTCACACCGTATGTCACACCGTTTTTTGATAATCGATTCATCCACGGCGAACAAACTTCATTTCTGTACGCGGAAGCGCTCGCGGCTGCGTGTTGATCAAATACTTGATAGTATTACAATTTTAATAAAAATCGTTTGAAAGTAAGCTTCTGGTGCGTTCTTCTTGACAACGTTGCATTTACAACGCGACCTCGATCGTAACACTGAACGTGCCGACCGCTAAAACTGCTTCCGTCTCATCTTATATAAATTGTAAGATCGCTTTTATTTAGAACAAATGCAATTTTGATGACAATATATTCTTGAATAAAAAATTTAGTTCATCGTTTTCCACAAAAGCATCGCGTTGCGATTGCAATAATTCTAAAATAAAAAGATTGTATTAGGTCTACCGGAAAGCTCTGTCCGTTTAAGAAATGAAAGGAAATAATAGATTTTTCATAAATTTAGTAATATTTGTATATATTGTACAATATAATTTCCGTCGTTACTTATGACCTTTTGCCAGCGTGATGGCAATTTGTGAGCAACATTTTTCAAAAATATATGTCTCATATGAATATGTGCATATCTACTGAAATTTGCAATGACATTATCCGACAGAACTTTCCGGTAGATCTAATAAATCTTTGGTTAAAAATTTGGTTAATCGCTTTTCACGAAAGCATCATTGCGATTGCAATAATCCTAAAATAGAAAATTATAAATCTGTCTATTAACCGGCGATGGTACGTTTAGTGTTAAATTCATTTCACGGATTATTTCATTGTCAACAGCGAAGCAGGTGAAACATTTGAAACCAAACGGAGGACTTACCTTGTTCGAAGAGGATCCTTCAAACGTACAGACGGCTCAAAAAGAAATGCTGTCTTCTGTGAACGCGAGACCTCGAAAAGAAACGATCACACTTTCAGAACAGTACTTTCGATGATTTATTAGCGGAGCGTCGTAATTCTGCACCGCGACGAGGTAAAAAAAAAGCGACAAATAAAACAGAACTGTAGATTCAGTGACCTCGCAGCGGTTTTTCTTCCGATCGTCCAATTAAAGAGGAAAGCGACCTCGAACGGTCGCAGGAAACGGAAAACGGGATAGGTCGTCACAGCAGAGCTCGAGATTCGTTACTTTTTCATTTATTCGATTCGGGCACACAGTTATTGCATGAATGATTATGCGTGCCCGTCGACGAAAGGATCGCTCCTCCGTTGGGGCACGCAAGTGGGTCGTTTCGTTACACTCAGCTGGCAGTTAACTTGGGTCGACATTTACGAAATCTAAAGCGGACACTTTGTCGTACATATGTATGTGTATGCTCGCCGTTATTCATTTTTCCTCCTTCTGCTTCTTCTTCATCTTTTCTTTTTTCATATTTTGCGTTTTCGTGACCGAGACTTGGGGGCGCTTGGTGGATCCGTGTATGTGGTATATGTTTTATAATGCGTGTCTCTCTCTCTCTGTGTTTGTGTATGTATTAGACTCGTGTTGTACAGTTTGATCGCGTTGGTTCCGGTGGAAAAAAGATTCACTTACAAAAATTACCTCGGGACATTGTACTATGTGTGGCGTCGTCGTCGTCTCGACGACTGCAACGGGACTAGCGAACATGAGTTAGCGTAACACGGCGCTTCGCCTCGCGAAGCAGGCTTCTCTTGGGGGGGAATAGGCGCGATGCTCTCCTTCGTTCCTCCGAAAGAGATCCCTCGCAAACACGAAAATATCTCTTATTTATCATAGATAGTCTCCGCCGGGGCTAACATAGCAACCCGGTCGCAGGACAGGTCGCCGGGTACAGCTTGCGCGACGATTCGCCGGATCACCTTCTGCAGGTGTACAACAACTTGAAAGTTCCGTGCCGCCAGGTGTCCAACAATATAAGAAACGTTCCGAGCGGAATACGACGTCCGCTCGAATATCGGGCGTCTCGACACCCGGCAACGTATATAGCGCGCCGCTGGTTCCCGTGGCTTTTCAGCTAAACAGCGAGATTCAAGGGTCATGGGTCTGCTCTTCTCCGAGCCTCCGTCGAGCGGAACCGTCCTAATGCCCGTTCGCACCTTCCCGCCGACGCTCTTGAGGACTCGAGGATCTAACGGAGCGTGAATTAACGCGCTGGACATCGACGGAGTCCGCTCCGATTCGCGATTCCGGTCCTCCGCTGCTCGGCTTTCGGAGCTAGGATCAGGATCATCGCGCGCCGCTTCGTTGGCCTCGCCGAGTCATGGTCGCGCGCGATGCAACGCGTCCAACCGAGTTTTATTGTACAATTTGTTCAGTCTTAACCCATCGAACAGGCGAAGATCAGAGAATCGGGGATCGTCGGCAGTGACGACTGAAAAGAACCGCCCCTTCGCGCAGGATGTGTGGATGAACGGGGGCGTGCGAGAACCCGAAAATGTCGGGCCGCGGCGGGTTCCCGAAAGTATCTTGCGATTTCGCGTAGACTCGAAACGACGTTCAACTCTCCAAGAGTACTGGCGAACCACGAAATCGTTGAATTATGAGACATTTCGATACCCGACCCGATACTTTATATTTGGGAATCTTGCGGGCCGGTGTAGTCCCCAAGTATTATTCACCCCAGCAAAATGTTCGATCCGTCCCGAATATTTGGGAATTTTGTGGACGAGCGCAGTCCCAAAATGTCTTTTTTCCTCCTCGAAATTTTGGCGAATCTTGCAACCCTTTAACTACGAAGCACTTTCGGTATCCGACCCGAGAATTTGAGGATTTTACGAACGAGTGTAGTCCGAACCTGTTATCGACCTCCCAAAGCTGATCCTGAGGAATCCCAAAACTCTCGAACTATGAGATACATTTGGTCCGAACCGAGGTTCGGATTCCCGACAGTTTCGGATCCTCCCACACCTCCAATAATAAATAAATTGCTGCATCACGGGTACACGTGACTCGGCATACACGATCACGCGTTCGTTCGCACACTCGACGCGCTTGGTGCTATTTTCTCGGCCTATCAGGGGTCTACAGTTCGCTTCGACGAGGAAAGGAGATCGGAACTTGAAGATCGAAATCGTGGTTTTAGGAAACGGCGATCGCCCATTTGTTTTATCGCAGACTTTAACAGGTTGCTGACAGTTTCATCGATTCGAGGCTGCGTTGGTACCGTCAAGATGATTTTATGGTAGAGGTTGTCGTTCGTTTGATACGTGTCTGCCGTATTCTCACCGAAAAGCGAAATCGAAATACGCTCTTGGTCTCTTTGCCGATCGGGAGACTGCGGGATTTTCGCGTAAAATACGACAATACATCCAGTTGCGCAGGCTTTCGTCTATGTCAACGACGACAATTTTCTTTCTATAAACAATTTCGCGGCTCGTTTCTCGTACAAATGTCTACCGATCCAGAAACTCAGCCCTAGAAGCGGTGATCATCAGTTTTCTCGCACCCTGTACTATTCGACCCGAATCCCGTACTTTGGCACCAATTAGAACACAAATGCAGGGTACTACTATACAAATGTTCGTTCCGTAATTTTAGTAGATCGAAAGTAATATATCGACGCTCTTCAACTCGTCCGACCTTTCCGCCGCGTTCGATCTCGGCCACTTCATCGTAAACGCGTGAACTCCGCAGTCTGCCGATTAGGTCTCTCGATTGGTGCTGCACTAGGACCTTGTCACCGCGAACTACTAGGTTACAAATATTCCCTGTACCCTGATATGGATTTCCATCTTACTATGTCGCTAAGTGTATAACGATCTACGACGGACACAGTCTTCTTTGAGGGATGAACGAGAGGAATGGAGACAATGTATAAAAACTTGGTGAAAGACGCGGACAGGTGTCGTTCGCTCGCTCGCACGCGAAACAAAACGATGAGACACAATCAAATGAAAGAGCAGATCCGAACTGATCCCAACAGAGGCAGTATAGTACTGAAGTGGTCAACTTCCGATTCACCGAATTTCAAGCATCAATACCGACAACAACCTCTAGACAGCAGACGGTACCAGGGACAACGATGTCAAAGATATCGTTTCGATCTTCAACGGCTGGACCGATCGCTGATACATATAAAAAAAAGTGGGTGGGTATAGGTGGGGGTGGAAAACGCGCGCGCAAAGCGAGAATTCTGCCGAATGACCTGCATTCGATCTTCGAAGCGGTCGAGTCCCGGGATCCAAGAAGCTCCGCGGCGTGTCAGGATCCGTGATCGCCGCGCCGGCAAGATGTGCTTCGCGATTTGTCATGGATCATCGTTCCCGGCGTCGCGCTTCGTGCAGTCGCGATCGTTTGTTTCCCGACGAAGCGGGATTCGCCTTGGTTCGACGACGACGTGTAAGGGTGTCGCGCGGCGCTCAGCCGGCAAGCGCGCGGACACTCGCCGCCATTTGTGTGCCAATATTTGTCTTGAACAGCATGACGAACTTGCGGCGGGAGTGAGTACAAAATGTCGAAGAGTCGGAGAGCAGCTCTCGTTGGGATCCCTCGTCGTTCCAAATCGTTTCTATTCCCATGATCTTCCGATTGCGATGCGAGCTTGTTCCGTCGTCGTTCTCCACTCTGTTTTGGTCCTAGAATGTATCTTCTCAGTCGATAGTAATAGCAGTGTGCACAAGAAACATTGTCTAAATGTAAACCGAGCGGGCAGAAGCTTCGAGAACTTCCAAAAAGAGCTCGCGTGGGGTTCCCGGGATCTAGAGATCGTCTACGTAAGCTACGTTTCAATTTGAACTCTCCTCTCGATTACGCTACGGTCCGAATACAAAACATCGTGAAATCAGTTTCGTTTAAATCGTAATAATACTTCGCTGCCGCGGCTCGCCGACTCGAACCGGCACGTCTCCGAGGCTCCAGGACTCTGGCGACCCTTCCCTGAGGAGCCAAGGCTCCTTCTTCTTCTTCTTATTCTTCTTTCCTGTCGTTCTCTTCTTCGCGTGTAGCACCAGTGACGACGTTTTTATCGAGTTCATATGTGCGTGCGCCGAATCGATATGCACATTATACAAATTCGATGTCGTTTCGCTTGGAACCGCTCGCGGTTTGTTCCGCGATGGTTCAACGGTACGTAGGAAAATACTACGGCGATCTTAAAGAAATATAGAAGTATGGGGGGCAGACAGATAAATAAAAGAGAGGGGGGCAGCTAGAGGAAGACCGTCCACGATCGCGGCACCTCGACGTCCGCGTAACGTCAGGATGATTTGGTTGCGTTGCTACCTCGATACGCTTGGTTTCGCGTGACACGCTTTTAAATAAAGATAATAATAATATTAATCGTAGTCAATAATAATAATAATTATATAATAATATTAATAAACTCTGCAATATTCAATATAGGTTTGTTCACACGGACTAGATACACTTCCCGGCGAGCGACCGATCGATCGATACGCTCTCTATTCCCTCTTGACTCGACCCTTGTGCTCATCGACACGCATCGTTCAAGGCGCGCGCTGGAGAGGGTTAAAGAGGGAGGAGGGTAGGACAAGGAGAGCGAGGCGGAGGAGGTGGGAATGAGCCATGAATCGGTTGAATACATTGACCATTGACGCATGCCGCGCGTAACCACCGGGGTCGTGGCTAACGATTACCACAATCTCGCGTTCGGATGATCCGTTCGCTGTAACTCTACGAATCGCTTCACGTCTGCACACTCGTTGCGTCGTTACGGCCGACCTTTTACGCAACCGCGTGTCTCTCCGCGTTATTAGAAAATAGATTGCACTTGGTGATAACCACGTGGCCTCTCTCTCTCTCTCTCTCTCTCTCTCTATCTTTTTCTCTCTTTTTCTCCGACTTCTCTCCCAGTCCCCGCGTGCCCCGCTCCGTGCCAGTAATCGTTAATCCATTGCAACAAAGGAACATTGCGGCGCGTTCATTGTTGAATCGTTCGATTCTTGTGCCGCGTCGCACACGGTGTTTCTCGCTCCACCTAACAGAAACCATAACTTCGAATGAGATTCGAAAAATCTTAGTAATTTAATTGGCCGATCTTATCCGAAATAAAAAGAAAAAAGATCCACTTGTCGAATAAAATATAGCGAAAGACCGGTCAATTCACCGAATATTACTAACAAGATATGAAGATCTATCTATTCGATTCTAGCTGAACATATTTTCAGCGTAACAAATATATGGTTACGTAATCTCTTTCGAAAATCTTATACGATAATGAAGCTATGGTTTTTGTCTTAGCCACCCTCGTTCCCGAAACACCGTGCATCGGTCCGCTGGCGGCTGTTGCCGCTTCATCAACAGAGGCTGCAGCACTTGGAGGCATCGCCTAGGTGAATGTGACAGACCGTGGGCAGCGCGGTGCACCCTTTTCCCACGACGCTCTCCTGCACCAGGTGCGACAGGCCGAGGTTCTGATTGATGTCGCCGTCACTGCCGCGGTGCTGGTGTTTCACATCGCACCATTGCCGACGTTCCCGCCACTTCTCGTCCGCCGTGGTGCAAAACAGCATGGACTTCGGCGAGGGCGGGCTGACACGGTCGCGGGCGATGCTGCCGCAGGATCGAGCCTTGTACAAGCGTCCTTTACCGAACAAACCTGGCAGAGGCACGCAGAGCTTCTTGTGCACGGCGAAGTAGCGACTGAGCAGCCGAATCTTCCTGTTCTTGCAGTCGTTCCTGTTCATGGAACCATTTCTGTTCTCTTTATCGTTGGACGGTATCTGGTTCACCGAGCCCCCGTTTATGTCCCACCTGTCCTCGCAGCACATCTCGATTCTCTGACAGCAGTCCCTTTGCGGCTCCTGCTTGTTGCACCGGCCGTTCGGGCTGCACCTGTTCTGTCCGTTCGAGGGCGACGACAACGAGGACTTGCCGGTGCTCAGGGACCAGCTCTGCAGCAACCTCTGCCCGAAGCCTTTGGCCTTCTGCATGGTGGCCGCCGCGTGGGACATCGTCTGCGCGATGTTGTGAGAGCCCGTGCTGCTTTGCGACACCGAAGACGACGACGAGGATATACTTTGCACCCCTAACACGGCCGAGTTCCTTGACACGTGACACTGGTTGTGACACGACGAAGGCGCTTCGGCCTCTTGCACCTCGGTGATCCGGTTCAACGACTGACTCTCCCTCAACCGCGTCTCTCCGGCTCTTCTCCTGCCCGCCCGATGCCTTCTTCCGAAGATCACCTGATTCTCCCCGGACCGGTGCCTCCCGCCGGTCGTCGTGGTAGTTGTGGTGGTCGTGTTAGTCGTGTTTCCGTTGTCGTTCTGATTCGTTTCGTTCGAAGGCTCCGTCGTGTGCTCCCCGTTCCCTACGCCTCCACCACCACCGCTTCCGCCACCACTCCCTCCGGGGTCTTGAGAATCGCTGGAGTCGTCGTGACTGTCGCGTCTGGAAGGCAAAGGTTTCGCAGACGCGCCTAACTTGTGCGCCCGCTTCTTCCTGCTCTCGCTGTCGTCGTCGCTGGCGTCCGAGCTCGAACAAGAAGTGGTACGTGTCTTATGGAACTTACTCCGTTTCTGATCGTACCCTGAACTCCTGACCACTCGACACTTGGAACTGCCGCTCTCCGGTGTCGGCACGGCGACCCTGTCCCCGTCCTCCAGGATTTCATTCAAGGTCAGCTGCGGCAACGTCGTCGACGCGCTGCTCGGCGACGGCATCGTCTTGTACTTGGGCGTGAGGGATAATACATTATCGCTTAGAGCCACGGGGCGAAGCGGGATAGGCACCGTCGAGGACTCCGTCAAAATGGTCGTCGTGGTGGCGACCGTGCTGGAGTCGGACGGTTTCGCTGGCAATGCGGATTCCAGGGAACAGCCAGCGGACCGGTGTTGCGCCCCCATCCTCCATTTGTTCGGTGGTACGGGTCCCACCGGTTTCAAGCACTCGGTCACTGACATTGGCCTGGTTTCCGTAGTGGTCTGCTTTCTCGCCCAACCAGGCGGGTCCCCGAGACGGTTCTTCAGGTTCTCCTGGTAGGTGGAGTCGAGCTTTGTTGGCGCAGGTACTTTGTCGAACATGTTGCTTGGCTGGGGCCTACCAGGCGCGTTCAAGTGGTTCGGCGGAGTGACATCGTTGCCGTTGCCGCTGCTCGGACTCGACAGCCTCTCCTTCGCGTCAGTGATTACGGACACGACGCTGCCATCCTTCGGCGCCGCGGTCCGCTGAAGCTTCAGGCTCGGCTTCTCCGGCAGTTGCGACAGCCGGTCCTGCAGGATGTGCGAAAGCTTGCCCTCGGAGCGCGAGCCGCGCCGATTGAACGAGTTCAGCGCGGAGTTGCTGCCCCGCTCGTCGCGACCCGAACACGAAGACACGTCGTCCTCGTCCTCGTCCTCCTCCTCCTGGACGATACTGCACTTCCGAGTGCGGACGTTCTGGAACTGAAAAGGCCATCTTTTTTCCCACGGGAGGAACGCTTTCTTGGCAGAGCCGGCTCGGAGCATCTGCCATTGTCGTGGTCCGCCAAGCGGTTCCTGACGGCACGCTGTCATGCGAATACATACCTGCGGCACCTCGCCCGGCGTCCGTGGCACGCTCAGCAACGACTGGTTCACGGTGCTCAATGAATTTTGCTCCGTACGCAAGTTCGTTGCCGCGTCGTCTTGTCTGCTGAAAATAACCGGACACGGTGTTAGACGCCGTAGCGCGCTCGCGCGGATCGTTTGATTTGTTGCAAGTTAATGATCACCGAGCATACTTAGCCGAGACGTCCAGGATCTCCGGTCGAGACTTCTGCACCTGCTCTTGACGGTGCGCCCGCAGCTTCCTCTCAGCCAGCAAGAAATACGTTGCCGTTATGTGGTTGTACTCGTTATTGTCGAGGGCGCTGCGAATGGGATGAATTGGATATTAATATATAACGATAACAATTAACACATTGATGTATAACGATAACAATTGATATTTGGAGCATTCGGTATCCAAAAAGATAATTGGATCAAGGAATAAAATTTCCACACATATTTGCCTTTATTATATAAATAATATTATTATTATTATTATTATTTATATATTAATTATATAAATAATATTATTGTTATTATTATTTATATATTAATTATATAAATATTATTATTATTATTATTTATTATTAAGTAGTTTTCTAACTACTGTAATTACCTGTGCTTATAAATGTAACAATAAACTAACAATAAGATACAGTTAAATAGAAATTAAGTTCTTTTTTCAATCGTTTCAGTAAGTCAGGTACAAGTGATCGACTTATTTTATTCGTAACCGAAGAGAATCCACAACCACGATAAAAAGGGAATTGCTAAAATGCCAACAATTACGAAGGACGCAATTTTTAAGGATTCGGAATTCAATACCAATTAAGGAATAGCCTAGCTATAGAAGCCAACAGCACAGACCGCAGTTCTTTCGTCGTCCATATTATAACAATAAGCAGCACTTGATCAGATTCCATCAAGTGTTCAAATACTTATGGACTACGGCGTATATACGCACGTATATACGATCGATTGACAGAGTGAATGGAATAAGTGGCGGGGCTCGAGGCGCGATCGTTTCGAGAGGAGCCACCGGGATTTCACAATGGCGAAACGGATCGAACGCAGTTTATTCGAATCGGTCTACTCACTCCAATATTTCTTCTTTGGTGGCGATGTTACCGTTCACCATCTTGATGATTATGTGATTATGATGATCGTCGGAGACTTGTTGCCTGGACACGAGTGGCAACGCTTCCACGGAGTCGGAGTCGGTGCCGATTGCTAGCCACGGATCGGCAGCGATTTCTTCGAGGGTCGCTCTGCCTTCGGGTTCCCGGACGAGCATCTTCGCGATCAGTCGTTTGCAACCGTCCGACACGTGCGGCGGGATCGAGTACTTGCAGTCCATGATCATCGTCAAAGTCTCGCTGTCATTCGCCTCTTGGAACGGGGCTTGGCCGCACACCAGCATGTACAAAATTACCCCGAGCGACCAGACGTCTGAAAAGAAAAATTACAATAGGCTCGGGGCATTGATTGATAGACCGGCGGAGTTAGCTGAAACAGAGAATTGTTCCGCGAACTGGGAAGAGATTAAATTGTTTGCTCGTTGTACATACCCACGGCAGGAGCATCGTAACTATCTCCCAGCAGAATTTCCGGTGCCGAGTAGGCTAGCGAGCCGCAAGAAGTTTCGAGCTTCTGGCCAGGGCAGAATCTATTGCTAAATCCGAAGTCGGTGAGCTTCACGGTGCCCAGCTTCTCGAAGAACACCACGTTCTCCGGTTTCAGGTCCCTATGCACCACGTGTAATCGATGGCAATATGATATGGCTCTGACTATTTGCCGGAAATAGGTCCTGGCCACCTGCGGTCGATTAAAAGCGTATCAGTGTACCGTGTGTACGTTCGACAAAGGAAATGCCTGCCTGCCTGCCTCGAGGCTTCCCCCGATCCCACCAAGAAAAAAAGAATCGATCCAACTACATACACGCTGGATGTGTTTTCATCGAATTTCTTCTATATAATGTATGTACTCTGTTCTACATACATTTTTCTAAATTGTACGATCTCTCTCTCTCTCTCTCTCTCTCTCTCTCTCTCTCTCTCTCTCTCTCTCTCTCTCTCTTATCAAGGTTGCATCAGATTAATTAAAAGTATTGGCGAAGCGAGTTTTATCGCGTATTTTTAACTCATGTACCACAAGTTTTCACTTTCTCGTTGACCTCTTGCTTCATGATTTATATTTGAAACAAAAACAATTTAATTTAGCGCAACTCTGTGCGAGGAGATAATCGCAGCATAAAAGTAAAATACTTCGGTGTTTATTTAATATATTTATATAAATGCGAGTGATGCTGATATTAAATAAAAACTGAACTGTACAGTGAAATTAGAAGATTATTAAGAAATTACTGCGAACAAACTTTACGAACTATTTATTAAATTCCTTTTTGATTTTCTAATAATTCATTATAACTATGTATAATGACACAATTTTACATGGAAAAGGAAAAGCAAGAGACTGTGTAAATATCATAATCTTTCTTAAGAAATTTACATGGTTTTTAAACGGACGTCACTCGTCGAACTCGAATGTAGCACAGAAAATGTTTGCAGGCGAGTCTCTCTCTCGTCATTCCCGCTAAATTAATGGTTTAAAGTAAATGTTTTCCACAAGCATACCAGTAGTCAGATGTTTCGATTGCTTTGCTCGAATACTATCCCCAAGGGTGCACCGGCTCTAAACGCGCAAATTGGTCGTTAAAATACTCGGTTTCCCCAGCAGCCTACCGCGAACATTTCTTTCCCCGTGCTGAGCGAACTTGATAAGAGAGCGTGTAGACAAGAAAAACACTGCATTGTAGAAGGTAGCGAAAACGTTCTTTTCCGGGGCGGGGGAGCCTCGATCATTTTTATCTGTCTCGTCGGATGTTCCAGACATGTTATTATCAATTTATCGCTTTGCGCATCGCGGCGGGCTTCATTCACGCGGCGAAGATTGTTACGACCGTACGTTACCTCCTCGCTGAGCCCGCTGTCGTGCCGCATGATGTAATCGTAGAGATCACCGCCATCGCCGAGCTCCAGGATCAGGTAAAGCTTCGTCTGGGTGTCTATCACCTCGTAAAGCCTGACCACGTTCGGGTGTTGCACCAGCTTCATGCATCTCACCTGGCGGGGGGGAAACAAAGAAGATGGTACAGTACCGCGGCGGCAACCATAAACTGGTCAACGACCCTTTCTCCTTCCTCCTCTGGCCGTCCTCCGCACCTCCCGGCGCCCATTATCTCGTTGACCTTAACGAGATCTACAAGGTTCGGTGCGGAATCGTTCCGTAGATCGTTCCTACGCGATATGGCGTCGAACGGATCTTACGCAATCGGTCGTTAAGGTGCGTGTCCGCTTCTCGGCAAACCGACGCGAGTCCCCGATTGCATTTTTCGCGGGCGAACACGCCGTTCGAGAAGCACCGTTCAACAGTGACGAATGTTTAACCAGTTAGCTGTTTTTTACGAGTACGCTAAAAGCTTGCCGTTCAAATTGCAATTTCAATGAGAACTAAAATATATTCTACGTTTCAATTGCGTCATAAATGATGAACGTGTCTCGTATATTTTTTCTATCACGACTAGACTGCATATTTTATGCATTTGTAACAAAAAGGAGTTCGGTAATGTCTCTTCTAATCGACGCTCAGATTTTGCAGAAAAATGGACAATTTGGGAAGAGGAGATACGATTAGTCGAGCCTTGCAGCTCGTTTTTATAGTTGTTGACAATTCGTAACTATAAAAATGAACCGCAAGGATCGTATAATCGTATCTCCTCTTCCTAAATTGTCCATTTTTCTGCAGCATCTGAGCGTCAATTAGAGAGACGTTACTGTACATAGTTGAAACAAAACACGATGCCTCTATTAGAAGAATTCGACAATTCGATTGTATCATTTCTAACTCATTAAAATGATTCAAGATAGAAATAAATGTCCACGCATTTTCTGTTTATTGCAAACGATGCGCAAAAGTGTTACCTTGCATCGAAATTCACAGTCTAATAGCGAATCTACGTGTGTAGTTCGATTCAGCAACTTCTCTGGCCGCTCATCGGCTTCTTCTACCCTTTTTCAAATACAAGCGATCATCGAAGTGTCGTAATCGTTGCCTTGAACGCAGCTTATTGTTAGTACAAAACTAAGGGAAACAGCAGAGAGCGGGAACAAAAGTTTCCGACGGACACAGTCCCGAGAGTTCCGATAGTTCTCCGCCTACCGCTTCCGAGTAAAAATGTTTGAAGTTGCTCTCAAACGAGTATACAATGCCAGAGCATCCTCCAGCTCATTGAGAACTCTCAAACGGACCCCACGCCTTCAAAATCGAACAGAGGAAGCCGCTCGAGCTATCCGATTCTATCCGACTAACTGACTAACCGGGCGAGTTCGGATCTTGGTCAATTGACAGTTTTAGCACGCTGCCGGCTGTCACCGAGCACCGACACACGAAGGCGCCGGGTGCCTGTTTGCACTGAAACGGAAACAATTTCTGCGAGGAGAACGCGGACATGCTGGACGGACGTGATTAGAGCCGGGCAAACAGCTCATTTTCGTGCGGCCGACGATTTGCTCTTGCCCGTCGCGGACAATCTGAATAAACATCGGCCGCGGGAGCGCAAACAATCCGGGACGGCGTCGAACGGAAAGCGGAGATAAATGATCGCTGGAAAAATGTATGGTGTGCGGCGTGGAAAAATTTCCGACGGAATGTGGAACGGTTTCTAAAAGAAGGCGGTTTTACTCTAAAAGTAGGCCGTTGCAAATAGACAATTTCAAATAGGTAATTACAAGCAGGCGATTGCAAGTAGGCAGTCGAAGAATTTTGTAATTGATAGAGGCGCGCAAGGATGTCGGTCACTCGTGTTCGCGGCAACAAAAACGATCGTTGCCAGACAATTTTATTTTCTGCGCGGACAATACCACCTACGAGCGCGGATTTCATACGTTACAACCCGATAGAGCCATTGTTCCGAGCAATACGTTCTGCGATCGGATAAATCCCTTGCCAATTAATCCTCGACCTGCGCCGCGGAATATTTGCGCGCTGTATGACCAACCAAGCGAATGATATCTTCGCGTCAAAGAGAAATCCAACCTTAACACGCTGGATATTAACAAGGTTACAACGTATCGCGATAAATCTGCAACATTGCTTTCCAGTCTGTTTGAAACAGAATTTCGTAAGTCGTTCCCGTGGGTTACACGTTTGTAAAGAACACGCTCGAAAGCCGTGAAGGAAATGTTTCAGAGCGTTGAAAAGAAGACGAAAACATTTTCGTAGGGCAAGGCTACGAGAATCCTATTGTCTCGATGTCTTGGAGCAACGACTCGACCGTAGAACTGTGCAGAATGCACGACTCTTCAAGCGGCTTTAAAAATAGGTGCGCATTGATCCAGTCGTTCTAGCGACGGATGCCCCCAAAAATACGCGGAAACCGCGCGATCGAGAAGACCACCCTCCACATAAAAATCGTGCACGGATTTTACGCCTGCACGACGTTTTTGACCGCCGAACAGTCTATACTAAAACATTATTATATGGAGCGTGAAGAAAATTCTGTCTCTTTATGAAAAATGCTCCTTCTGTTCCAGTGTCCAAATATATCTCGTTTCTCAAATCCTTCATGTTTTCCGCATCTATTCAGTTTCAGCTGAAAAATAGAGAACGATAAAGAGCGGGTTGCAATTATTGAATTGCACGAGAGATAAATGAAGAACGCCGACATTCATTTGACTGTCGGATACGAAAAAATGAAGGTGCAAAGGACGGCAGAACAAAAAGAACTGAAATTATTATTATTGAAGTTAAAAGATCTCCCATCGATCACTCGAGTCGACGAATGAGTTGAAACTAGCTTTACAAAATGCGTGGAACGTAATTACAATAACCGAGTGTGCGACAATCATTAATCATTTTCGAAAATGTCTTGATAAATGTATTGAAATAGAAGGTGCAAATTCTGCACACTTTAAAGTAAATTTGAATGTTCAGTTTTGTGATCGATAGTTATAGACTTGTTATTAATTGTTACTAAAAACTTAAAGAAAAGACCGTATTTGTTCTATCATCTCTAATATAGAAACGTACAAATACGGTTTTTGTTTAAACATCCCAATAAATGTAAAAATCATTTTGAGTCCATAATTGTTCACAGAATCGTACGTTTGTTAAACTGGCAAAATAGATAGAATACTAAATTGAAGTATCCTTATTTCCAAAACAGCTAAATATAAATATTCTCCGCACCCTGTGAAGCCATAATCAGATTTTATATCTTCCTTGAACTGCGGTTTTTCTTCCTATCTTGCTACGAATTTATATTTGCACAAAGATCTGCACACTGGTGACAATAAGTACGAAGCAGAACAGTGGCAAAAGTAAACTCGGTGTAAAGACAAAAGTAGAAAGTGAAGCATCCTACATGGCTGAGTAAAATCGAGCAGAAGAGTCTCCAACAAAATTCCGCCGGGTTTTCGCATGTGTTCAGCGGCTTGCGCGCTAGCATCTCCTAAATCCCCGCAAATTAGCCTCTAAAAACGTGACTCCGCATAAACATCCGTGGCCGAGCGATACGTTAGCCCTATTAACCAGATGATTTCTCGACCACGGATACCGGCGCGAGTGCAAGTAAAGCGAGACGATAGGAATCCGCGTCGATTTAACGCGTAACGAGCGCGATTACAATTTCATTTGCATCAATGAATGTAATATCACGACGACGATTTAGCCATCGGAAACTAGCGACGACGAAGCGAGAAAACTCGTGTAAGCGGTGTCCGTCGTCGCCGGTTAACGGGTTAAGAAACCCGTCGCAGACCAACGTCCTTTGGCACTCGATAAAGCAGTCTGAGAGTCGCAGACTGTTACATCGCGCTCCGGTTTAAATAAAAAGCTCGCCCCCCGCCCTACCCCCTGTGTCTCCGCGAGCGGAGACCGAGCACTCGGGTAAACAGAAGGGAGGAAAATGTAGGAAGGTATTAGCATGCGTTTCGATTTCCTCGACGGCCTCCTTTATGCCGGGCGTTCTCATTCACGCGACAGCCGGAGGGGAATCAGCGGGAACAAAAGGTGGGAAAAGAAGGATATACGCGTCGCCCGTCGGCGGGACGACGGCCCTCCTCGTCGTATCGACGGGCGAGAGAGCAACCACCGTTGCTTTCCCCCGGCTGAAAGAACGTCTAGGCTTTTCTCTTTGCTCCCTCACCTCCTGAAAGAGGTGCGCTCTCGAGATCTCGTCGAGCTTGCTCTTGTCGATGACCTTCACAGCGACCTTCTCGCCGGTGAAAACGTGCCGTGCCAGCTTCACGACGGCGAAATGACCGCGGCCGAGTGTCTCCTCCAGGTCGTACAGGCCGGCGATCTTGCCATCGTAGTTGCTGTATCCCACCCTCCGATGCATCTCGCGTCCCTGCAACAGAAATCACGGACAATCAGCTTTCGGAAATAGTGCTGTCGCTTATGAGTGGACAGCGGATCTCTTTAAGCAAACTAACAATTTTCCCGGTAGAACAGAACGCTCGTTAGATGGAAATACAGGGTGTGTTCTTTACGGTTAATTACGTCACTTTTCGCTCAATTTTTTAAGGTTATCAGGTTTTTAAAGGTTTTTAAAGTTTTTTTAAGGTTCAACCTTCGAAGGTTATTTCAACTTTTTTTTAACGAAATGTTGTATTTTCGTTTCGCTACAAAACAATCTATTTAAAAATATGAGAGAAAATAATTTATTGTTTGTCCCTTCTCCATTATTTAATTTTTCCATGTGTTCACATGACAAATCATAAAATATTATAATTTCTGTTATAGAATCATTTTGATAGCTTCCTGTTGTGTACAGATCAAGGCTTAGGCTCCTCGTATCCTCGGTAGGATTCGAATTATGTGGGGACCGACTTTAATTATAAACAAGAGAAATTATTAATTGGTGTTAAAATAGCAATAGCTCTTGCTCTGGAGCAACAAAGAACCGCGGTAGTGCTTCGTCAAGTTTCTGCTTCGCTGATAGCGAGTCTGGTAAGAGCGTTCGAGAAATATAATTTTTCTATAGTAATAAATTTGATGGGGGAACAGTTAATGATACTATTCTGTATTCAGAGGTCTTGCGACCTCCTTTCGTGCCAGAACCCCTCCTACTTCGGTCTGGAATGCACTAGGAAATGCAGATACTGGTTCTAGGATTGCGGAAGTTCCAGAGAATTGCTTACTAGACAGATGGTCCTGTTTGTAACCGGATTCTTACGAAGAAACTTGGAAGTGAAAATCATTGTAGAGTTTGATAGATGATGAGAATGTCATTCATTCTCTAAATCTAAATTATTAACCTATTGTTCTACTATGAGAATGATGTGTTTGTACAGGAAGTTAAGTCTTCCAATGTTTATCTCGAACGCGGTACGAGATAGAGCAGCATTGTTTAATTTGCGGTATTTACGAAAAACGTGATTACATGGTTTCTAAAATTAGAACAACATATAATACCGATATGACATAAAGCAATGAAAATAATAAAAAAAAGCTGATATATCTTCTTCTGTTATTAATTTGTATTCTTCGTTTTAGTCAACACTGAAAGGATTAACGTTAATCTTATCAAGCGGTAGAAGTTTCTTTCAGAAATGACAATAACTGTAGAGTGAAATGTCTGATTGTAGAATGAAAAGTCAATTGGCCGAACTGCGGCGGTAGGTTTGGTGTTCCATCGTAACGGGATTGTGTTTCGTGAAATTGAACGTGTTCGAGCATCGCGTTACAGAGCGATTACACTTTCATAAATATGCATCGGTTAATCCTTCTTCGGGCAGCGTTTATGTCACCGTTGTCCGTCGTTAGTGCCTGCGTTACGTTCGCGAGCGCAGAAACGCGTTTCTAACAACAAAAAGCAGATAAGAACACGGTGTAATCTGCGTTCTTTGAATAAAGATAAGAATTCCTGAGCGCGTAACGAAGAGTGTTTTATCAAAAATGTACGAAGCATTATTTAGATTGAAACGGGTACTCGACGCTCAACATTGTCCAACATTGTTTAACGTTGTCCGGTGCTCGAACTATCTACTTTCTCATTAGAACTTCTTAATGTTAAAGGTCGACATTTTCAACGACCCTTCGAAGTAGGACGATCGGGAAAACACATGCGGGCACGGTTCAATGAATGTTTTGTCCCCGGATCCTCGATAAGTTAGTTAGTCAAGTGAACGTGGTCTCATTTAGAAAAAAAAAAAAAACTGTTATTGATAGTCTCCCGGAGTTTCGAGAAGAATTGCGCTCCACCGCGGAGTTTTTAAACTTCACAAAGAGACTTCGCGATAACTTCGAAAGTTCGAAGTGAAAATAACTCACCGGTAGAGGATTTACGAGAATGTACAGTTACCTTTAAAAGTCAAGACACAAATCTATATTTTTTACTTCGCCGAACTGCATGGAAGTTCATTTTACTTTACAATTTTCGACCTATAGATTTCAGTACAAAGCTCATCTTACGCGAAATGAAACTTCGTAAAAAACTCAACTTTATGAGAATCGTATGCTCCCCCGCGTTCTCGCGTATTTCCAAGTTACGCGTTCCGACAGAATGCACTCCACTGATCCATCGCTTTTAATACCGAAAATCGAGCTTGATAAATGTTCTCATCACTTCCGAACGCGTAGATCGCATGCATTTCTGGAGGGTAACAATTCACGTCGGTGATTGTAATAACAACGTGCACGTGCTGCGCCAACGTCGGATCAGCAAGGAATAACGAACCGATTGTCCGCCATATATAGGGTGTCCCGGGAATCTCGGTGCAACCTCAAAGAAAGTTTCGTTGAAAAATAAGATGATTTTGAGACCAGATTTTCTTCGGTACCACTGTCCAACATATTCCGAGTGATCTAAATCCTCCAATTTTTAAATTAGTCCCAAAATGCACATGAAAATTAAGGGATTGTTTGACCATATTCAAATGTCCACAATGTTACAAAACTTCGTTAAAGGAGTCAAAGTTAACCTTCCGCGAAGCATGTGGGGTCAAATTAACCTTCAGCGATTTTCAAAAAAGCTTCTTCTTTATAAATAATTAGACTGGATTTTATGCATTTTTGACAAAAATGACTAAGTCGAAAAGAAAATGAGGAGAATTCGAGAATATTTCAATATTACGTACGTCTTATCGACATTATTAAAAAAAAGACAGACATTTTCATCTAACATATGTTTTTCCCCGTCAACTTGTGCAATTCTTATTTCGCACAATAATCCGTAGTCTATTATTAATAAACCGTTTATTATTAAAACGTCAATATTTGTTTCATTGGGGTGCGTTCTTATTACAAAAACGATGAAACACTATTTTAACGTGTATCCTTATTGAAATTCTATATTTGTAGACGGATAACGTTCAGAGTATAATTATTTCCACACACATAGTTCAGGGTGTCACTTTTTTCATCTGCTTCGCGGAAGGTTAAAAATAATATTCGCGGAACACGTAATTAATTCAACGAAGAAAAACTAAAATTAACTGTGATATTGCTTAACTTGTATTGCTCGAGTATCGAACTTTCGGCTTTCACTTTTTATCGAAACGAAGTTCCAGGATCTCGATTCGGATGAACCACCGCGTAGGCCGATTTCTACCGAGCACCCGGTAGAGAAAATAAATATCTGCGCCCACTGGACTGGCGGAATCAGGCTCAAGGCAGTCGTGTGTACTCTCACTTTTCCGTTGCACCGGCTGTTCCTTTGACGAGCTTAGCTGTCTTCGCGTATAAGGGTAAACCAGTCCCGGCTTCCGGTGCCGGCCTCCCTTCCGGAAGATCGAAAGCGGCCAGCGGCACTGCCGGAGAGATCGATCGGTCCTTTTCGAGAAGGATTTTCCGGCGCAACGATTCGAGCCATCCAGGAAAAAGGGGTCGCGACTATTTTTAGCGCGGCCGTGCAATAATTAAAGGATCCATCGATAGCGCGCGCGCGCGCGCGCGGGGCCGATCAGCGAACCAGTCCCGACGGATTCGGATAAGTCGATGGCGGCCAGTCACGTACTGATCGTGATTTACGAGTCCGCGCGAAGGCGAAGCCGCTGCAGTTTGCACGCGAAATTCGTTTTCGCATTGACGGAGGGGAAAATTAGTTTCGATTCGACGCCGTGGCCCGGCGAGTCTCGTTTCACCGACGCAACGTGGAAAATGCTCTCCAGGTGTTGGCCGTTCGAGCCTAAGTAATTAGAAAGATTGGAATTCCCGTGCCATGCTCCACTAACCCGAAGTCCACACTTTCGAGATTGTACGGTACGATCCGACGAGAAGAAGCATCGAGGTTTAGGCTCTGCCAGAAAAACCGGGGTCGGCTCGAGAGTCCTCGCGGAAACGTCGAGCGTTCCGCTCGGCACATTTTTTCATTAACGCGGTAAGTGCGACATCGGTGTACAGAAAAGAAAACCGGATACACTTGTTTCGCGATACGAGAAGAGAAATGATAAAATTGATTACTGCGAGATAAACAATCGAGAATCTTACGAAGTTTTCTTTACTTAAACCCTTGCCTTACGATCTATTTTGGAGGACAATTTAATTTAGCGCAACTCTATGCAAGAATTAATTCCAAAATTAAACTAAAATGTTTATGTTTTTATATAATATATTTTATAGAAATATAGACACTATTTCGTTTCTAATAAAACAGATTAATAAAGCAAAGTCAACATTAAATAAACATTAAGAAACATCTTTTTTAAGTTAGAATGAAATTAAGACACAATAACAAAATAACATTCAACGTAATTGAAATTATTGTGAACAAACATTACAAACTATTTAAATTCTGTTTTAATTTTCTAACAATTCATTGTAACTACAATGACACAGTTTTACATAGAAAAATAGTATGTGTATGTATACTTGCGCAGACAACGCACTTGTTTAATCGATATTAATGGTAACAACTTTTTCTTCAATTTATGACAGTAACTTCAACGTAATTCCGACGATAACAATTGAGAGCTACGGCTATCCGTATCAAACTATCAAACTATTTTGATATTAACAATGATTTATAGATATGGAACTAGAATTGTCAACCGAATGCAAGGATCGATAGCAGTTCCATTTAGTATTGATAGAATACTGAAGTAGACGGCTCCATTTATAGAGAACAATAACAAATGTATCCGCTACTCGAGTTCACCGAGCTATCTTCGTTTAAAATGTTTAGTACCAACGTCATTCACAATGACGACCGCGATCCCATATTTAGCGAGTAGAACTCAAAAACTATTCATACAGATTGCTATTTAACAGCGTGAAGTTTAACCTGATAATCGACGGAAATTATTTTTTTGTATTACTCGTGTTATAAAAAGTCGGTTGACAAGTTCGAAAGAGTCGGGTAGGATCTGGCGAAATCTCGGGTCCCGAAAATTTCGGGACTGCGTTCGATTCTCGAATAGTCTCGGGTGGTCTCGGTCAGTTTCGGGCAGTTTCGGGCAGTTTCGGTCTCTACGCATGAATAGGATATATATAATATATAGGATATATATATTATATATTATATATATATATATTATATTTATTATATAATATATTTATTATATATATATTATATATATTATATATCAGTTTCGGGCAGTTTCGGTCTCTACGCATGAATAGGATATATATATTATATATTATATATATATATTATATTTATTATATATATATTATATATATTATATATCAGTTTCGGGCAGTTTCGGTCTCTACGCATGAATAGGATATATATATATAATATTCACGCATAGAGACCGAGGCTGTCCGAGCCCGTCCGAGACCGCCCGAGAACCGAGCGCAGTCCCGAAACTTTCGGTACCCGAAATCGTCCGACTCTTTCCGACCTGTCCCGAACTTCGGGTTCCCGAGACTCGGACGGGTTCGCACGCTCCTAAAGGGAACGCATTGGTTAGGAAAAATATGGCTTCGCCACGCACATAAAGCTATTTTTTTTCGCCACCCCAATTATTATCTCGCTTCTTTGTTTTAAATCATTTTATTAAACGCGGTACCATCATTAAATGTTAAAGCAATTTAACGAAGAAATGTTATCGATGCCTTGTATATAATAACATGTACTATGCTTTAAAATGTGACGGCGTATATGAAAGTAATGTACGAAAATTTCTGAAAAGATTCTTCAAAAGCGATTAGCATTTTGATCTATAATTATATAAATTCTTTGGGTCGATAAAACAATTTCGCCCGTGATTATTATCCAAACGAAAATTATCCAGCTTCTTTCGTACACACTCATTAAGAATGCAATTAACCACTGCCTTACAATAACTGAGTCAATTTCACATTGTAGCTTTTGAACGCGATCCGTTAAACACGTATGATATGAAAATACAAACAAGAAATAGCATAAATCTGCTTTTCTTATCGGATATTACGAACGATAAAGAACTTCTCTAATTACCGTAGCTACAAAATCAACCACGATGCAAGAAGTTGATGGATCTCCGTTAAATGTAACATAATACGAAGAAGCATTTAATCTGATAATTTCCTGAGTGTCTTATCGTTTTCTCCGCCGGTGCAACGAGTTCCCCAACGTTCCTTTCGCAAGAAGGACAACGAAAGGCATTACCGCGAACAGTGGAATAGAATCTGCACGTGTCCCGATAGAAAATAGGACGGGGAACGCATCCGGCCCGTTGAAAGGAGCGCGATCCGTTTGTGCCGGAAGTCGCGCGCGTCCGCTCGCGGGATGAACGCGCGAGCTGCGCTTCATAAAGCCGCGTTCTCGCGAGCGGGTCGTAAAAATAACTGACCTGTAAAGTTTCGGCGGCGTTAGCCGGAAATGTCGCCTTTGCAGGAGGATCGCGAGCGACGTCGTTCGACGCCGGTACACGCGTCAGTTCCGGTTTCTTTCTCGCGCGTCGCGGCTCGCAATTTGCGTCAGGACTACGCGCGCGAACGTCAAAGGCGAGGACGACACGCTGTTACGGCTGCACACGTGTCTGGCCGTCGGCGACGCTAACGGAACCGACGTAAAAATACATTTCGTTGAGATGCACGGAAGTACGACAGAACAGGAACGGACAAAGGCGCGAAGAAGTCCGCGAACCGAAAATAAAACGCGACACAATGACGTCGCGAATCCGTGTCCCGACGATCGCAAAAATAGTTGCCGGACTCACGGAAGCGAGGAGGACACCGCCCGTGATTTATGGCTACCCTCGAAGGGGTGAATTGTTTTCCAGGAGAACTATTCTAATTTCGTCGGCGATGAGATACTGTTGACTGGACGATGAGACTGGGCTGTTGTTTCATCGCGACGCGCAACGCCTACGTCATTAGTGACATTACGATTGTATTGTTCGCCGAGTGGTAAGATGAGTCAGATTGTTTTCCTTGGTATTTCTCGCGCGACTGATAACTGCGTCGTCATGCGAATTTCCACTTTCCTAGCTTGTTTATGAATATCGAAATACACGGCCGAAGCGCGTTGGCCGTTTATTAACACTCGAACGGCGGACCTTTCTGACAAAAATAAAACCGAGCATGCTTAGGATCGTTTATAATTTTATTCATCATTTTTTTCAACGTAAGACGCGCCTTCTGGACACGTTCACGTAAACATTAATGAGAATGAAACACGTGGCGATTAATTGTAATTAATGGTACACTACATATATGTTTGAGTTTCCTCGTATTTTGTTGAAATACAACGCTTTTACAAAATATCTACTAATTCGATAAAGAATATCGACCAGAGTATACTCGTCGAAAACAGCTGACTTTTGGTTCCAACTGTGACTGTACAGATAAACCTTGTGTAATGAAGAAAGTGGAGCATTATCGTGTGTAACACGTATCCGACGAATAAACACAGCAGATCTGTTCGTGGGATTTTCCACTTCCGTAATCTCTTTCATAAAAATCAAGTTCGGTCACGGGGGGAAGACTTGCTAGAACAAACTGAAGTGTCACAATAAAATAAAAAACATTACAAATTTCGGCAGCAAGCCACGAATGCACGAAGGCCCGCAGCCGACCGATAACCCAAAGCGAAGAAAGCCGGAGCATTATCGCGTGGAATATGTACTCGCGACTTTATGAATGAATACTATCGCCGGTTACGAGAGACGGCGCGGCGTTATCAATTAACTTGGTCGGGGCCCGATAAAAAGTAAATTAAACGGAACGGTGTTTCGACGTTAACATGGTAACCGTTCGCGTTCACCGAGAGTCTTCGAGAAATGAACCGGCGGACGAGTATATCGAGGCAGCGAAGCTATCAGGCGCCGTTGTATAATCATTGGAATTTCGCTGTTCGTTACAGACTTCCGTAAACTAGGCAGCCGGCAGCCAGCTCTCTCGATTTATAATTTCTCGAAAGTTTAATTGGTTCAATGGCTGGTTCTATGGGCGACCAATCGTGTTCCAGAGGGGGGATCTCGTGAGAAGGCGTCGTCGGTCGGCATCGCGGCGTCTTTCGTAACGCGCCGATACGGTTCGCGTAATCCTTCTGGCACTTACATAAGCGCACGTGTAACAAGTGAATTTGTTTTTCCCCGGGTACGACTGGATCGTCCGTCGATCCGCGATTTAACAAGCTTGTTTACCCGTTTACCGAATAATGACGTAAAACGAATCCTCTCGCTCCTTCCCGCCGGTGAGAATTTATTATAATTGCCGTTGAACGCTGGATGCAGTATTTACGATAATAAACGTCGATTCGTTTTCGACGGAAGCCCGACGAAATCTCGAGCGGGCCGGCGATATCGTACGCAGGTAAAAGCCGTCTAATTAAGACACAGAAGCGACCAGAATGAAGTCAATTAGACTGCGTACGCGAAAACAAGCTCGAAACGCGAAATACAATTTGTTCGTGCGCAGCATCGTTCCCGAGGAGGAGATCCACTTTGCGAATCCGTCGAGCAAACGTGCCTTTGTAGCGAACTGGCTAATGTGTCTGGCCACTGTGCCGACCGTTTTCACTTGCAACAAATACCGCCGGCGCGGCGTTATTCGTTTCCCCATCGCTCTTATTATTATCTGCCGGCGTAATTCCGGTCGAATTATTGTTTGAATGGAAACAACGTCGAACCTTTGTAACGAACGTCAACGCGGCCGGAATCCGGCATGGAACGACGCGATAATTAAATCGTGTTTGGACAGGGTCCGATTTTCCGAATCCATTTTCTTCGATGGTAAATTGTTTCGTATTTTCCGGTGGAAAATATTCGAACGCGGAGAATTATTTCGGCGAACATTCGAAATGATTATAGTATTAACGCCGAATCGACGGGTCGCTAATTTTTTAATTTACGACTATTCGGATTGTAAAGATACGTTTATAAATTAATGTAAAAAAAGCTGCTTCGATGCTCCGTAAATCTAGCGTTAAACATCGTTGAATAGATGTCTGTAAAAAATATTAATAAAATGATGATTGCCATTGCGACGAAAATGAGTAGATGAAACATAAAACTGTGACACTATATATATTAGGAGCATTTTATAATTTGATTATATTATTTAGAACTAATTAAGATTATTCGAAACGGGAATAAATGTCACACAATTTTTTGACAGCCTGATCTCTTAAGACGATAAATCTTATGCAGCATGGACACGGTATTAACATCCTATGTAATACATTGAGTGACGAAGATAAAAGCTGCCAAAAAACGTTCCTTGGTACTTGTGAACGGATGAATCGAAAACAATTCTACACCTCGTAAATAAACAAACATATCAATTTTCATATAAAAATAATCTTCGTACACGATGATTTTTATAATTTATACATCCGCCTTCGTCGTCCATGCAAATATCTCCTGCATTAAATACATTGCAAATAATTATAATGACGGACGCTTGATTTGTTTGATCGAATACTGTCTGCCAGAGGCGCATTTATTTCTGAACTTATAATTTTAAAAATAAATCGCGTCCGACACGTGACGAAAATTCCAAACAGAGTCTGCTAAATATAAATATTATTTGTTCCTTTTAGATCGAAATCAAATCCCGTTCTTCCGTCATTGATCTTTAAACATTAAAATCGATACAATTTTCCTGACAGGACATTTTTTAATATTTTTAACATTTTTAATATCAAAGGAGCTTCAATCAATGCTGATGCGAATTTAAATCTTGAGCTGCCGAACACTAAGCATGACTAGTTCATTCTTTACAAACGACAAGATTGCATTTACTCGAACTATTGATATTTGTTTAAACAAAGGAGTTTGTATAATTTTCATGATTTCGATAACTATGAAAGAAAAAAATTTGGAATCAGAAATTTCGACCTGTTCGGTAGTTTTAACGGTTGCCGGTCCGTTTCTACGATTTTCTCTGCGGTCTATTGATTCTCTGATTATCGATTATGTTACCTGAAAACTATAATAGCCGGACAGGCTCGTCCATATTGTCCGATCGGACACAGAGACAGACAAACGTGAGTACGCACCGGTTAGGTTCTAAGAAAAGCGGACATGGAGAGCCGGTCTACTCCCGAGGCCAGTCTAGGTTACAAAGTTAGTCGACCATTATTTTTGGTCGAGTTGCTCTGTCACTATGTGTATTTCTACCGAGCTGCCGGTGTACAGCCAGACAACCGACTGTCCCGATTAAAATGCACGGTATGCGGAAAAAGCTTTTACGCCCTGTAAACGTCTTTATAATTGATTACGTGTTTAGTGCCGCGATACCGCGTTATCGGCGCACGGATTTCAGAGGCATTAAACCTTTCCCCGGGTATTTTTATGCCCGATGCATATAGACGTCGTCCCCGTAACAGATATCTTAATTATCGTTCTTTTTATAGAGCCGTCGAGCGTTATCTTGCGCAAGTGGATTCTCTCAATGTATAAAAAAACGCGGTGAAGAGCTGCTCCCCGTTCAGCTCAGCAATTTCTTAACAAACTGTTGATACCGCAATGTGTTTTCTAATCTGCTCGATATTTCTACCTTTCTAATTTTATACTTTATATCAGTTTTCCACCTCTTACTTCCTATAATAGAATTATCCGAGTGCCCCACATCGGGGCGGCAGGAAATGTTCGATGAAAATAGTCGTTGAAAGAATTATTTAGGGAATAATAAATAATAGGAAATAGACGTACAGGAAATAGACACGACAGAATAGTTAACGATATCTCCAAGAAATGTTAATTAAGTAGCGATCGAATGTAAAGGCATGCGCTGTTCTGTGAATATTCTATGAACGTTCTACGAATATTATAAAAAAACTTCAAACAGTATGATGAAGCATTAAACACTTTTTAACCCATTTACCGATATTTATTTCTATCTAACATTTTATTCGCCTTTATAGTTAACGAAAATATGTTCCACATTACAGGAATGATTAAAACTATAACCGTAAATCTTGGTGTTGTATAGCATGCGCAAATTTCGAAAATAGAAGACCGCGTATATATAAAAAAAGAAGAATGTAAAACGTGCAGCAGAAGAATTTCTCCAGTAATCGTACATCTCAAAAAATTTAATATGAAGTATAAAGGTTATCGCTTTTATGCAGAGGTACATAATTAAAACCGTCAAAATGAAAAATCCTATCTTCTCAACGAGCACTAAATTCCAACAATAATCGTTCAACACTTTTACGTGCCACGTGAACGTTCATTGCAGCAAAATGAACGTACTAAAAATTTCAGCCGGCTTGATTGCACACTCCGGAAATCTCGTAACCTCGACTCAAAGGACGATACTCTGTAGACAAGACTATACCGTATAACGCAGTACAATATTCGATGGGCAAAGTTTCGCCCGAAGAAGATACCTTCGGCGATTTACAATTCCGAATTTCTTCGAGCAATTTTCACGCGTCTGGTAATTACGTGCGCGGGAATATCGCGAGAAGACGGTGCACCATATCGTTACACGGTGTGTCCGCAATATAGCAATAATGGCTATATGGAACAAGCGCAGTATGCCCGCCATACTCATCTCGATTCCCGGCCGCTCTGATGCGCTCCAGGGTACCTTATGAAACTTGCCATTACCGTGTACCTAATTAATTTTATCGCGTTCATCGGCCGGTTACCTGTGTCCCGATATTCCTGCGCAATGGCGGCGCACAGTGGCGACAAACGACGTCATTCCGGCCGAAATTCGAAATCGAAGAGATCGATTTCTCCCCAATCTGTTCATTACGGTCTTCGCGCAAATAATTATCCTTCGTTTTAACACCAGAACTGGACAGACCGATCCTGATTCTTCTTTTCACAATTATTCGATTTACGAAGACGTTTTCATTTTGAGCAAACGTCCATCGACGTACAGATTGCAATATAAATTGGATAAAGTATTGAATACAATTAGTATAATTTTGATTAGTTGACATGTTAAGAACATTTATTAAGATGTTCGAACAACTCTTTGACATTTGAATGCCCATTCAATGTTCAATCTTTATTACAGTTAATTCAACACATTGCACTATGATTTGTTTCACAGCTACGTTGATTAGCACTTCTTTCATCTTAATAATGTTTCTAATAGCAACGATACGATCTTTATTTCTTGTATTTGTTTCTTCTCAAATTTTGTTTCGATTCAGAGGAAATGTTATATACAGATTGCAGATCTTTATACAAGATAAAGATCATTTAACACGTTCCGTGCCACGTGTACCATCGATGGTACACGCTTGCATGTTTACTTAGTGAACTGAACAAATTGTTTACAAGAAATTTAGAACCGAAGAATCAATTTCCACCGCAAGAATGGGCGTTGATAAGTTTTTGTTACGTTGTTATGTGTACGAGAATTAATAATTGCACGTAATACATCAAGTTTTAGTAAAATATCAAAGTGTGAAGATTCGAGTAAAAAAAGCTCGGCACGGAACGTGTTAAGTAGATTCTAGAAACAATAAGTCTGCTGAAAATATATTTCTTCTTTTAATAATTGTGGCAAGCTGAAAGTACTGCAGCAATATCCTCATACTTGACCTATTAATTATTGTCATAAATGCATAAAATCCTCAGTCTAATTATGTATGAAATAAAAAGTTTTTAAATCGAATACGACGTGCATATCGCAAGTTAACCAGAACAAAATACCCTAACTTTTCCGTTTAAAATCCAATAACCGATCTTCCACCGTACTTCTCTACAACCAACAGTTCTGACTTAGGCTCTTTCGGCCAGCCACCAGAGCCACATTAACTTTGTCCAGGATTCCGTCGATTTCTGGCAGACCGAAACAGGACGGCAACGACTCTGTTTCTATTCCGATATGCTTCTGTCGGCGTATCGACGCGAAAAACCTACAATACGTCGATCCGCCCAAATATCTCGCTGCGACTGATTGGACTTGACGTTTTGCCGATAACAATTTGCGTCCCCTGCCGTCAGCATCCACCTACATGAGACGCGTACTCGTCGCGAGCCCGTTGACCTGGTTCCGTTCCCTACGCGGCCGGAATAATGAGTCGCGAGTGTCTATCGGTCGAGGAGATAAAACTTTTCGCCGTGGAAACACCATGGCGGAACACGCGGGCACGCCTCGCCGAGTAGAAACTATTTTATCGGAGCGTCGCGGTTCTGTAACGTCGAAGATAGATGCATACGCGCGGGCTCAAAAGATTCGCCGAGGGAGAGAGAAAACCGTGCAAATCATTCCGCGGCATTGTGCGCCAGACCCGGACGGAAATTCTTTGAAATAAGAAACGAGCAATAGCACTTCCGGCAACAGATTAGCTGAAATGCGGGCCTTCTCCGGAACAAACCCGTAGCGCGCTCGGGGATTCGCCGCAACCCGAATGCATGTGCCACGTACTTCTCTGCATTGTGCTCAACACTTTCAACGACTTATCGGTCATGCACCCTACGATTGACACATTTTGAAAATTATAATATAACCCTCGGAGAATTTTTGCTTAGGATTTTTCTCCGATTTCTTCAGACAATAATGAAATAAAGGTATCATCAACTTTTCTTAATGCACAGTTTTCTTTGCGTTCTTTTAATTTAGTACATAAAGATTGAGAACTATTCTATGAAAATTTGCATAAAGCAAAAGTATCTTTCTCTAAGCAGAAGATTTCTCGCGGCAAGATAAAGGTATAATTAACATTTTTTAATATACAGGTTTCTCTGCCTCTTCCAATTCCGTACAAATGCATAGAAGTGCATAAAAATTGAAAACTACTTCATTAAAGGCCGTATAAAGTAAACGCTTCCTTTTCCAAGCAGAAGATTTCTTGCAACAATTAACTTCTTTCCATTTCTCCAACTTCGTGCACGCAATGAATGCATCAAGATTGACCATAACATCCGCGCGACTTTCTCAATTTTTTAACACTTTGGCTATTGCGTCACCCATATATGGGTGATGAAATGATTTGCTCAGATTTGAAAATTAATTTCTACGATAATCTATTATATTTTTCCCAACATTCTTTTTTATGATCCACAAAACGTAGGAATTTTGAGAGAAAATAATTGGTGTCGTACAACACAACTTACCAATCTTAATTTGATTAAATAAAGTACTTTAATTCCATGCAATTTTGGGGGTTGTTGAAGCGGCAGTCAAAGTATAAACGGAGCCGCTACAGCTAAGATCTCAACTCCCCGGGCTCGTACACGGTCGAATCGGTAAAAATTGTCCCCGCCAATTGCGCCCAGCTTTTCTCGAATGATTCATTCCGCTCGATCCGTAACACGTCTAGTTAAACCCGGCATGAATCACTATGTCCGCGCAGAGTCGCATTCCTTCGCGAGCCGACGATACGAGTAGAAATTTTATAGTGTTGATGGGCGTGTATCGAGAGTGGCTACTAGCATTTCTCAGAAAAACCGAGGCAACAGTCATTCGCCAGAGTGACAGTCAGCGCGGTATCAATCGCGATATTTTAATCGGTGAGTCGTCCCGCGCTCGGATCGGCCTACGGTTTGCAATCGTGTTCGAATTGGAGGAAGTCGCCATGTTACAACGTGCTGACACGCACTGGAAACAGATAATCGGGGACCCGAGGTAAATTGGATTTGGGTACGTGGCGGAGATGGCTAATCCGACCGTGTCGGCGGAATCACACGTAGGATTATCGAAAGTAATTCAATTAGGATTCGTAGACTATTTCGCCGCAAGGATGCGCTACCTCACCCCCCTCACCCCGCGATCGGTCACGAATTTCGCCAAATAAGATCGCGACGAAGTTACGGTTCCCGACGATACGTCGGCCGAATGCGCAGTCAGCTGAACCGTTTCGTGGCAATAATGCCGTTGCTGAATAGGAACGCGGATCTTCGCACCGCATACGTGCAACTGGCTAATGATTTATAGCTTCACCTGTGTACCAGATGCACCGCCGTTGTGTAACGAGTGGCGTAGCGCGATCGCTTGTCGAACCGGTCGAAATCATCGTTTTTTAATGCTACGCGAACAGCAACATTTCGATTAAAATTTCATTCGACGAGTCTTTCGAATGCAGTAAATTCTTCGAATAAAATTGTATTTGACTGATAATATCGAATAAATTCGTCGAATAACGTTTCGAATAAATTCTACGAATAGAATTGTATTCGTTATTCGAGTAAAATATGCCCAACTCTGCTGGAAATGAACGTTGATGCTCGAAATTGCACGCTGAAGGATTCGAAAAATCGTGTTTCATTCTTGCGAAAAAACAATACGGTGGTAATTATCGAGCCCAATTAGCGGAAGAAGCAAATTAGATTCGTATCTCGGAGCTAGCTTTCTCCGGGAATGTTCAACTTCCATT
This sequence comes from Megalopta genalis, assembly GCF_051020955.1. NCBI lineage: Eukaryota > Metazoa > Arthropoda > Insecta > Hymenoptera > Halictidae > Megalopta > Megalopta genalis. Next base: position 6,080,864 of record NC_135024.1, read on the forward strand.
ATAAGAACGACTCTTTCGAATATTCACACCGAAGATACCGCATGGTCAAAGTCACCGCTAACGAACGATCATTATATGATAATTGTATGTGTACTTATTATAAACGTGCAAGAGTAATAAATTGCCATGAAAGCACATTTATGTCTGACGTGATTGTAGACCCTGAAGTCTAAAGTGAGCCATTATAACGCCTCTGCGAGTTCCAATGTTAAGCTATTGTACCAGATCATCCCAGAAGTTGTGTTAAATATTTCGCCTCTTTCCTGTGTCTAACGCTGGAACTACTGAGACCATAACGTGACTTATTAGTCACAATCTTTTATAACAATGACAAGATCGAATTCATTTAAACTCCGTACGATTTCTCTTATAATATGCGATTAATCATTTAGCTGCTTTCGACGAGTCATAAAAGAATGACAATATTTTCTGTCACGACGAACGCACTCTTTATGCGTAAAAAGTAGTTACAGTGTGCTGTTTAAATTGCAATTTCAATGAAAACTGAAAGATATTCTATCAAGACGTCTTGAATTTTTGAAGGCCAAACCGAAATAAAACAAACGAATAAAGAAATATAAATAATTATTATGGAAATACCGTGTACATATATAGCGTGAACGGAGTGTTATAATAAAGTATTTAAATCAAGAAGTTTATTTAAAAACTTCTGATACAAACATTTTTACATTCTCACACAAACGATCTCGTTTCTCGTATCGTCAGGTTTGCCATAAAATCCTGCAATTTTCCTTTCGCATCACGTACAAGGATAAATATTATGAATACGCAGAATCAACAACATTCTTGCACCGTGCTATCGAAGAAACCTCGCGCTACCGTACCGTGATCTTTCATCACGACTTGAAACACGTGACGAAACACTTGGTGCAAAAGCTACGTTTTCTTCTGCCACTTGAAAAATTCGATCTCGCGCATCTGTTCGATAAGAAGAGCCAGAGGTTCGAGCCCGATTACTTTCTCGAACTGCTATCCCCTGTTAAACGAACCGAGGATGTTTCAGCCCGGTGGCCCAGTTTAAACGAGAGCGGATCGGATTCTGCGACGACACGGTAAATTGATTTCCAGATCTCTCGATTAGTCAGAAATAGACCGGGGTGCGCGGGTAATCCGGACTCGGAGACGGGCAAAAAAATTTCATTAGCCAATAATTTCACCGGGGAAGACGAGTTTCCCCGGCGGAGAGCGCTGACATTACAGGAAAGGTCGTCCGCTCGAAAGCCAGAGAAAGATAGTGGCCGCGTGTCTTCGGATTTCATCCGCACCGATATCCTCGCGAAATGCCAACGACTCGCCTGTAATAAGCAAGCGAAATGACCGAAGCACTGACCGGCTAATGAATTTAATCGCCGAGGCGCGTCGAGTATTGTCCCTCAGCTTGTAAACAAAAATGGACAATTTGGGAAGCGGTGATACGATTATTCGAGCCCAGCGGCTCGTTTTTATAGTCGACGATTGTCAACAACTATAACAACGAGCCCCCAGGCTCGAATAATCGTATCTCCGCTTCCCAAATTGTCCATTTTTGTTTACAAGCTGAGGGACAATACGATTATTCGAGCCTAGGGGCTCATTTTTATAGTTGTTGACAATCGTCGACTATATAAAAATGAGCCCCTAGGCTCGAATAATCGTATTGTCCCTACGCTTGTAAACAAAAATAGGCTCTCGAATAATAGTATCTCCTCTTCCGAAATTGTCCGTTTTTGTATACAAGCTGAGGGACAATTGGAGAGAATTTACTGTATATGGGCGTTCGGAACAAATATCGTGACTTCTAAACGGCTTAATTTTTAAGGATACAAATATGCATTGATTCTCATAAAAAAACATTCAATTAGAATATTCTAATAATCTTCTAACATTCAATCATAAAGACATTCAATTACCTCAAAACAATTAAGATGATTTGAGCATCCAACTGAATAAACAGTTTATGTACTGTTTACTGTTGCAATTTATTGTTACATGATTATTGATCAATTTTTGTTGAAAACATAGTTTTACAGCTTTAGCGGGAACGGGTAAAAAATCCTACCAAATTATTTGTGCGTGTGTATGAATTTCGCGGATAAAACAATTAAAAGTAGAATATATTATATCTTTATTCAGTTGAATTATTCAGTGTAAAATACTGTTTTGTGAAACTGAGAACTTCAATTTTTGTTCAGCTGGTTAGTTTAGACACCTCTATTTGTTTTCCTTGTAACAAAATGAAAGTAACTGTTTTCTAGAACATATATTTGCTTTCCTCTCCAAGCCGGTTTGCTTTTCAGAGAAAAACTCGGTTAGAATCAGGCTATCTTGTTTATTAGTTAAACAAAAGTATTATATACCATTGATAAAATGATCCATTGTTCAATTTGTGATTATTACGTAATAACAACGTCAGATACGAAATGCGTGTGTAAAAATTGTAATACTGCATCGTTTAAGTGAATTCGAATCGATAAAATAAGCGCTGACAAAAAATGTATGAAATCCGAAACGATGCGAACGTGGAGCACATGATGCTGTTATTTCGTTTTCTTTTTATAGCAATCGTAGCAGCGCTTACAACCGCACTTACGGTCTCCTAGATACGATTAAACAGCGAAGGTGCTCAAAGAATAAAACCGATTTCTTTTTTATACACGCACTGGGCGCCGATAATAAACAAGCGAAATGACCGATGCGCTGACCGGCCGATGAATTAATTACCCAGTCGCGTCAACGCGAACTGCGCCTCGCGAGAGCGCACACGCGTTCTCCGGTTTATCGTCGATTGCGTACCGCGACCGTGATAACGCTGATCGTCGTGCCGTCGAGGATGCAAACTCCAATCGCGGAAAAAAAGCTGGTCGCCACGATAAACGTATATTGTGTCGCGGTTTATGTAGAACGCAATATTACACGCGCTTCGCACGGATTATCGGCGCCCCGATGCATTCGATGGGTCTCGTCGATTTTTACGATCGCTCGACCGTTTTATCGTCGTCCTGCGAGGATCGAGTTAAACGATGCTCGCACGTGTAATGCCAGAAATGGATATGGGAACGATGTCAAACGATTTTCTGATTCATGCGTGACCCTTATGGCGAGAATATGTGGTCGCGACGGACCAATGATCGCCGAGCCTAAAAAATCTGAACATTCGATGGATCTTTATTTATTTACTTAATAAACGGGAAAACCCTTTGGAGTAGGCGTTGCGGAGTCATTCGCAGGTAAATAAAGCGCAAAGCAATTGCTGTTTGAAACGATTAAACGGGGAGAAAGTGCCAAACGCTTCAGAATAATTTTGAAGTATAATTTTTCAGAATAATTTTAATTTCGTGGATGTCCCTTCACAGTAAACCTATCAGGCGCATGAAATTATGGAAGACTTCTTTTTAATACTCCGTACAATCTTTTATTATAACATATGCTTGATTAGAGAAGTTTCTGTAAAAAAATTCTCATAAAAACAATTTTATGATTTCAAGAACTGTAAAAGTAATAATTCGGTGCTAGTAATTTTGACTGGTTTGATAGTACCAGTGTTAACAAATGATTAAATAATTTTTTTCCAAGCCTATGTTATAATAAAAATGATGAAGAGTCTAGGTAAATTCAGTATTACTCTTATAAAGCAACACATGCTAGTCACTTTTTGTGGTTGGTAGGTCTAGTATTGATTAAACCAACGTGGTAATTTAGCCTTACAAATATAGACACTCGATGTGTTTTATAGGATCCATTTTACTTAGGACGACCGATTTGTTATTTGAGAGGAGTTCTTCTTTGCCAGAGAAAAATGATGAAATTCAAAAGCCAAGTGGAAAACAGTTTTATACGATTCCTGATTTGTAGATGTTCCTTACGTGAACCAACGATTTTTATGCAAGATAAAAATTGCAACGAAGATGCGTCAAACAGAAATTTCTCCTTTTTAAAATAACTTCAGTGAGTCATTTCATACGCACACGTCCTTAAATTCTTATAATATTTCTTATCTTTTAAATTTCACCTACGTAAATCCATAAAATGCGCAGTCTAGTGATCACTTACTCCGAACAATGTAGGCGTTCGATGGTTTAAAAGATCGATCTTGTGACAGGAAGTTAGGAGACCGCCCCAGGACAGTCGATCGGTTATTTAAGAAGAGTTCTTGGCAGAGAAAAATGGTTTCATTCGAACGCCAAACCGTGGAACGATTGTAGTGGCTCGGACAAGTCCAACGTTCGGATCGATCTCGCCGGGATGAAAATGAATCCAAAATCAGTGGTCCCGCGTAATGCCGACTAGAGAGCCAAGAATAATATTTCCCCAAGCCATCAGAAATGCAGTAAAAGCGGCAGATTCCCCGACCCCTAGACTGCAATGAGAGACATTCCGCCGATCGGAAATTGGAGCGCAGCTATGCATCTTTCCAACAGTAATGGAGCGAAAAAGCATTATGTCATGACGTGAACATAGATCATTCTACTGTGCACGGCAATTCGAGTAAGCGAGCGTTTCTCGCTAGAGAGAATATGTAAAGTATTTGCGCGATTGAAACGCGTTTCGTTTCCTTTGTGCTCGAACTGGAAGAGTACAACGCTCCTAATTGCCGCGGACTCGACTCTTCCTAGTCGCAAGCTGCTCCCCGTGCAATCCCATAAATAGCTTCAAAATAAGGTGAGCAACCTCGTGAAATGCATCCGCGTGGGACCAACTATCAAAACAACTTGTAACTTTAATCGGAACTTTCTCCCGCGTCTTGTAAACTTAACGGCCTGACGTGGAAGCGCTGCTGAACAAGTTCTCCCCAGAAATTGAAAAATAACGTTAGGAAATGCTAGGTGCAAATTGGACGCAAGACTTGGCGAATTGAAGGTTCGAAGGAGATCGTGGCACTCTTGGTAAAAGAAAGGGGAGACTTTTGTACATGTTCCGGAAGACAGGAAGAATTTCACTTTCTGGTCAGCGCTTCTACTCTAAAAAGTTTCTAACAGTTGCACTCACTTTTTAGCGGACAACTAGATCTGGACCCGGTGCCAAAGTACATTAAACGAATGTTTTTAGAGAGTCAACATTTTACATGTTACTACCCTTATAAAATTTTTCGAAACTCGAAGTTTTTCAAGTTAATTTTGTAGAAATTATATGTACTAAGTCCTTATTGGAAATTGGGCTATTAAATAAAACATTGTGGAATACTTTCCAATACAATTATGATTTTGTTTTAAAGAACGAATAAAGCACGTATTTACTGGAAGTTCCAGGGTGACCAGTCAAAGCGAACCCCTCGCCTTGCATTCACAGATCCTGTCGATGCTAATATAGGGTATTCATAAAACAGCATTCCATATTTATACGGTATATAAGGCACATTGTGCCGAGTGAAAAAGCCTTAGTAAACATAAGTCGAAAAGTCAAACGTTTCTGAGAAACGTTTCTGTTTGCTAGTATCATGATTGACATACTTGCTTCCATCGCATGCAATAGTTTACTTCAAGTGTTTAGAAATTGCGTTCTGGATGTCCCCATTCAATTGTTGACAATAGATTTCATCGAGAATCAGTCAGTTGTGAATCGACGATTGTGGATCTTACTAGTATTACACAGTTCCATGAATATTACACAGTTATTATCAATCATCATGCTAGCGAACAAAAAGGTTTATACCTCAGAAACGGTTGACCTTTCGACCTACTTTTACTAAGGCTTTTTTACTCAATACAGTGTGTCCTAGACAACCTTGAATGCTTTCTTTTTGAACACCCTGTACAAACAGCCGATATAAAGACCCGATAGAGAGCTACAAAGTAACATTGCCCTAGGAAAAGGCAAGGAAATAATATAGAAGATCATTTTTGTATATTTATCGGATAAATTTTCCAACTTGGAAAATTCTAATTAAAGGAAAAGACGAAGTTATCCAACTTCTGTTTCTTGCAAACGACGTATAACATTTCCGTTCGATCATGGCACAGTGCCTCGGTTAAAAAAAATCGAGATTTTCGCATGTGGTATGAATTTAATGTCCGAGGCTAGCAAACCATAATTTTACATGTCGTGTACGATTTCGGCTCCGACTAACTCTTCTCCTCCCTCTTCTAAAGTCGAAGAAACGCGGTGAGAAAATTTGTAAGTGCTAAACGGTGTAACAGTTCTCTTACCAAAAAGCTTCCCTGCCTTGCCCACTCCGTAGCCAGGTCGTTCAGGAAAGCTACCCTCATTCTTCAAGACGACGGTATGGCCTCGGCTCGCCTGCCGTGCATAAATATCCCTAACTATCTAAACATGTGTCAATGAATGCATCCCGTCGGACACAGCTTCGCGTCGCTAGCCACCATCTGGGGTTCGTCCGTTGACGGAACCACGCCTTGAACTCCTACGTCGAATCCCTGGCTACGTCAAACCCCTGACCCTACCATAAATTAACTGAAAGCTGAGCAGTAGTATCTTCGAGTTTCCATAAAAGCAAGCTTGAAAATAGGCATATAAAAATTTGTTCGAAACACGAAACTTCGAGAATTCAATTTTGGGGGTTATGTCAAGGTTATGAGCAGTAGTATCTTCGAGTTTCCATAAAAGCAAGCTTGAAAATAGGCATATAAAAATTTGTTCGAAACACGAAACTTCGAGAATTCAATTTTGGGGGTTATGTCAAGGTTATGAGCAGTAGTATCTTCGAGTTTCCATAAAAGCAAGCTTGAAAATAGGCATATAAAAATTTGTTCGAAACACGAAACTTCGAGAATTCAATTTTGGGGGTTATGTCAAGGTTATGAGCAGTAGTATCTTCGAGTTTCCATAAAAGCAAGTTTTGAAAATAGGCATATAAAAATTTGTTCGAAACACGAAACTTCGACAAATCAATTTTGGGGGTTTCCAGTCTCTTGTGCAGCGTCGAGGTTATGTCAAGGTTATGAGCAGTAGTATCTTCGAGTTTCCATAAAAGCAAGCTTGAAAATAGGCATATAAAAATTTGTTCGAAACACGAAACTTCGAGAATTCAATTTTGGGGGTTATGTCAAGGTTATGAGCAGTAGTATCTTCGAGTTTCCATAAAAGCAAGTTTTGAAAATAGGCATATAAAAATTTGTTCGAAACACGAAACTTCGACAAATCAATTTTGGGGGTTTCCAGTCTCTTGTGCAGCGTCGAGGTTATGTCAAGGTTATGAGCAGTAGTATCTTCGAGTTTCCATAAAAGCAAGCTTGAAAATAGGCATATAAAAATTTGTTCGAAACACGAAACTTCGACAATTCAATTTTGGGGGTTTCCAGTCTCTTGTGCAGCGTCGAGGTTATGTCAAGGTTATGAGCAGTAGTATCTTCGAGTTTCCATAAAAGCAAGCTTGAAAATAGGCATATAAAAATTTGTTTGAAACACGAAACTTCGAGAATTCAATTTTGAGGGTTTCCAGTCTCCTGTGCAGCGTCGAGGTTATGTCAAGGTTATGAGTAGTAGTATCTTCGAGTGTTTCCATAAAAGCAAGCTTGAAAATAGGCATATAAAAATTTGGTCGAAACACGAAACTTCGAGAATTCAATTTTAGGGGTTTCTAGTCTCCTGTGCAGCGTCGAGGCGACAGAAGGAAAAGGCGACGATTGCGCGTAGTTTCTCAATCGTCCGAAAGGAAGAGAGGCCCTCTGTGATACGCACAGGTCCCGAGGAGCTTCGATTTCGGGGGCGATAACCCAGGGTAATGCGTAATGTAAACGCACCGGGCACGAGTGCGTAACAGGTAGCGACCGCGTACCGTTACCAGCAGATTCCTCGAGGCTTCGACACGCGGAAACTCTGCGGGTCGGCGAGGGTGGGGTTACTCTCGCCTCGGACCTCGGGGCTAATTAGCGGGGCGATTAGAAGCGTCCGAGCGGGTGCGGCCGGCGACCAAGTGCACGCGTGCATTCCACGATAACCGAGGTGCGAAAATGCGGGAGGGGAGTGAACAAGGACGTTCGGAGACGGCGACTGTGTAATCTGCACGATGGTGCACCGTGCCGCCGCGCCGTTTTTAGTCGCCTCGCGCTCTTTTCTCCGCCGCCTCCTTCCGTCGCTTTGACCCCTTTCTCTGACGACGGTAAACGAACGTGACGTAACGAGGCATTAACATTTCAGTGGTTCGTTAACCCGCCGATCGAAGCATCGAGGGCCCCTTTTCTGCTTTTGTTCCGTTCACGTGGACGAGCGATTGTCCTTGGGTCCACTTCCGGTCAAGTGGCTCCCCGTGGTTCCCGAGGATTCGACCAGTGTCGTAATTAACTTGCGGACTAACGCCCCGTAGGGTCCCGTAGGATCGATTGTTATTTGCTGAATTTCACCGATAATCCGTCACAGCGGTCACCCCGTTCAGTTTGTTGCGTTTTGAGTGTCCTGATATGTGCCGTTTATTTTGAAAGTGGCATAAGTCACTTTGTTTTTAAGACGATATATTTAAGGGTTTGCGTTTTAACAAGTTTAAACATATGGATGCTAACTTTCGAGATTTACTTGTATTTGTTATCTCAGGATACTGATATTTTTCTCGGTATAAATAATTTCGTATAAACATTAAAAAATCACCACTTTTCATTACGCTAAAGTGACTTATGCCAGTTTCAAAATAAACGGCTCATATATGATATTCAGTATTTTATAATTGGTAATTTCTATGCCTATGCATTCGCCAATGCAGATTCTATGGAAACAAAGAATAGCTTCCTTTGACCGAACAAAACTATGCGTTTCAAAGAGAGTTCGAAATATTTCAAAGGCTCGCGAGTACGTACAGAACGGACACTTTTCGGTGAATCGTGTCGCCGAGAGGCAAGAACCGGTTCCGCATCTCGTTAAATATTAATGCGATTAATTATCCGCACGGAAGACCAAGCTTGGTGCATTCTGTAACCCATTGCCCGAGGAACCAGTCATCGGACGACCTTAGCATTGAAATATTCGCGGAGCGTGAGGCGCTCTAACTTGTTCGTTACTCGAATACAACGATATCATTTCGCTCGGCGCCTCCAGGCCGCGCTCGACTTCGTGTCTCGATTTGCATCCTTTCCAGCGCGGACTGTTAAAACGCTACAATTCGATGGCAAACTCTTGGACACGGTTTATTTATGCGCGGCCAGGCTCGCTAGGAACGGAACCGCCGTTTTTTTGCGAGCGCGCAAATAAAACAGAGGCCGGCATTTCAATGATAATGAATTAGACTTGCAAAATAAAGCGACGTAATTGTGCCATTCAGAAGGCATGCTTCGGCCGAAGATCAGGGGAGGGGGAGAGGTTGGACCCGCGTTCCTCGACACGGTTGCTCCTGCTACTTTGTGCCAGTTTCCGAGGCACGCAGGTGTGCGGTGGTGGGTCGAATATTTTCACCGAACTGCGACTTCGTTTTCAAACACCATTAACACGTTGAATGCCACGTCGGTTTTACAGGAATTGTCCGTGGCGCCACGATGAATTTTCTTTTACGTGATACATATAATGTTGAAATATTATCTGCAATAGATAAGTTACAGTGTATAACGATGTTTGACATATTAATTGCGACAAGGGGTCACTGTTTGAATTGACGATGGTAATAATACCAAATTTTAGATATTGACATTTGTTTGAAATTATATATATTTCTATCAATTTGGGCGCGCCGGTCACCGGTGGCCTCCATGGCGTCACCGGCGATCCCCGTGGCATTCAACGTGTTAATAGGGAACGTTGAAACATCCAGCGACCTGAATGGAAGTTCGGAACACTCGATATTTGTCCTCGTTAGATTACGCAACCACTAATCAGCTAATTTTTCTTGCCGGCGGACTACTTCTTCGTGGAAAAACTTCGCTGTCGGCGGTGAAAACGACCTGACTTGCACCAACGCGTTACCGAAGGATGTTTCGATCAATTTTTTCACCTGCAATTCGTCTCTTGTAACTAACTTTTCAACGCGGACAGAATGCGGAAAGTCTGACTAACCTTTGCGAGGATAAATGTTGCCATATCGACGACAACAAATATTTCCTACAAATATTCGAGAAGAATAAGTTTTCGAAATTGCCGCGAAAACATAAATACAGAAGCGATCGAAAATGAAAAAACTCACCGTCCTTAATCACGCTCGAGGTTCGTTTTTTCTTGTAACTTTAACAACGCGGCAAAAACTACCGCGTGACAGCCTCTCCTCATCAACACTTCTCTATCGACGGATCATTCCGCATAAATGAATAAATCAGACAACTTCTGGCTATTCTAATCCAGCTATCGTGGGAAACCATCGAATCCTGGGAAAGTTCGCTCGTCCATTTGTCTATCTCTCAAGCACGACCCAAGGTCGTGTTAGGTTATGTACCCGCAAGAAGTAAATATGGCGGAAGCTGTCTTACAAGAACGAAGGATATATCTTTCCTTGCTGTGCAACTTGCGCCCTGAACGACTCGCGATCTTGTCATCTGGTTCGGGCTGACCGCCTCGAATCGCGCAGGGTAGGTCCGGAATGTTTATAAACGAATCACGTATCGGCCGATAGTTAAAGACCTGTCAGCGGCACGCGCGACGCTCGCTAAAATTCCGACAGCCTTGCGGATACGTCAAACACAAGCGTACCGCGGTGTCCACGCTTGTGTATAAACGGATCATTACCTCTTAAAGTTTTATAGCCGCGAACAAAACGCTTGTACAGAGGCGGTATGCGGTACGAGGTGGCAGACATTTCATGCTATCGTTCCAGGAGATACAACGGGCAATTTTCAGGTTCTAAATGGAACTAAATATGGAGACAATAAATTGTGAAATACGCACTTGTGCTGTCTAGGTTGGGTCATCGAGTGCCGCGTGTGGAGCTATCAATGGCCGAACCTCTTGTACAAAACATTCCCAACCAGCGAGTTTACGTTGCACCGAAAACGAATAGCACAGTGGTGCTGGATCTGTGTGACCAATTGCTTACCTCTTATTTAATTGTTCATTTTTCGATGACAAAATTGAATGGGTCTTATTCGATAAGCAGAAAGTTTATTATACCCGAACACGAACCAATAACACAGCAATTGGTCACTCCGCCAGTAACTGCCTCCAGTACCGCTGCAAGATAATATTTACTCCCTCGTATCGCGTAACGCATTCTTGTAAACGTTTTAGCGTGCCCAGAAAACTTTAAGAAGCAGTAGTGGTCCATTCACACTTGAGCACGAACACACGCATACAGTATGACCACCTGAAAAAAAAGAGAGGAAACGAAGAACCACAGCAGAATCAAGAAAATCCGACGGTCGATTTACGTGCAGGAATACCGCAAGGCGGAGAGTAGAGATCGGTGGAAAGCGAGTGAGAGAGAAGAAGATAGGGAACATCGCAAGAGAGGGAGGGTGAGCGAGCAAGAGAGAGAGAGAGAGAGGGAAAGAGAAAGAGGGGGAAGGGAAGAGCGAGAGACGGCCAGAGTGGGAGTGGATACACAAAGAAGACAGGAAGAGAAACGTCAGGAGCCATTTTTACAGGAGAGTCCACTAAACCGTTGGAATCGAATTGGAAATGATTCGACTTACCGGTTACCCCGCTAGACAGACGAATCCAGCGAGCAGCTGACTTTCCCTCCCGTCCGATCGACTGTCATTTGTGACACAGGTTCATACGCGTGCCCGAACGCCGCGACGATTGATGCCGCGGCACCTGGGACCGTTGCTCGGCCGATTTTCTCTGGTCGGCGTGTGCTGTTTCGTCCCCGACGCACGAAAACGGCACCGGACCCGTCGGCAACGACGGATGCCAGCTGCAAACAAACTTTCCGACGGCGACCACGAACCACGTCGGACCGTCGTTGATTGCCACTCTCCGCGCACGCACTCACGGCAATGGGATGTATGTTTACACGGCACCGCACTGTCTCTTTCTCGCACTCCCGTCCCTAGACCACGGTGTGCTCGTCCTCCACCGAGGGACTCTTTGGCACCCTTCTTCGGCTGTGGATCTCTTACGAGCGTTCTCTCTTCTGGTTTCGGTACCCCGCCCACCCGTAGACCCTCTGACCCCTTCGATCCGGTCGCAAGAGGAAAAGGAAGATTTCCCTGCTCCTTCCTCGACGAACTGCCCCGACACACTTCTAGCTTCTTCTCGCTCCTGCCGTGTTCCGTTCCTCCGCCCCCCTCTCACTCTCTTCGCGACTCCCCTCTGTTTCTCTCTTACTAGTTCTAGAACACTATCCCCGTTTGTCGCACTCTAACCCCCAGGTCGTCTATCTCGCTTCGACTCGTCCCGTAGCTCGTCTATCGCACCGTCTCTCGGCTAGGCCCCGTCGTCGTCTCGCCTTGTCCTCTTCCACCGCGTTCCACGGACCCGGGCGACCGTTCCAATTCTCGCGCACAACCACGCACGCTCTCCACCGACCGATCGCTCGCGACCGGTGCTCGTACACTTGCCGAATCGTATTTTCTTCGCAGCCGATTAGATAAAAACTGACGGACACCGCGAGCGTCGACGACAGACGCGCTCGCGACACCGTGACACGGGAAAGCTGGGGAAACGGACTCAACGGACTCGAGCTGCCAGCTACCTGCGCCGCCGCTAACGACGACACCGTGGCGCCATCTGCGACCGCGTGCCGTGCACTACCAGCGACACGAGGCGGCGCGAAGTTCGAATTTGAAACGTTTGCTTTCGATCCGTCGTGCACCGGTCGCTGATTTCTTTCCGGTGATGTGTGCTCGATATTTTTAGACGGTTATTAGGAAATCTGTAGTTGGCGTTTATTGGAGTTTATGATACGTTGCTTTGAAGGGTGAATTATGTGTCGGCTTAGGATGTGAGGTGGACTGTTTCCATATTTCTGATCATTTTCATGTAAAATCTCTGGTCATTTTGAACTATGGTATCTTTATGTGGAGTAAGAAGAGAGGAGAGGGGGAAGAGGAATGGTGCAGCGTAGAGATGAGTAAACAGACACAGAAGAGAATAGGGGACATAATTTGAATAAATAATGAGATGAATGAAAAAGCGAAGGATGAAATAATAATTCTGTAAACACAGTGATAGCAGACATGGTTGTTTTACATGTAATTTTTCGAAAAATGATGCAACAGTTGTATCGATTTATATTAGGTATATAAAGAGAAATGTATTGCTTGAATAGAATTCTAGATTCTCATAATTTGAAAATTTATATGAGAACAAGTCTTGGTGTTCTCTTGGATCTGAAACAATGGATAGTATAACTGTTAGTACAATTACAATGTTACGCTGTATATTTTATATTCGTTGAGCTTTTTACAATCAGTTAAAATAGGAACCATCAAATACGACGGAAGAAAATCACAGGGTTATCGACAGAGGTTCAAGGAATTTTGCATAGTTTGCGAATTCTGTACTCCGCTGGTATAATTCTGGGTGATATGATAACACAGACAAGGTATATAAATAGATTCAACATCTTCTCAGTTTTCGTTGCCCTCAGTTGACTTCTATGCAGATACCAATCTTGCAAACTGCATTGAATGGCTTCTCTGAAGATCTCTTCTTCCTTGAAATAAAAGTTTAATAATTGAAACATCTCATTGTTTCATCTTTTAAACGATAAATAGGTGCTACCAGTTCTATCTGTTATTTATATTGAAAAAAAAATTGATGGCAAAAGAAATTATCATAAATATTAAAGAGTTGGAAACTACGTTTCAATTAATGTTCGATGAAATAATTCTTTAATTCTTTAAATCAATATCTTGACTTCTATGAGTTGATTTTATTTAAGAAATTCTGTGAGACGATAGTATAGAAATTGTTTAAACCCTAGGCTGGCAAAAGAAATTGTTTTGAATATTAGACAGGTATAAAAAATAAATTTAAGAATTAAATTTGTCGATGCCATATGCATCCAGAGGACAAATGATGCCAAGATTGAAATATTTCTAAAGGGCTAAATTTTCGCAGGGACGAAATCATAATCTACCTATATTTAAATACATTCGATCAGTTTGAATTTGACTTTGAAAACTTCAAGTGAGAATGCATAATAAATCATCTTTTTGAAACTCTTCTATTTATTATGTACCTTTTACGTGTATTTTTGGTATGCTTTCCTAATTATTTTCAAATCGCAATCGATCTGTCGTAAACTACATTCATTTTCCTTTTCAGTCTCCTTCAGTGAATAGTGTTTCAGCTGACCGTCGTCCGTGAGAAGAGGGCGCTAAAATCAGTGGCGAGTATTCCGTAGGTACGACAGATAAATTCGAAGCCACAAAATCCCATAAAATATTTCATTTATTCGTATATCTCGCATGCGATTACATGTTAAATCTATGCCTATACCTTCCCCGCGATGTTAAATCTATCCCTGTACCTCGGCTATGGTTTTATTCATGATGCAACGTGCGCATGTATGATAAGACTGTATTTCAGGCATACGTAGTCGTCGAAGCAGTTCTACCAAGTTCTGACAGAGGTCAGTAGCGGACCGGATGAATAAGTCGTGGGAGAATTTTAAACAGCGAGTCGGGCTTTGATTAATTCTTTAACCAATACACGAGACCCTCCGACAAATGAATAATTCGATATTCTACCAATTAACCAGACAATCGAATGCGTATGACGATATAACCGTGACGCGATAGACTCTGAACAATCATAGAGAAGTTTCGAATCGTTTATTCCGAACAATAATCACTTTAGCAGTCAATGACGATTCGCGCGACTATAAATTCCACGAAATTGGGCTAGTCAAATTCCACGAACGCCACGCAATTCGCCCAAATGTGTTCGCGAGTCAGACCACTCCCACCGAGCTGAGAGTCCCTATACCCGAAATGCAACAAACGCGTGCACAATTACCACGCTATAGAACGTGTAAATCGTCTACGTACACCGCGCATCGGACATTCGCAGAGAAACATATCTGCATAATCGGACGCTGTGAGATTCATTTCCCATGGAAACGGTTCCGCGACGGGAAGACTAAGATACCATAATCAGCAGAAATTTTTCCAGCGTACCGAACCCAACTTCTCCCATTACTCTTCGTCAGACCTGATTACCCTAACTTTCCCAAATAAATGCGGCAAGGCCCGCAAATCGGATATTATATCGCGCTAATTACAATAAATCACTGTCGGCCGAAACAGCGGCGAAGAAGTTCAATTAAGAGATTCGTTTCGCTTGTCTCTTCCTCGCGAACTCGTCCCGGCCCCATTATCTCCGCAAGCCCCGGTTTCCCGAGTGAAAATAACTCGCGAATTACTCATCGTTCCCATAAAACACGCCGAAAGCTCATCGCGTCGGCGACGCAGACGTATAAATTTCCCTGGGCCGCGCGAGACGAGCCACGTCCGCCGCGCGGATCCGTGGAAAAATGCGAGGCTGCCCGACGAGGCGGTCCGCGTCGATCCACGTTCGAAAACATGCGAAACACGCGATCCCCTAGCGATCCACGGTCCCGGCGAGGACCGTCCGCGACGGCGACGTCCGCGTCGAGGCGTCAGCGCGCGGCCAAGCCGGCTCGGCGCCAAAATCAGCTCACCAGTAGCGCTTTCCGGTCGGCGTTTTATAAATACTGCAGACACTCGAAGAGTGCAGCGAACACGGGAGTCGCGGTGAAATCACAAATCCCGGCGGACACAGCTACGGCTCGCTGAACGATCCCTCGATCCGATCGAGGAAGCATCTCGCTCCTATCCGCTCGCGATTCACTCGCGGCGGCCGTTCCCGAACCGCTTTGACATTTCCGATGGATTAATTGCGGCACGAGCGAATTCTTGGAACGGAGTGCCAGAGAAGTGCGCGAGTGAGTGCTCGGGAAAAAATCGGAGGAGCGAATCGCGGTACGATTAAGTCCGTGGAAAGTGATCAATGCGTGCCGTGATAGTGCGCCAGCTTGTGTGATTCCGTGCTGAAACTGTTCCATAAGTGAAAACAAGCGTGGCACTGTGCTCCTTGGTAAGAGACGACTATTCTTTTTCTGCAGATCCGGTTAATTAACTTCATAGAAGCAGCCCTCGATGCTGTTCCGAACAACTCCGCTGTAATTTATGGCCTCCATAACTGGATCTGGAACAGAGCTCGACGGTTAAAATAGAATTTCTTTTCATTCTCCGCAGGGAAATCTGGTATTTATTAAATTCCCATCGTCGAGACGGTACGAAGTCGAACCTCGGAGAAAGGAGACCGATATAGTAACCGCAATTTGGCGAATGAAGCGGTCCGTCTGCGTGTGTACGCGCGCGTGTGTGCACGCGCGCCGGCCGAGATTTGCGGCGTTTCGTTGTCCAACTTGCGCAACAATTATCGCAATTCGAAAATACGGGGGCTAAGCTGTTTAGAGAAGAAACAACCGTGTACGTGGAATTACACACGGAGGCCACTCATTTATTTCGTAGGATAATACACAACCACGAATTATGTCCGGGAACCTGTAACGCTATTTCCGTCCGCGGCACGTGTACTCCGGAATAACAACCATCATTCCCGAATGCCGTAGAAGCACTGTAACCCAGATCCGCTATAATTAAAAGTTGTACACTAAAAGTCCATTAACCCTTCGATCGCCGAGGGGGCGGCTCTCCCACCGCGTTTCCAACCGAATCCCGTTGAAACCGATGCATTGTTCCGGACAACCAACCAACATACTCTCCGCTGTCTCCTTCCTCGTGATTGTTATTAAAATCCTTTAGTTCGATGGACACACGCGCGACGACTCATCTCCGCGGAGTGTTCCCGAACAATTTTTCACACTCTTTGCATTTCTTTCATGTCCCCAGGCTTTCCGCTCGCGTTTCCCTTCAACGCGTATCGATGCTTTTCCCATCTCTCCGCATGAATGTTTCATGCGGCCGCCATGTTTCGCATCGCGGAACCGCGTCCTCCATCGGAAGTAGCCGAACATCAAACGTCGGGGCCGATTCTTTTCAGCAGCTCGATACGCCCAGGCACCGAACGTATCTATCCGCTCCGAGTCGAAGTGGTTGTTTCCGCCAGGTTTTCTACGGCGGCGACGTCATTTTCACCGAACATTTTTCGACCGGCCATGAACAACGATTCGCGGGAGTGCTCGCGAGCTTTGTAACCACGCGGGAACGCGTTGTTGCTGCCCGCGACCGGCACAAAGGGCGCATTATCCAAAACTTACTCTACCCCGGTTTGCGGAAACGCGAGCACGAGATCGCGGTTTAAGTGGTTTTCGACAAAGTTCGCCCCCTCGCGCGGGCGACCCGCGCCTTGGCAAACGCTTTAATTCCCGACAGGATTCTGTTGTTAGAAAACGACGCGAGCGGTATGCTCGTCCAAAATTCCCCAATCCGTCGGCGCGAGAGCACCGTTTCGCGAGCTTTGGCAAATCCTCAGCAACAGAGACGCTGCACCGAACTGAGAACGAGTGCCGCGCGTTTATTTGCATCGAAACTCTGTCTTTGGACACTTCTCTGGCAGTTTTAGAACTGTTGCGTTGCTTTGGAATCCGTTATGCCGTTGCATTTTCTTTAATCCTTGTTGTTCACCATGCGATCCGTTTTAATATTCATACCGTGTACCCGTAGAATCCATTTTAGTTTGAATTTCGCATGATAAATGTTATAAATATTTTAGAAGCTGATATAATATCCATATTGCTTGTCGTATAATCCAATCGAATATCCGTCTTTCATACGTTCGAACCCATAGTGGTGTTAATTTTATAGCCCATTTTATTGTATACCATACAACCCATGTTAATATCCGTATTACAGAACACATTTTTTTACCGAGATTTTATTCGAAATGAATGTAAAATGAAACGTAGAGCGGTAGTTTTACTAAACAAAAAAATATCTTTGTTTTACGAGACGTGAGCAAGATTTTCACTGGACGAATCTTTAGCACCGACTAACGTTGGAACACTGGACAGAAAAGTGGGGCCATCTCGTATCGCTGGACTATTATGACTAGGGCCCGCAATCTGAGCCTTGAAGTGAACACAAAACGTTTGCACATTTCACTCACGTGTGATTTGATTCTCCTCTCGGACAATAAGTTTATTACGACGTATTGATAATCCAATAGATTTTAATAAGTTTAACCGTTAGTTGACTTCTTAACAGATGCACAATCTTCAGAATCGGAATTGTACTTCGGCAAAGAAATTAATTCATAACATGACTATCTTAAAATCGACAGAAGCTAAAATTTTCGACAGCTTAGAAGTGGAAGTATTTCGTTAAAATGTTGTTATATCGTATGAACAATGAACTTTCACGAAAATTCTATTCTATCTCAAAACGTAACATAAGACAATCTTGTTCGCTTCAAATATGCATTATATAATTGGTCTGCGGATTTTACGCATTCGTCGCGAAAATGAATGAAAACAGGACAATACATTAAAAACGTCGGAAAAATTTCGGAACACTGTCGCAAATCTTTATTCGATTTTCTTGCTCTGTAACTAACGAAGACGGTTTTTATAGCGTATAAAAATCCATAGTGTACAGCAATCTAGGAAAATGTTCGGTATTGTTACTGTTCGTTGTGTAATAATACGATTTATAATAGGACAAAATTCATGAAAAGATATGTTAGAGCAGGATAGAAAAATTCTGTTGGCACAAAATGTTTCGAGTAAGCATCGGAAAAATTTAGAACACTGCCGTATCAACTTTCCTTCCTGGTAAATAAATAAGAGAGTTTTTATTGCATATCGTTGGATGACTAACCGCGATATCAAGATCTATCTCACTATCCACTGTGAGTCATTTGTTCTCGCCTTCCCCCGCCCCCAGATACTCTGAGGAGGTCGTCCATGCCCCTTCTCTGTTTAGTACATACCAACACTATACAGAGTGTCCCAAAAATGTCTCGCAATCCAGAAATGGGAGGTTCCTGGAGTCATTTGAAGTAACTTTTTCCTTAGCGAAAATGCAAACCGCGGATTGGTTTACAAGTTATTAAAGAGACAATAACCAATGAGAAATGAGAGCAGCTGGCGCGAGACGGCCGAGCCAATGAGCGGAACTGAGCAACACTGAGCTTCGTGCTCTCGTTGGCTGGGCCGCCTCGCGCCAGCCGAGCTCGCCTCTCATTGGTCACTGTTTTTCGTTAATAACTCGTAAACAAAGCCGCGGATTGCATTTTCGCTAAGGAGAGAGTTGCTTCGATAGACCTCAGGAAACCCCCATTTCCGGATTGCGAGACATTTTTGGGACACCTTGTACATTGAGCTACGAACTGCAGACATCACACTAATGATCTGAAATCAGCCTTTTGTCTCAAAACTGTTGTGACAAACCGAGGAGTATTAAAACGGCGAATAAAGCACTTGAACAATACAAAAGTGTCGGATTCAATTCGCTCGATATCCAACAATACAGAAATCCACAATCTATAATAATATAAAATCTGGGGAAGTATTTGGTACCATTTCTGTTCGATGTATGACAATACAATTTATACATAATCATACAGAAATTATGAAAATATGTGGTAGGATAGAAAACTTAAAAGGGTAGAAATTAATAGTTTTTCGAAAAGGAATGGAAAACTTGTAAAAATGTTTGGTGAGAAGTTCCAGTTTCAAATGTTTCATAACAATGCGGAAGGGTCTGTGTTTGTCTCGTTCCGAGCGTGGTCCCGGAAATGTGGAGCAGCGTAGCTGGAAAGGACCGTTCTTTTCCGGTAATGGAACGGACAGATCAATGTAACAGAGTCACTTTCAATCTGTTCCAGGGCAGGGTTCGACAGAGCGTCCACCGCGAAATGACAGAATGTGAGCCTCGCGGTCTCAGCGTCAACCACAACGGATTGTTAAACGCCATCCCGACTTTTGGCTTCCATTCGAGCCCGTGGCGCAGGATCGACGACCGGCCGTCAGAATGAGCTTAATGAAGAAAGCCATCGGCGGCTCCATTCACAGGATACGAGAGTTCGAGCTGGAGAAGGTAACTCAATTCCGAGTCGTGTCTTCGCCACACGACCGCCATTTCATCGCCGTCCGTTAGCCACCCCCTAACACAATTCTTTCGATTGGCCTGATCGAATAAATCCGATAAAACTTCCTCGCCGTAACACGAACGATTATAGGCACCGTTCTGCCATTTTATAGGCGCTTTCACCGGAGCTGTCCTTAAACGATCTGTCACCGTTAACGCGTAAATTCCACCGGGTCCCGAAATAAATACCCGAAATTTTCCTCGAGGCTTTATGCTCCGGCAAACAAGAGCATTGTCTCGACAAAGGCGGTCCTTCGCGCGCACGGCCTCGATTTTTCCTGCGCTCGATGAATCAGCGGGCGAAAGGCTTTCGAAACGAGCGACCGGATCGTTCGATCGACGATTGGTCGTTGCATCGATCGCGTAAATCCTTGAATTATCAACCGGCAGAGACGGATAACGGAGCGGCGCGACGGGACAACGATTCCAGCCTCTGCTCGTCAGGATCCCGAAATAGTGATCGTACGTGAAACATTTACATCGGGACTGAGAGCGCGACCGGCAATCCTCCTCCTCTCTGGCAGTAAACCAACTTTCGCCCGATGCCCACTTTATGACAATGCGCGATGCGATTGTAACCTTTAACACTTCGGCGAAGTTATACGAGGAGCCAGTTCGCGGCCGAGCGTGTAATAAAGCAATCTCTGGCCGGAGCGTGTTCCCATTGTTCCAAAGGACAGGCTGTAAATCCTCTTCTCGAGGGGGTTTCGAAAGTCTCTGGAAAATCGGGGACAACGCGCGCACCTCGGCCGCGCTAACCCTTCCGCGCCTATTTTCTGCCTTCGATCCGTGACATTATGCCACCGGCGACGCCAGCTGCGCCGAAACCTTCGAGAGACCGAGGCACTTGGACGAATCTTCGAGGGCTATTGCTACTTACCGATATACATTAGTTTGACGCACGGAGTGATTTATGAGGGGAGGAAATAGCGGGGACGTTTCGGGCTCTCTCGGTCACAGACGGTTATTCGGATTTAGTTGTTTTGCTGCGCAAGGCTTTGCCTGTCCGAACCCGAGCGCTCGATGTTTACAAGTCTTTAAGTAATTTACGACGCGGGATTACATTTGAAATTATAGGTTCGTTTGGCTCTATCTAGTTTTCGTGTTTTGATCGAGAACCGCTTTGAAAGCAAATACACACGCAGTAAAATAAACCGAAACTATAAGACTTCTTTTCGCATCCGAAACACTTTCGATGAATTTTCACAGATCGCGAGGTTCGTAATTTAGAGCTCTACAAAGATAATATGCTCGAAGATAATATTTTTTAGTTCCATTCAGTTTTCGTCTACTTTTAATTCAGGGAAACAAATCCCGTACATTTCTGCAAAAAAAAAGACAAGTTGTTTAGTCTACGTCGTAACGCCGGCGCGAACTATGATGCCTCACAATGCTCTGATTGATCTGCAGCGTGCCTATTGGCAGGCATGTGCGGGTATTATTCTTGCACGCGATCCAACAATCCTGAATAATCGAACAAACATTTCGAGTAAATGCAAAACCGATCAACTAGCTTGAACCAACAGCAAATATCTGCGATATGAAACTGAAATACAATATCAAATTAAATATCGTCGTGTATCGTGTATCGTTGTAATCCATAGAAATCGACGAACAATGAGAATTAGAATATTGAAAGTAGATGTAGAAAATAAAAATTGTGCGCATTGACGTAACTACACACGCGTCGACGTCTTTTTAAATTCTTCGAATGATCTCACTGTTCGCATTCGCATCTACTCCTGCGACGAAAGCATAAAATCCGTGGTCCGATTGGAAACCACTCTGACTAGGAGGACCAATTATTTTGTCGCAACTCGATGCCATAAGCAAGAGCTCACTGCCGCTTGCCCGACTAGGTTCGCCGGCGAAAGGTGCAAGTATTACATCAAACTTCCGCGAAGTTCAGTCAACTTCAGTTACTCGACAGAATATACACCAGAAGAGTCCGTAAGACAAAACGCTTCGAGTCCAAACTTCCCTGGCGAACTATACCGAAGTTCTGGGCAACTGTCGACAATTCGCAATCCCGTCGCGTCCCGCGAGCCTAACCGCGTGCCCCACAGTTTCTCAAACCGTTCCACCTCGAGCGTTCCGGGTACGAATTGGGACGTTGTCGCTCGTCACGTTCATTTATTCATCGAATCCGCGTATCGAAAGGGCATCCGATAACGTTTTCGGTCTACAACGTCATCTCTCTCTTACGAGATTCAGATTATTTTAACAATTGAAACCTCACAGGAGATTTATTAACCCGTTAGACCCGTTATTGTATATTATAAAGTCACAGAAAATTACAAAATATTATGCATACAGACTAACATCACGTTTCGATTTTAGGCATAGCTAGAAATATAGAAATATCCAATGGCGACTGAAATTAAATTACCCAAACAATGAAATGCTAAATTAAATCTCTTTGTATTAATAAAATCATGGGTGAACCATATAATTTGATCACTTTGATAATTTTATCTGTTTCGATGAAGAAATGTCAAACATTGTTCGGTTTCGAAGTGGCAAATGTCGCGATAAATCGAACATATTTCTCAAAGTCATACTTTTCATGATTTTCATTTAAGCGGAAAATCTATAATATCTTTATCATTGCGCGACGTCGAAGTTTATCCAATGACTTATAATACCGTAATCTTTACGGTAGCAGTGCAGAGTACGTTACTAAGATCAAATTATGATCCAATAAAGTTCTGGTATCTTAAGCAAAGTATCCGAAGCAGCGTATTATACTTCACCGAAGGAAAGGAGTACTAAAAGAAAAAGTCTGTTCTGGAAGACGGTCGATAAAAACAGCAAGAGCGAACGTTTAAAAAATGTAACACGAGACGAAATGCGTTCGAGTTCGCTGTAAATACGTGGTCTAAAACTCGGCAGAAATTAATTTCGTAAAGTCGTGGCACTGATTGGGAATGCAGTGGAGGCAACGCTCATTTACTGCGTTCATCAACGTTGATTCGAAGCGACGCCCGCAGTAATGAACGACGCCGATCGAATGATCCCCGGCAGTTGGTATTTCGAAGGGCCACCCTCCCGAATAAATCATCTTCGGGCACGGGTTATCCGTCGATCTTTCGTCGCGTCGCGTATCGAAGCGTGCCCGACGCGGCGCGCCGCGACGCGACGCGACACGATGCGACGCGACGGAACGCCGCGGCCGTCGTGAGTGGAATTAAAAATAGATGGTCGCGACGGACATAGTCCACTCTCGACGTTCTCCTCTGCTCTCCTCCGGCTTTTCGCCGTTCTCCGCACCCCTCGCAATCTGAATCGATTCGGGGGAAGTTGCAGCTGTTCCGTGGGACTCGGCCGCACGTTCCCCTCGATCGGTCCGCGATCCCAAGCACCAGCTGAGCCGCACTTTCTTCTGCCGAACAGGTGAATCTGATCGACGAGTTCGATATCCTGCAAATCGTCGGCGAAGGATGGTTCGGCAAGATCCTGCTGACCGAGCACCGCAGCACCCAGACCGAGATGGTGCTGAAGGCCCTGCCGAAGGCGTACACCGGTATCTCGGACTTCTTTCGCGAGTTCCATTACGGGCTGCACCTGGCGGCTCACAGAAACATCATCACCACCTACGACGTCGCCTTCGAGACCGCCGGATTTTACGTGTTCAGCCAGGAGTACGCTCCGCTCGGTGAGAACGAGATCTGTTCGCACTTTCGGCGCTTTCTTTAACGCTTACAGTAATGTCCCTCTAATTGACGCTCAGATTGTCCAAAAAATTGGACAATTTGGAAAGCGGAGATACGATTATTCGAGCTTTGCGGTTTGTTTTTATAGTTACGAATTGTCAACAATTATAAAAATGAGCCTTCTCTTCCCAAATTGTCCATTTTTGTGGACAATCTGAGCGTCAGTTACGGAGACATTACTGTATCTTGTGTCGTAATTGATCGTCGGCCCCGACCGTTAACATGCGAGTGTCTAACCCTATCTTTTAATTAAATGTACAGGCGACGAAATCGTTGTCGTCACTCCGAAGTTGTCGATATCATTTAATTAGCGCGTAGAGTTCAACCGAGTGGATTAGGATCACAGTGGCGTCAGTCACATTTTTGTCACTGTGAGAAACAAGGAGTGTTATTGTAAACTAACATGTGTATTGCTTATTGATCAAATTTATTGTTCAGATAATTTAGGGTTAAGTTAGTTTATAGTAACTTCACAATTTTTTTTATATTAGTTATTACGATCACTATGCGTTCGAACGAAGAAATTTCTTTCATGATTTCCGATGTAAGTACCTTCGTAATTTCAATAATTGTTGAAAATTAATGGTACGTTTAATGTTAAAGATCTTCACGGTTGCAGATGTCTTGCATTAAACCCTGAAGTACCATCAGAGATTCCAGTTTATCTGAAGAAATTCGTACATTTTCGAACGTACCTGCCATTGTACTCATAAATTCCAATAACTTTATATACGTTAACAGTGCAGACGAGACAAGAAAAGGTTTTATACCTAATCTCTTTCGACAAACCCGAACCGAACTAACTATCCTAGACCCGAAATACGGTTTAATTAATTCTTTGGCGAGTTCGAGTGAAAAAGTCTGACACCGTCGATATAGCAAGGTTCAGTTCTTCCAGAGACGAGAAGATAACTAGTCGAAGGAACGCGAGAACGATGATCGGTCTTCTAGTTAAGCAGATTTTTTATTATCGAGCGAAATCTCAATGTCAACGAACCAGATCACGCGACAGAGTGATTGGCGTTCGCTATCTTCGCATCTCTTCGCGAAGTGGAGAGTGGATGTAACTTTTCTGTCGATCAGAAGAACGAGAAACTAGGAAGGACCCCCTACGTATGGCAGCGTGCAATTAGTTCGCCATTAATCTTTTTATACGTACCGCTCGAGTGATTAATGGCTCGGCGAAGAAGTTAATTGTACATGTAAATACCTCGCATCCGCGAGAATACGCTAGAAATCGGGCACTCTAAAATTATTAATAATCCACCTGCGAATGAATATCTCAATCCTGTCGACAAATTAATTAAATACGTGAACGGTGCTTGTGCTTACACGCACGAGCGTTAATCGAAATTGAGCGAAATAACATAATTTGTTTCGCTTCGAACCCAATGTAAGATAGTTGTGTTAACCACAAATTGGTCAAGCTTGTCGTCTCCGAGACATCGTTGCGAGGCAAGGGGTTAATCCATCAAGTAAAACAGCGACAGGCCAGCGTTAAGTAATTAATTAGAGCCCACTTTTTCCCCGGACAGAGATTCAACGTGCAGAGACGAGAGAATCATTAATACTGCTCGTGGTCCTCCATTTTTCAGGAGATCTAACGTCCAACGTGACAGAAACGGGCTTAGGGGAGCTGCACGCGAAGAGGGTGGCTAGACAGTTGGCCGCGGCGGTGCATCACATTCACAGCCGCGAATTGGTGCACCGTGACATCAAGCTGGACAACGTGCTCGTGTTCCGCAGCGACTTTTCGCGGATCAAGCTCTGCGACTTCGGCGAGACCAGGCGTATGAACACCGTGGTGCGACGACACAACGAGTGGCTGCCATACTCGCCGCCCGAGGTATTGCAGATCGACACTGACGAGACGTACAAGTAATTATACGATTGACCATTACCAGTAATTGCCCCGCCCTTTTGTAACTGTTCGATAATATTCGTCGGATTACAACGCATCGATCTTGATTCAATAAATTACCGGTTGTCCCAAAATATCGTTGCACGCAATGATAATTCGAAATAGATTTCCTAAACGTAGCATAATTACAACAAGAATATCGACAGAATTTTGATTTATCGTACTAGAATAAGAGAAATCTAAACAATCATATTTTGCACGTGATAATTCCAAATGAAATTATTAGATAACGTTACCGGGTATTAATTGTTGATAGGATTGGAACAATCCCGCTAAATGATTTATTAAGACTTTTTTAATTGTAAATTGTAGACTTTCGGTGATTATCAAATTATTGCTTATTTGTTAATCAAACAAGCGTGAAACTCAGTCAAATTACAAAGCAATAATTGAAATTCATTTTTATTGTAGTATAAACAAAAGAGTTAAGCTAACATTTTCTATGGAAAATGTTAACGTTCCAGTTTCATTAATTAAATGTCTTTGATTAGACTTAACGTATTAATCATCGATATCAAGTGCGCGTCCATTTATTTACGGGACAACCTAATGTCTTTCTTAGGGAACCGACTAATTAGACGTGTAATTAGTCGTCCATTTCCAGTGCGTTACGGTCCCAGAAGCAGCTGATCAGTTCCGCTTACGCAAGACTAATGTACACCAGTAATTAAAGTTTAGTTGGAGCTCGGAGAATCGTATTTCAGGGCACAAAGGACACATCCCGTAATATGCGAGACCACTTTAGGGGTGGATTTAATAGTTGAGCACTTGCACCCGAATTATGGAGTTATGCAGACCCTCATAAGACATTTGCAGTCGCGCACTGCTTATGAGACGGTTAGCTTCTCTGCTGGGATTTATGCTGCGTGTACTTGCGCTGATGTTCATAAATTACCAGCGTTCTCCGTTATTGGGGTCATCTACTCGAAAGAACCTCTCGACACATGACTACAAGATACAATTTTACTTGCATCATGCTCTCCTCTAATTATCTAAAGAACAAGAATATTTAATAGATTTTTTGGCGATGCTCGATATAATTATTTGATAAGAGGATCTCTTATCTCTTCGGATCTCCACATCACAATACATATTTGAACTAATAATTCTTTAACCCTTGCCTCGAGTAAACGCAAGCAAACAGTAAATCCAATTTTTCTTTTCCTTCCATGAAATTATTACAATAAGAACAGCTCTAAACTATGAAGAAAATGTTACGACAAGCGATTGATGCGATTATTTAAATGTTTAAATAATCCTTTGTCATTTCGTACATGTTTCTAAAGCGAAATTTCATTTGCCGATTCAAAGTCTCACCTTTAAAGTGAATCTCGCAGCTAGCACAGAAACGTTTCTGCATGTTCAGACGAATAATCGAAACGATATTACGTGATAATTGTTGCATTTATTGCAAGCACAAGATACGATTGTCGAGGTTTCGAGTTTCTCGTTTGGAACTGCAAAAAAAGTGTTTTGATTCAATCGTTGCAGCATCCGTCGGCGATTCTCTGAATGGAGCTCGGACAAGCCGGCCGCGCGAGTTATAAGAATCATGCGAGGCGAAAACGTGAATGACATTAGCTCGGACGACACTTGTACAGTATATTACGTTTCACGGTTTCAGAGCCCTCACGTCGCACGATGTCTGGCAATTCGGCATTGTCCTATTTGTCTGTCTGACCGGATGCCTGCCGTGGCAGAAGGCGGCGTTGGACGACCCGCGGTACACCAGATATCAAAACTGGCACAACGCGACGCTCAACATAGCCAAGAAACCGAAATTATTTCAGCTGATCAGCTCGCGGGCGCAGAGGTCAGTTTCTTCGAATGTGTGACAAGCACCAGGCGCCAGCGTTCACGATACATTAATATCTGCTATCTTATCTGGAAACCGGACCGTCGCGTCGTGTTCATGGAAATTGCGAAATGAGGCGACCAGACGGTCTAATTAATTTCTAGCAGTGTTCACGCGTTTAAAAAAAGGGGGGGGGGGAATCTGACGAAACGCGTTTGAATCGTCTGCTTTGAAATCGACTCGCGGACGTTTCTTAAAAATAGTCGTGGAAACGATTCAGCAATTTTTGCTTCGCGCTTTCATTCGTAATTTCCAATTTGAAACCGAGGCGTCCAATTATAGCGCAGAGGGAAACTTTGAAGAGTGTTTACAACGGAAAACCGGCGAATTTTTCGAGACAATTTGCGAGCAGAAAAATTGTACAGCCTCCAATGGATGGAAATATTAGTCGATGCAGAGAACCCATCACGTTTTATTGTTCACTATTTTACACGCGCGTTGTTATAAACGAATAAAATCCGCGGTGTACTTGCGAGAGCGCTCGAATGTAGCCATTAAAAGTTTCGAGAACAGTTGAATGATACACCGAGTACTTCATAAGCTCATGGAATCAACCATTCACCGAGTATGTAGTGATCGAACCCGTCGAAACGAATCGTAGAAACGAAATCGATCGATGCACGCGAGTGCAAATTGTACTCGTCCTCGTCGCTATCCGCGAGGACTTAATAAAAATGTGAACCTTCGAGGTTTGATTTACATCGTGAAAATAATCATGCGACTAAATTGCCTGGGGGACACATAAACCGGAATCTGGAGGGATGCTTTTAGCCTCGGTTTATTTTCGAAATAAGCACGATGACGGCCGCAGATGCGGCAGCACGCGTTGAATAGTTTATTGTCCCAGAAGGAGACACTATCATTAAACGAGTTCGACGCGTCGCTTCGCGTCAGGTTGCTCTAACAAGTACAGGAAATGTCGTAAATCGGTGGATGATTGATTTTTCTGTACACAGACATATGGTTTTCACTCGATAAATTCATCTCAGCATTCGATAGTTGTTGTCTAATTAGTACTCAGCGATTGAATTTAGAGTCTAGGTTCGTTGAGGATTCTGTAGTTAGTAATCGTTTATGAGAAATAGTATATACTATAGTACTATAATTTGTGAAAAAACGTTTTACCAGAAATTTAAAATGACAACTTCCTCAAATTCTTTAAATGATTTCGCGGTTTTATGTTCGATTGATTGTTATCGTTAGACTGCGGATTTTATGCATTTATAATAAAATCAACTGGAAAAGGTATCAAACTAATAGATATTTGAAAAATTCAAGAATCTTTCTATATTATTCTCAATTTATTAGAATTCATTAGAAACTATTAGAAATTTATTTTTATTATTTTATTATTATTATGTTTTATTAGAAATTTATTCGAATTTATTAGAACAAGAGAAATGCACTTCTATGTAATTTACATTTCGTACAGCTTACTTAAAACATTTTTATTTTGCCTAAAGATCTGTAATCTAGTTATCATAAACATATTCTCATATTCAATTTTATTATAACTATTTTTATTTTTTATTTTTTTATTTATTTTAATTTTATTTATATTTTCACGAAATTATATTTAACTTCGCGCAGCATTTCGACCGAACTTTACGAAAACTCGGAATAGACAGACGATGCACCTCGAAGATTTCAATTTTCCCACCGACTTCTGGGCGCCGTAAGAACGTCCACCATCGTAACGATGTCCCCTTCCTTTTCCAGACTATTCAAACGCCTGTTGGACCCGAAGGCTGAGAAGAGGCCCGCGAGCGTCTTGGAGGTGAACAAATACGTGGAGGACCGTTGGCTGGCGAAGCTGGGTGTGGAGAAGGCGATGAACGGTAACGATCTTTTGAAATTAATACTAAACCTGCCACGGTAGAAACGACCTATTTCTTACTTTACAATTCGACAAACTTTGGAGACCCTTTAATGGGATATATTTGAATAAATTACACGACTGGAGCAAATTTTATATGAAAAACTTTACAAAGTCTGACCGAATTCACTTCTATGAGACAATGCACACCTGTCGCTATTAGTGCTCGATAAGTTTAGTGTTAAACTATCCATGCCATCGCTGGTGAAACGACCGGTACGACAATTGTTCTACGATTGTCGAAATTAGGAAGACATTTTCACTGGAGATCATTAAATCAATTTATTCATTCGGACACATATTGAAACAAAAATGGCAAGAAACCTAAGTAAATTCTATCTCGTAACCTTCATAAAAGACATAGCATACTAATTACAGTAATTTCTCCCTAATTCGCGCTCAGATTGCGCACAAAAATGGACAATTTGGGAAGAGGAGATACGATTATTCGAGCCTTGCAGCTCGTATTTATAGTTAGCAATTGTCCACAACTATAGCATCTCCTCTTCTCAGATTGTCTATTTTTGTGCGCAATCCGAGAATTAGGGGGAAATCGCAGCACTTTCAGCGCTCGGTTAGATTCAGTATTAAACAGTGAACGGATGTCCTGCCTGCCCCGGCACCTACTTAATCGTCACCGGGTTTGCACAGGTGGCGCGGACGAGAGGGACGAGCTGTGCCCCTCGATGTACAGCTTCCACAGCTCGCTGGAGGAGAAGAACCAGCTTCTGCACACCCTGACCACGTACGGCGTGGAGACGACGGTGGACCGTTCGAAGAAGAAGGACCGGATCAGGGAGTGGATCCAGGCTAGCGCGATCATCGAGGAGTGCGAGGAGGATGACTCGGACGCGAACGAGGACATCCGGTTGTACGAGGAGGAGGAAGAGCCGAGCTCGATGAAAGGCAGACACTTCCCGGAGACGCGGGTCAAGACCAGCGACGCCGGCAGACAGAAGCACCGAGCAAACACGTCCTCGCCGAGGAAGCGGCAGCTCATTAAGCCTACCGAGAGGAAGATTCCATTCGCGCCGCAAGTGGCCGAGGAACGCGAGACGATCGCGCGGTTCGCCAGCTTCCCGAACGGCGACCCTAGCCTGGCGATCCTGAAGAACGGGACTAACGGTACCGCTCTGCCTCAGAAATTGAGCAGCGCGACTGAAGAGACCGATTCGATCAACGGCGCAAACGGTCAGCTCAATAAATCCCGGCCGAACAACGTCAGCGCTTCCCAGGACGGTTTCATGCCAGCGACCAGCACCGGCGTCTTCAACTCGATCAGCCCGGAGGACGCGTCGACGATGGATCGAAACGGCTCGCTGGTCGATCGCGGCCTGCCCGGCAGTCCGCAGATCCCGAGCAGGAAGCATCGCTCGCACACAGCCCCGTTTCCGGCCCCGACTTCGCCGGTCCTGAACGGAAGCAACGTCGTCGACTCGACGACGAAGAGGAGCCAGTCGATCACGGCGCTGGCCACCTCGATGGCCGGCCCGCAGACAGAGAGATCGGTGGCCCGCGAAACGGAGAGGTCACCGGCGCCGCTGGCAATGGCACCGACTCAGGCGGACGTCGGCCAATCGTCGACTTCGCTGGCGATGGCTCGGGGCGAGAGGTCGAATCGATCCGCGGCCCAATCAATGTCTCGAGTAGAAAATCAATCCGCGGTAATGCCGGCGGCGGCGGCGGCGGTGGCGGCGGCGACTCGAGTGGAGAATCAATTGAGTAACGCTCCGCCGGTAGCCCGAAACGAGAAATCCGCGGCCGGGCCGGTTCTCCCCGCAAATCCGCTGACGATGTCGGTCGCCTCTCATCTCGTCATGCAGAGCTTCAACGCGTTGCAGGGGATGAACTCCGCGCCGGCCGACTCCGCTAATCCGAAGACCGGTTCGGCCGCGAATCCGGCCGCGACGCCCAAGAACAGCCCGACCTCCACGCCCGCGAGGATCTTGACCCCGAAGAACAGTCCCACTAACACCCCCGCGAGAACCTCCACGCCGCCGAGGCCCAGGAACAACGGGCATCGGGCCGAGGAACCGGTCGCCTACCGCAAGGACCCCTACGAGCACTACGGCATCGCTCAGGGTGTCATCCTGAGGACCGAGAACGCGCGCAGGGGATCCCTCGAGAGCGCCAGCAGATCCGTCAGCAATTGATCACCGCTCGATCTCGCTTTGATGATGGATCACGGCTCGGACCTTCGAGGAATTTGCTTGGGTTTTGGGGATGATTGCGACGATGCTTCGCCGATTGCGATCCTCGAATTCGGGATTACGATGGAGATGTCATTCATGTTCTTGGGGCGATATTACGGATTCTGGCGTGATTAGGGCGCTGCTGTTTCATTGGCCGAAATCGAACGAAGTTTGGGAACGGAATCTGCGATAGCTGTTCAAGATCTTCAGGGCTAGCATGTCCCGAACTCCGGGAACATCGGGCAGAGTTAAAGCACTTGAAACCGGGATTACAGCTTGATCGAGGTGACTTGTTTGATTGCTTGAGACGAATAAAGAACGAAATACGATGAATAGGGATTCGGGATCTTGAGAACAAGTGTATGTCTTGAACTCCAAGAACAATGAATGGAGTTGAAGCATCTGAAATTAAGATTACACAACGAGCAAGCTGACTTGATTCGGTGCTCGATCGAAATAAACGACGAAGTACGATGAATAGGGATTAGAGATCTTGATTGCGAGTATGTTTTAAACTCCAAGAAAAACGTGTAGTGTTCTAACACTCGATATCAAGATTACGGTCTGGTCAAGGTGGCTATATTGGGTGCTTGATTGGAACGAAGAACGAAGCTCGATAAATAGGGTTTTGGATACCTTAAGAGCAGGTCTTAGAGTAAAGATGTAAATAGTACTTTCCGCCATGGTGGCAGATTTCATAACTGGTATACGATGTTTTACGATGATTAATAGTACAAACGGTACCTTGTAGCAATACACCACGATTCCTGAATGAAAGTGAGGGGGACTTTGAACGCGTACGAGGATTTTCATTGACAGTCAATTACCGATGGAAAATAAACGGAATAGAATTTACTTGACGCTGTAGAAAAGAATCTTATCTTCGAGAATCGATCACGCGGAATCGGCTTGAACTGTGAGGACGATTCTTCATTCGATGTTCAGAAATTAGGATCGCGACGGAGACGCCACGTTTATATGAGACACACCGGATTCTGGACATAATCTCCAATGGAGAATAAAGACGTAAATAGTATCCCGCGATGGGAAGCAAATTTGACGACAGGTGTACCAAGTCCTACGGAAATGAGTAGTGCGAACGGTGCCTCGTAGCAATACTATCGCGATTCCTGAATGAAAGGAACGCTGAATGGGTACGAGAGTCTTCGTTGAGAGCCAGTTCACGAGATATTTGCCAATGGGAAAGAAACCGGATTCGTCGTCGCCGTAGAAGATCCCTGAAAGAACCGTCTTCGAAAATAGAACGGTTCACAATTATTTAGATGAATCGGACGACGCCGAAAGTACTTCCGCCTAATGAATCATTACGAGAAATACACGGCTCTCGAAACAAATGTCGCAGACATCGGGGAGGAGACCGTCTGCCTACGTCAATCGTAAGAATGCGGAGCAGCGGAGATTATTACACAATCGGACGGACGGTCTATATAAAAATCGAACGGATCTCTAGCGCACGTGGGAACCCGCCCCGACCACTCTCTCTCCGACTTTGTATTAAATGTTATGACACAGCCGCACCGCTTAGGAACTTCCGTTTGTTGGACGCGAGCCACGGGCATAGACGCTGTAACGATTCTTTTATTCCCCGATCAGGATCCTCGCGTAACGCAGCCGGTGCACAGATCCGCCGAAACACGAATTGTTTGTTTGTTTATCGCCGATGGATCGACGAAAATGAAAATGAGGTAACGAAGCGCCCGCGTTGCGCAATTACGGTCGCGCGACGATCAATTTGCTCGAAAATGTGGACGAAACGTGTCTTTCACTTCAGATGCTATTTCGATGTGTATTTACCTATTGCCATTTTATTTTTCATTTCATTTCATCAGTGTGAACGTCATACGAAGGCTGCGCAGAATTCACTCATTGCGCAGGATTCGTCGATTGTTGCACGGAGAACCGATGATTAGAGAAGAATATGTGAAACGTGTGATATAGTATAATATGGTATAGTGGTCTAATAATACCTCTTTACTCGTCGAGTTCCAAGTTCGTAAGGTATTGTTTGCAAAATTATGCTCCGCGGATCGAGAAATTCCTAAGATTCGAAGATACGAATTTCGTCTACATTTGTTACATTTCGCGGGACGTTGGATCGCGTTTTAACAGATTCTCGTTTGTTCCAGGTGCGATTTGCATATCGTCGATCGCCAACTGGACGAAATGTCGTCGAATGCCGGGGAAATGGCGGATCGTTGACGTTACCTTGGTCCTCGATTGATAGGGATCGGGTAGCCGGCGATTCCCCGTCGATTTAATTAACTGATTGCGATATTCGATTTCTGTCGTCCCTGGGGCGGTATTAGCGTAATTGAAATGTAAATATTACATTACACACCGTAAGAGGTTCCTGTTCCTCGTGAGCTTTCCAAGGTGTGGCCGGCGGAATGTGACTGTGAATTACTGGATTGTGATACTAGGGACCGTAGAATGATTCCCGAGCGTTCCTATTTCACGATCCTCCCGCGTTTCATTCGTCACGGTGAATGACTCTTCGTTGAACGAACGTTTAATATTTATCTATACGCAGCACGCCGAAGAATTCGAATCTGTATTCCGTGAATAAATGACGAAACGTGTCCACGAGTCGGCGACGATCTCAAGCTGTCGCGGGCTCGGAGAACGTGGGCTTCGAACCAGAAGATCCACTGGATTTTGAAGGAGATCCGACAGCACTGCTTGCGTGTACGTATACTAATTGTTTATTGGTGAATTAGAAAGGCCGAGGTTCTCGTCGGACATTGACGTAACCATTGAAGTTTTCCTTTTGCTTTGAAATCTTTAAATACATCCCGCTTCACGTTACTCATCCGCGCAACGAAGGAGGAAGCATGACTTGAGATGAAGTGGGTTATCCAGAGCGAATCAGAGAGAATCGTAATGTAGAAAGTATGTTCCGACTAATAGTTTTCTGAAATGTGCAAGTCACCTCGCCACGAGGATATCAGTGGTGGCCTTATTACGGCTGAGTTTTTCGCCAGGCTACATTTTCTATGGTCGATCGGTTCCGTTAGAACCGCGAGCTTTTAACTCCGGATTCATTCGGAGATCTCTGCGCTAGGATGAATGCGACCTTGTTGAAATCATTGATAAAAATCCTGTTGACACGCTGTAAGCAACGTTTACTAACTTCAGAAATAAATAAAATGAAAAACGAAGGCTTCCGTTATTCCTTTCATGCGCGAACGAAGTAGCCAACGAGAGCGAAGAGCGAAGATACTCCTGCACTTCCCTTGATCTACATCGGCTACTGGAAGATCCGTGGAAACGCGAAAAAATTAGTTTGCCTTATCTTATTCGAAGGATAATCCATAAATCCTCTTAACTTTTCTTTATCGTACAGAATTTTAACTAGCTAAATATTAAATTCCGGCGATTATAAAGATAATTAAAAGATAGCAAGCTCCTACGCTTTCCTCGCGTCAAGCCTGAACAATTAACGCTTCGGAATCTTCCGTCCCGGCTTTCGAAGCTTCCTAATTTCCAAGACAAATCAGCTTACGCTCTTTAAACAACTTTAACTCGTTCAATAGGGGCCGCGAAGATAATTAAAAATGTTAGGTTCAGTCACTTCAACTCCAAGCATAATTACTTCCACACGAAAAGCCTCTTTGACAACTTTTTAGAAATATTCTAATCTTCAAGACAAATCTATTTATATCGCTTTATTATTAAATAATCACGGTTTTGAGTAAGAAAATTGAATTTGCACACGCTTTTTTTATCTCTAAACATTCCTATTTTAAAATCAACGATCTCCGTTTCATCCCCGACGGAGTCCGGCATTAATCAATGATTTTCTGATTACTTTAACAATGGATTACGAAAAGTAATCATAGCAACGTGTAATCATTAATCGGTAATCTATAATCGCGAACGAACGATTAATTTATCATTTCACTCGGCGCCCGAATAAAAAAGGTTTTCCGCTGAAATACACGCGGATTGTCTAAAAACTATTCAGAGCTATCATTAGAAATACCAAAAATTTTTCATCTCGATCACGATAAGAAAAGTAATCATTGCGTGATTAATGATTACTGTGTTAATGATGACCAACGATTACATTTTCTTCGATCACTTATGTTAAACATTAATCATGATCAGTTGATTGCCTAGTGATTGTAATCATTAATCACGAACATGATCTCACGTTGCTCGTAATCGTTAATCACGAACATGATTTCGCGTTGGTCGCGATCGTTAATCATTAATCGGATTACTTTTCGCCGAACTCTGATCCACGAAAAATTCTGTGAATCAACAGTGAATCAACCCTTAATCAAGATCCACGCCGATCTCGAGCGGAGGTCGATCCAGAGTAACGGCGTTCGTCGCGAACGAAATCATCGGCGCTATTAATATCTCGCCGGGAACATCCCGGAAAGTGAATTGTTTCGCGGCGATAAGCATTCCGTTTTTTTTTTCCCCCCGGATCGTTCGTGTATCTCGTTGCCGCGTAATTAATTACGAATAAAACGAAGGAAGGAAGGAGGGAAGGAAAGAAGGGGAAGGAAGGGGTGGAAGAGGGAAGGGAGAATCGAGGCGATACACGGGGGTCGAGGTTGGAAATGCTCGATATTCCTGACACGCAGTGTGTACTCGGCTCCGTCCACGGCGTCGACGGCACCGACGTCGGCGTCGGCGTCGTCGTCGGCGTCGGCGTCGAGCCGACGCAGCCACCGGAGGAGGGTCACGGGGGTACGTGTCTGGCGATATGGAAATAATTACCGGGCGGGGCGAGGCACGAATTAATTAAGAGATACGTAAGTAGCGTATATTGCGCACGAGATGCAATTACGTCGTCTTTGAATCTGCGGCGCAGCCAACGCCCGGCAGATACGTATAACGAGCCGCGAGCCGGTCAGCCCAGGCCTTTGACATCGTTCCACAGTGGTCCAGAATTCGGGAATAATTTCGCAAGAAATTTCTGCACGCGTTTTGTACGCGGAAATCGGGAACGAAAGTTGCTGCACATAAAGTATCAAAATTAATGCTAATTTCGGCGAGATAGTTGCCGCGGACGGCGGAACGGGCCCAGTTTGCGGCAGAATTTATGCGTCCGCTCCACCGTGCATGCATAAATCATAACGCGAATGTTAATAAGTTCGCTGGAATCGAAATAATAAATAGTAATCAAGAACGTGGGTTTTTCTCACAAGTGGACGAACCATAATGTTCTGCTAACGAAGTAATATAAAAGCGCACTGTTCGCACATCGCGAACAAGAGGAGGTTCGGACGAATCGGATTATGAATTGCGATTACTAATTGCGGTTATAGGCAGATACATAATAGTTTATTGTTTTAGCGATTTATTGTTCTAGCATCGGGATTCTTTGAATATTTAAATAAACCTACCACGCCCTGGAAGTGATCGACGTGCATTGTTTCGTAACGATGAAAAGACCGTGTCTATTCAGACCTTTCGCCATTTTAATGATAATGTATGCTTTTGAAATGTAAATTGTGAATCATTTTGACGTCACGGTAGGTTCAGCGTCAAAGATGAATTGACGCATGGATTTTGTTACAACGGTGCAAACAAGTATCGTTAAGTTTTTCCTTTTGGTACAACGAGTTTATGGATGAAAATTCTAAATTCTAGAAGAAGAGAAAATGATACTGGTCATCTGTTATATAAACGATTAAATTATGTAGATACTTGCACTCTTAAACTTCGCCTCATCGATATACAAAATCCGCTTCCAAAAGGGTGCAAATTGCAACACTATGAAATTCAAGATATATTTTGCGTATTTACGTTTCGCTTCGCCGTGCAACGGAAACGAAAGTCGGGGAAGTCGGGAACGGTAGTCCACGCGGGCTTTATTGGGCGATTCGAGAGAGTTTAGATGATTGATGGACCCGAGCATTAGGCGGGAGAAGTTTCAAGGCTGCAGGGAGTTGAAAATGGCGAAGGTGATATGGAACTTGTGTGTGTGTGTGTGTTGTTGCTCGATTTCGTATTTCCAACTTCTAGCTGCCGGAGTTTATATTGTCTTGGGTCGAAGCAGGGAGCCGCGACTATTTGTTACCGGGCATCGCAGTGTCGTATTTGATACTTTTATGCAAATTTATAACTTCATTTTCGGGACTATTCTTTTGTTAGAAGAACAAGTCAGCCTTTGCTGCATTTTCCAGAGTGACTCGCGATGCAGATTTTTAGCAATAACCTTTTAAACATGAATGTTATTTCGGTCTTTTGCGTGGAAATAAAATTCTATTTTTTCTTTTGATTGATATTTAATACTCTTGCATTGGCGTCGACCAAAAGAGTCGTGTGTACCTGAGCGAAATTTACAAAGCCTGTTTGATGTAATTTGATGAAGTTCCCGAAAGAAAATTATAATAATTTTGTAAAACTTGATAATTAGAAAATTCCAAAAGGGGGGGGGGTAGAATAAATAAGAAATAAAACTGTTACTTATTAAAAATATTAAGAAAACAATGTCTTCTCAACGATGGTATATCGTTGTTATACACTGAAAGGGTTAAGCATTCAAGTAGATGTTGGCACAAAAAAATATAATATAAATATAAAATATAAATATAAATTTTCTTCTTCATCTAAGATTCCCAAATAGTATGCTTCCTCATTGTACATTAACGTTAGTGCATCCTTAAGCTCTGGATGAAGCAGCAACGCTAACGGATCATTGAGGTATTAGTAATATTAGTATTAATATTATGCATCTCATACTTGACACTAGGTTACATACAACACAGGTTGACGGAATCTGTCAAAATGCCGGGTCACTAATTCTTTAATTTACGATTATTCAGCTTGTAAAAATACACATACGAGTTATTTACTCAATATACGCGATACTTGCGGCAAATGTTACAATAATACCCGCTAAAAATCAGAATAAATGTCTCGCTGTTACTTTTATAGACTAATATAAAACAGCTGTTTTTCCGTAAATCTAGCGTGAACGACCTGGTATCTTCGCCATTCCGTAGATACGCCATTATCTAAAATCGTGTTATGAAGAATAATGGAAGAAAACCATCCTCGTACGAGAGTGAACAGCGACTTGTCCATCATCCTCAGACCCCGCGCAGATCGCGTTACAAAAATAATTGAAGAATGTCCCCACCCGCCGATAAGACGACACCGACGCGTCCCGTGATCCTCGGAGGCGTCCCCTTCGAATTCAATAATCCCTCCCCGCAATTTCCAGAGCCACATCCTGGCTGTGAAATTGCAGCCTCCAGTCACGGGGAAAAGGAGAGGATAATTCGGTAACCTGTGATTCCGATAGCAAGATAGACACCAGGAACCCGATGCGAATCAAAGAGTTCACGTTCGCCGCGTCCGTACATACAATATTGTTAACCATCTGACCCCGTCTCGTCACCGTCCGCACAATCAGCCGCTCCCATTGAAAGGCAACACGTGCAGCGTATGCGGTTAACGCTGTCCAGGATGCATGTCGGTCCGCTTAATTCGCCGCGCGTCGCGTGGTAACGTGGTACCATTCATACGACCATAGTAATTACACGGAACGTCAAGGCCGGAGGCTGTTCGCGCAAAAGACAAGATTGCGGGCCCGCGGTACCGGGAATCGGTGAATTAGCATCGGGCTGAAACGATTCCGGAGCGTGTTACACCGGCGGGCACACGCGGAGGGCCGCGGGATTATAAATAGCGAGCGCGTTCCAAACGGTCTTCCCGATCCAGCGTCGCCCTGGGAATTCGGTTCTGGATCGTGTCGGCTGGATCGTGGATCCGCGC
The DNA here is from genome assembly GCF_051020955.1 of Megalopta genalis. Taxonomy (NCBI): domain Eukaryota; kingdom Metazoa; phylum Arthropoda; class Insecta; order Hymenoptera; family Halictidae; genus Megalopta; species Megalopta genalis. The sequence continues at coordinate 6,120,071 of NC_135024.1, forward strand.
AGTTTAAACAAATCCGAGCAGGGACCCCCGAAACGCCGTCTGAGCCGAGCGCCGTAACGAGGATGCAGAAGGTTGCCGGACCCCGGCATGGGGAAGCCGTGCCACCGCCATTAACACCAATTGTGCTTTCATTAATTTTCATCCGCACTTTCGTGCGCGTTCACGCGCTGCCTGCTCCCCGAAGGTGACGGCCGGGAATCCCGAATCGAGAGCCAACCAATTGCCATGGACTTCTATGTGGCCGCAGATGTTTTCAAGTGCTTTCTCCTTTATTCAGTGTTTGGCACCGCTGTGCGAACAGGCTTGGTAAATGCGGCGAGAATTTAATGTTTTAAATGTTTTTTGTTTTTTTTTGTTTTTAATGTTTATTGGGTGAAATGTTTGAGAAGTCAAATCTTTTCTGAAATTTTCTGCTAGCAGAAATGTTCTACGAAGGATATTTGTAGTCTCCACGATGGATATTTTGAAGCTAATGAAATGAAATCTTAATACTTTCAAAACAGTATTTTTGTGGAAATTTTTAAAAACACTAGTTTCTAATTAACATTCGTCTGCAACAGTATTTAGAGTCTTGACAAAACTCTAAGACGAATGTCTATTACCGAACTTGAAAAGTTGAAGCTCTTCCACGAACTAGCTTCCGAATTTTGAATTTCAACTTTGAATTTGACTGCGAATCTGAATCCGAATTTCTGTATCGCCGAAATAAATTTCAATTTGAATTTGAATTTGTGCTTAAAGAACTTAGATTGATCTTTCCTTGTATACGCAAGACGAATTAGAAACGGTAAAAAATACGAACGCGCGGCACGAAATTTTCAAAAGAGTTACAAAATAATGAAGATTAATCTTGTTCAGATTAAAGCCAGATCGAGGACCGGTTCAGTTTTCTGTGGGGACAGATGTTTTCATTCCGCACCGTGTTGTAAAATAGAGATGAACTTTGCTTGAATTCTTTGAACCCTCGAATGACTCAAGGGATTCATAAATTCTAATTTTCTCGCAGCGGGTGTAAATTATCGTAGCCTGTTCTTTCGAAGGAAGAGACCCGACTGTCCACCTCACTCGTGCTACTCCAGACTCGGAACATAGAACTATAGTAGACAGCTATTACGACTGCGAAGATATTTCAGGCATCATTAGAAAAACCAGGTCTCAGTTCAAATTAGGCTCAGATTCGATAAAAGCACCAACGACGATCTCAAAGGAATAGGTTCGAGTGTACGCGAAAGAAAATTGCCAAAGATTCGAATGTATCTAATCGTAGCAGTCATGAAATCGTGTGAAAAGCGCGTGTCTTGCGAAGCTGAATTTATTGCTCCACCTTGGCGATGGTTCAGTTTAGGCTCTGATTGATGGCTGACATTTCGGATTTGGCGTGATGTGCTCGAGATTTAGGTCAGAGTTAAACAGAAGCCATAAATTCAATCTCGTCTGTTGTGTAGATGCAAAAGTACGATTTACGGCTGACGGAACGACATCGCGAGGACGTTTTCGATCTCGGATGTCGTAGTTACACTTCTTATGAATCGTTTAACAGCTTTATCAAGGAACATCGTGAATATCAATTCGCCAAGGAATTTGTGCTGGCGGAGTCGCGGATTGCTTGTTCATTTACAATAGAACGCGATAACGCCGATAATAACTGAGCGCTATAAATACATGTCACTTTATCGGAACGGGTCTATGAATCACGGAATCAAAGTCTGAAATCCTACATTGTGACTCACAATTATAAATAACCCTCAAGGAAAGCTGTAGGTCGTATAAAAATGATTCTATTAAGAACCTTAGCCGGTCTACTAACATTATCGTTTCGCAATGTACATTGTTCCATGAATTTCCACACGGAAATCATCGGCTCGCTTTGCGTCGCTCGCATATCGACGACACTGATTTTTACCTAGGTTCTAAGAATGCAAAAGAATTGGACAAACAGTTGCTATGGTAGCTTTTAAATATCTTGCTTCGATTGAATTAATTAAATGATTTCGACGTTCTAGTTTAGACCGCAATTTTCAACATTTTCTTTTGAGATTTTTTCCAAAAAATTAAAACACATCGATCCTTTTGTTTTGTTGCAACGTGTTGCAAAGCTTTCAAGCATAGCCACAGCAACCGTGAAAGCACTGTCAACGTAATAGGCTGTAATAAAGCAGCTGTGTCTCATAATATATCCAATATTTTTACATTGAACTAATTGTGTACATAGTATATCCTTAAAATATAGGGAAAAATATGCGAAACAATCCGATACAAATAATACATATCCGTAGCAGTCTTTTCCAAAGATCTCGAAAGGAAACGTTAATAATTGCGGTCTAGGGTAGGGTAACCCCATTAACACAGTTCGAAAATCGCGGGCCGAATCGCTCGAAAATTCCGCAAGCGAACTTCCCACTTTCGCTGAGCAGCCGAGGATTAAACGACAGTGCTCTTGAACGAGGAACTACACTTCGTAGCTACCTCTAGCACCAATCAAGGAGCAATCTCCGTCGTGGACTCTGCGCAGCTTAGCAGTAACACTAGACGTTAAACTCGAGTATCGCACGGGGGAAACGGGCATCCTCTTAGTCCAGCTTAGAGCGACGCTTCAGGAACTTCAGGTGGGGTCCGAGCATCGGATCTTCGGCGAAGAACGCGGCTGGCTCCATAATTTTCAGCTCGGCGACCACGCTCGGTGGGTTCAACTAACACGGTCCAATTAGAGTACAGCGAGCGAAACGAGCGCTGGGCACTGTAAGAAACGCGATACGCTAATAACACCGTAATAGAATACAATATAAGAAAAGAGGAGCCGTATTACCGCCGGGCACGAACACCTGTAGGAACGGAGCCGCGATTTTCGCGAGGAGACCTCGCCGTGCACGCGCGCGACCAGGAGAGACAGAGAAACGGAGAAGGAGGGAAAACGGAGTTCGTGCGGCTTGTTAATTAACTCGCAATCCGGTAATTGGCCGCGATAATAAGTTGCAGTTCTGGCACGCGGGGTCGTTCCGCGGGTCATCGTCGGGCCTATCTGCCGTGGCTTTCTCTCTCTCTTTCTCTCTCTCTTTATTTCTTTCTTTCTCTCTCTCTTTCTCTCTCTCTTTATTTCTTTCTTTCTCTCTCTCTCTCTCGCTCTCTTCCTCTTTCTACTCACCGTCGTCACCCGCAGGAAACATTAGAACGATAAAAAAGGTCCGCCCGGGTCAAGTCGCTTTAATCCGTGGGGGCTGTTAGCCGGCAGGATTCCGAGATACAGCTGCGCAAATTCAACCAGACCCGAAGATTATCTCGCGCGGCATTTAATCGGCCCCACCGTCCTGAAAAATTCACGGTGACGCCACGCCGCGTCGTTTCGCCGGATGTCAACGCGGATTTTCTATTTCGGCTACACGAGATTCCTTGACAACCAGCCACCAGATGTTGCTGGAGCATACGAAAACGTTTGACCTCGAAAAATAAGAAATATCGATCTCTCTTTCTCTCTCTTTTTTTTTGTTTAACGCTCTAGCGACGGATGATGACCGGCCGAATGCTTAGCTGTATACGGCTCATAATTTCCTAAAAGCTGCCGAGTACGCGAAGATTATGCTGTTTGTACGTGCAGTGGCTCGCGAAACTGATCGGAGACCATACTCAGAACGGAGCAACTTTTTTAAAATTAGACTGGATGACCTGTTTTTTTTTGAGATGTTAGAGAGACGAGTTTTAAAAAAATAATGTCTACAGAACTATTTTTTAAAACTCCAATTACTTGGAATGGCGAAACAAAATAAAATATTCACGTATTCGCACAATGGTTTCTAACAATTGTTATTGAAATGTGAGTGCTCTACCCGAATTCACGCTTTTAATAGACATTAGATATAATGTAACAGTATTTGAAAATTTTTATAATTCATTTGCTCACCGTTTTCGCTGCTTTGTGTTTTACTATTTGCAGTCCTTTTTCAGATTGGTCAACGCTGGACAGCGGATCTTTAAGCAAGACCAAAATTTTCCTCGTCGATTATATAACACAGAAATGAGATAAAATTATATTTTCTCTGTTAACGATGTTAACGCAACGAAAGTAATACAACATTATTCTAAAATCCTTTGAGTTTTCACTACTCCGTGTCTCGTTTATCTATTTTCGCTATAAACGAATAAAATCCTCGGACTGGTCATTGCTGAGAAAGGAAACAAAAATCGCATCGATCGCACGTACATAGACAATTTTTAGAAAATAATCAGTATGCGCAGCCGCAGCATCAGATAATGCCACAAACATTTTCGAACAAGCGACGGAAAAGTCTTTCCAGCATTAAGAATTCACCGCGCGTGTTAAGCAACTTCGACAAGAATCCAGAAACTCCGCGAGTATGTTGGAAGGAACAACCTCCGAAGTTCTTCTTTTTTTCCCGAGCGGACTACGGTGAAGCGGTAATCTCCGCGTGAATCTCGGAACACCAAAATCGCGAGGAAATTGTTTTCGGAACGGACAATCAACGCGAGGCTACATTTTATATCGGGAGGCTGTAATGGCACAGATAATACCACACCACGATCGGCTCGCTTATCTGATTCGGCAGCTTTAAAACTTTTAAACTTCCCCGACCGAAATTATCCGAAGTGCAACGTGTACCGCTTAGCTAAAGTGGATACAGAGAATCATTGGCAACCCGCTCCGGGAATGCCTTCGCGTATTTAAGAAAGCCTTTCCATGGTTTCGCTAACAAGATTTAATGGATCGGCGTGTGTCTCCCACATGAGGACTGCGAACGACCGACGATTTCCGCGAAAGCATTCTAGCGTAATTCGTTTAAGTAACTTATAGTCAACCGGTTGACACCGTTCAGGGCTCGTCTATTCTTACATCGTATACGCGGAATCGGTTTCAAAATTAAGCTCTTGCTAATTAACCTTTCGTACAATCTCCAGATCGCAGGTCCTCGTAAAAAGTTGCAAACTGCAACAGAAAGCCCACAAGTTCCAGAAGTTCCAGAATTTCCAAAAAAGTTCCAGAAGTTTCAGAATTACGCTCTCTCTCTTACGCTTTCCTTATTTATAAACGAATCTATCCCAAAATTTTCTACTGCAACAAATTACGGAACAGCAAGCCGGTAAAAAATTTAATTGCCAACGTAATCTTGTATTTTCGATAATCACGTTTCTCCCTTCCGCCATTTCTCCTCCATTTTAACAATAGAGCTAGCAATACAAAAATGAACAATATATTCAATAATTATAATTAATTAAACTAAATAAATAAATTATTCAATAATCATAAAGTTTAACGACAGACCAGACGCGAGCAAAGAAATCGGGCGTTCAAATTGGAACTAAAATGTAACATTCCCTAGTAATTGTTGCAAAACGTCCGTTCCCTCGGAATTACTTACAACAATTATCCAACAGCCGCGCGTGCACCATCGAAGCTCCAACACGTCTTATTAATTAAAGTTCCAGAAGTTCCAGAATTTCCAAAAAAGTTCCAGAATGGTTCCAGAATAGTTCCAGAAAGTCCAGAAGTTCCAGAAATTCCAGCCCCGATCAAACAGCAGTGCATCTCGAACAAACAATCATTATCGATCGAGCCTCGAACGATGAAATTCCTAGTTAAACGTTCGTGCTCGAAGTCAAAGGAAGCGGCCGTCCTGGCTCGTTCACCCCGCAGCGTCGCGTTCCGCGGGAAACGGTGCGTTCGGCGGGGGTGGCATCGTCGAAAAAAGCTGCGCGCCCGGAGGCAGGCAACCCTTGCCATTAACGCGAAAAACAGGCGTTGCGGAACGCATCAGCGAGCCGCGAGATGCACGGGCGGCAGGATACCCGCGGTCGGAGAACGACAAACGCGCGAGGAGCGGAAATTCCTCTGGCAGAAGTGCGAACGAGGCCGTTTAAGTCGCGCGGTACTCCATATTTATACCAGCGCGCGATATCACGCACACACCGGCAAAGCAGAAGGGAACGCAGACGGCCGGGAAAAGCGGAGCAGAACGGAGCAGAGCGGAGCGGAGCGATGCGGAGCTGAGTTCTCGCGCTCTTAATCCACGCGCTGTCGAACGTCGCGGCGCAGGCGGCGCGAGGGGGTGGAAACGCAACGTCGGCCGCCACGCCGGCTTTCCATACCGTTCCCCACTAATTGCTAAATGCTAATGTACGCATACACGCTTTGCCGGCGCCTACTTTCGCGACGTGACAGCCGTAGGACATTATTCGCGACTCGGTTCCCCGATAGGTCCGGAATCGTCGCGCGGATGGCTCGTCATCCACTTTCGAACGGAACGCCCGCGCCCCGGGACGATCGGCATTTGCATTTCATCCGTTCGCTGCTCCCCGACCTGCCCTCCCTTCCCCCTTTCATCCGCCCCCAGGTAACCGGGATTAATCATTCCGGATCGGTACTCGCTGATTTATGAAAACGGAGGAACGCGAGACGCTGCCGCGCACCGATGAGATTCACCGGCTACCCGACTCCCTCTCTCTCTCTCTCATCCTCTCTCTCTTTCTCTTTCTGTCGGAGATTACGCGGAGATTTATTAGTGAACGATGCGGGATTCCGGGTAGCAATGGGGTTCGATCCTTTGTGGACCGGCGACAGCGGTTTTTCCTAAATGAGTTGTTAGCAAGCGCAGAATGGATTGAACATTCCCTGTGCTCGCGGACTTTAGGGGCGCACGGTGTCTCGTTTAGTGCAGTCGATTTGCGCGAGTAGAAATTATTTGCTAAAAAAAAAGTAGATATTAGGTTACAGAGAATAAGTAATTTCGAGGAAGACGTCCAAAGTTCCTTGATTTCATAAGTTTAGTATCTTCATAAAAGTAATTTAATCATTATTTAAATAATTATTAACTGCTTTTATTGAATATGTTTATATAAACGTAGACACTCATTTGTAACAGGGAAAATTAATCAAGTAATGCTAATATTAAATAAAGATTGAAAAGTATCCCTTTTACGTTACAATGAGATTAAGAAAAATAACATAATTGAAATCATTGTGAACAAAATTTACAAACTATTCGAATTCCCTTCTAATATTATTCATTTTCCAATATAACTATAATGAAACAATTTTAGACAGAAAAAAGAAGCTATTACGAACATCGACATAACTCTAACCCTCAAAATTCGGAAACGTCTGCTTCGCGCGTGAGTAAAATTTGATGAAGATTAATCGATTCATCGGGCATCATAATTTCGAGAAAAACGCGTTCTTCGCATCTGCGCGCAATAACGTGCAGCAATTCGTGTTTGCATTGAAAATTAGCGGCGGCCAGTGGTCGCTAAACCGTGCACGGGTGCAGCAATAATTTCATCCGTAGCCGAGATCTCTATTAGGTCGATTATTTAACCGCAAATATTTATGGAAGTATATTGACCATACAGCAATTTGGGTATGTAGGAATCGGGAGCAAATAAAAATTTCCCCGCTCTGTCAAGAGAGATACGATGAATATTTTACCTTGTCCGCCCAGTCGCTTCGTTTGAGGACCCGCCGTAAAGGAAAGCTGCTGTCCACATCGCAGCCGTCTCCGACAGGGTGAACGATGGTCAAAAGCTTCGCGGCTCGTACGAAAATCCAGCTCGCGAGAGGTTGGTAAATATATGAAACGACGCGATGGAATATTCGCACATTAGCGACAGGCCATTAATACCGGGTTCGCCGAGTGGCGTTTCGCTCTTTAGCGAACCAGTAAGTGGGTTACCCGTGTGCGTACACGAAAGAAAGAGAGAGAGAGAGAGAGAGAGAGAGAGAGAGAGAGAGAGGGAGAGAAAGAGAGAGAGAAAAAGAAAGAGAGAGGAAGCACACCCACCCCCGGCGTATAATTGTTTGGACACGAAAAGCTCCGCGCGTAAAACATCGTTTCCTTACGAGCTGGCTCTCTTTGTTTGCTCTTCCATGTTCGTGCGTCGCGGCCCGTTAAATTCAATTTACTTCGGCTGCATTCGGCCCCCGCGGGTATATTTGTCTTCGAAAATGCACCGGAACTCGATTCCGGCCCGAAACAATCGAAACCTGCCCCAGCCCGCTCCCGAGACTATTTCGGTGGCCGGGGATACCAAGTCGGATAACGGCGACTTGATTTTTTCTGGCAAATCACGGCCGACGGTATTTTCGGGACGATCGATACGAGGTATTTTCCCGGCGGATGTATCTGGTAAAAGCTTCCGGAGAACGCGACCATCTTTCATGCGATTAGTTCCGCTGCAGCTACTGCGATCGAGTGTTTATCGCTGCTTTTATATTCGCGCTTCGTCTACAATCTATTTCGAGCGTTCTGGGTGGCAGTTTTCCGTCTCGGCGTCTGCGATTCGCCATTCTGTTCTCGTCTGATAAGCTTCCTCGGTTCGTCAAATGCGCGTAAACAGTGGACTAGAGGAGAATCATTTATTTTGACATGAAATTATTTACGTGGACGTCTGAGGAAGTAATCCACGTTATCGAAATTTAGTTGGGATCATCCCTGTGGGCAAGCATTTCGAATAGCTGCTTCGTCGTTGAAGATGATCATCTTAGATCCACTGTTGAATGTATCTGATAAGTATACAAACATTATCTTCTATAATTACTTCTTCGTATTCTTACCACTTCGACGATCGGAGTCACGTGCACACGATTCCGCGAAAATTAAAATGATCAAAATCGATTCAGCGCAGTCTTTTTAAAAGATCTGTCATAATTATACTTTTAACAGAATTTATATATCATGTATATATTATCAATAAAGTATATCATAATCGCGCTATTAAAACAAAAAACACTCTTTAAAAATGTGTTAACCTGTGGAACCTAAAACAGAGAAATTTCGATTTGCATGTCCACATTCTACGCATCGCGCAGTTGTTAACCGAATTAATTACATTTCGGAAGCGTCTGCCGAGTTTCAGGATTCGAGGTAGCTAGAGCAACCCTCGTCAGCCAGCGACAATCATTAGAATCTGATTTAAAATAATTTGAAGCCGATCGGCCTATTTAATCGAAATTGAGACAATGACGCGGGTGGGAAGAGTATCCAGAAGTGACGTCCAATCTCATTAAAAATCGCGAATGGCGTGTTTTTTTTTTGGTGAATGGGGCGTCGTCGGAGGGGCTCGTAAAAGCCGCCCTCGAAGCCGCTATTGACAGTGGATATCGTTCGAGGATTGCGTCACCGATGACGGGACATCGTTAAACACGTTTCTCTCGTCTATCATTCCCGGCCCGGTGTTCATTGTCGCCCCCCGAAAGCTTTTACCGCGACGGTGAACGCGTTACAACGTATTACATCACGGCCGACGACGCGACCGGCCGTTCCGACGTTAACGAGCGATAGTATTTTCTATCGGGACTTTCGCCGGCTTGATGAGAATCGGACCCGATCCACCCACGAGGGAAACTGTAACTGCGCCGCGGACGTGCAATAATTCGTGATTACGAGCCGCGTTTAATAAACGAGCGGGACACGTCCTCTTATTAAGCCGCGGTCGTGGCCCACATGCGCACCTCGAGCTCTGAATCAGCCTCTTCGGAACGTGCCTTTCGACTCGATTTCCTTCAGGTTTCACGCGCTGTTACGAACGATTTGTCCGCCGGTCGAGCGCGCTCGGTTCTTCTGAAACAGAAAATTTACAGCTGTAAACAGCGTAAATTGGTTTCGTTAATTTCCTGTTCGCGGCACAACGAGCGCGGCGCCCGCTCGCGGATTGAAATTTGCGAGTGGAACACACATAGCGGAACAACAGCCAATATTCTTGCCTCGAAATTTTCTCCTTTTATCCGCCGAGAAACTCATTTCACCTAACTCCGCTTCGGGACGAGCAATTTCCCGGATTAGGGAAACCCCGGGAGCTACACTGGCTACGTATTACAGAAGCCGCAACTGCGACTCGCAATTCTTAGTTTGAAGAAGCAATATAAACAGTGATTGCGAGTTACACTCGTTTTTTTTTCTTTCTATTGCGTTGTTTTGGAGCTTCGTTTAAAAGAAGAGCCGTGTCCTGCGAATATTAGGCAATGAGCGCGTTCGGATCGAAGAGTTGATTGTGGAATAGCGCATACGGTATTAAACGGTTAATGATTTTATTGTTTTAGATTTTTTTACAGGCTCGAATAAGCAGCCTCAATAAAAAAAAAATTAAAATTTGGAATAATAACAGCAAGATCTAGGAATTAAATGGAACAGTTCTCGTTTCATAGTATCTGTAGATTGAAAATAATGTAACAGTTTTTACTGTTCCATACTTAACTCATTTTTGTCACAAATGCGTAAAATACACAATTTAATTATAATTTATAGTATGATATTAAAAGGCATCGACGCATAAACATATTGCAGAAATAATACACCGTTCAGTTGATTATCATTAACCAGTTAACTGTTGCAATCGTTTTTGGAAAGTGTTATACCATAATTATACCGTATATTTTTTTATTTCCTCCGCATTTTGTTTAAATACAGCACTTCAGGAAAATATATAATTTAATAAAAAAATATCAGAGTATATATCCTTCTAAAACAATTACCTGTGGATTTATATACATTTATGGTAAATCTGAATGCGAAAACAGAAAATTAGGATAATCGATCAATGTCGACCAATACGATTTCAGTCTCTCCTTAACAACAAGGAAATTTTATCTTTCACAGAGATTAGTAGTCAATCGTACAAGAAATCTCCGTCGAAATCGCTGTTTCAAAACCGCATCTACGAACTCATAAAAATCGTAGTCGCGTTACACGCGAAATCGGTATCAATTACGGAGGCCGGGCTCGTCCTGCGCCTATTATCGCGCTTCACCTGCTCCGGGGAAGCAACGATGAAATATTGAAATTACGATCGCAAGATCCCACGAAGTTCATGGAATTATCCGATCCCCGTGGCTCGTAAAACGCTCGCGTCCTTAATGGTTTCTGGTGGCGCGGTTTCCGCGCGCTAGCCAAACTTCCTCATTACTGCCGGTCCCCGTCGCGAGCGAGATCGAGGTATCATTATCGGTTAAGTGACAGCCGATTTCGACCACCGGAAGCTCGATCATTTTCACGGATAGTTGAGGCCCGTTGGATCGATCGGTTGTAATTACTGGGTGCTGCGTTACGTGTGGGAGAAGGGTACGCACTCGGCCAATGGCACTTTCCACCTCCGGTTCCCCCGTTCGAACAGCCGGGGGCTGGGCGTCGTCATCATCATCGCCTTCGCGGAAAAGGAATCGCGAACAATACCAGTGCCAGCCCGGCGAGTGATCACGATTTTACGCCTCTTTCGCGCCTGCAATTGCGTGCGCTTGCAATCATTGCGTCGTATTACTGTTGCTCGCGTGCACCTCGATGACGATAAAATTCTGTTCCCGTACCGTATCTAGAATTTCCATACACGCCGGTCTTGTACGGCGCGGCGGGAAGGGGACGGCGGAGGGCCGGGGCGGAGACCACCCCGCGAGCGAGTTTTTACACAAATTGAGATAACAATGCCCGGTCGATTTGAATAACGGCCTCCAACCGGCGGCCCACGGTCCTGTTTAAGAAAATTAATCACCGTGGCCTGGAACTCTTTATTAAATAGTAATCATCAGGTGTGCTAATGAATGATTTTGCGACTTTCGCCGCGAGACGGCGAGACGCGATACTCGACGCAGACGTTGCGCCTTTGCTCGTTTATTAGCGCGCCGCGTGTTACGTGCCACGCGAAGCTTTGGCCCGGCTAATCGCGGAATTACTTCCACCTTTCAGACATCTATTTTGTAATTATCTCGGGCAGTGGCTGCCGGGCGAACGCTTTTTTTTACATAAACCCGCAGTTTCGCGGCTAATGCGGGAAACAAAATCGCGCGAAGGTTTCGCACGTTCGTTAAAAGTTTAGCGCGACGGAGATCGCGGGACATGCTTTCGCTGGCTTCGTGGAGTTGCACGATCACGAACGTGGTGCTCCGTCTTGTTGTAATTTTTCTATCTGAAAATTCATGAATTGCAGAAGATTTCGGAGACCACAGAATTATAGTGACGTAAGCGACATCTTAGAAACTTTTGGCTTACGTCTTAACATGAAATCCGTATATGCCAGAATGTTTAAAAGACGAGCGAAATCAGTTGTAAACCGAATTTTAGCTTAACTCTAAATTATCCTAACGATAAATTCGGCCAATAAGCAATACACGTGATAGCAAATGGTAACACTTCTCGTTTCTCACAATGAGAAAAATGTGACACAGCATGGCACGTACGCCGCTATCATCCTAACTCGCTCAATTGTGAGACGTGCCAGAAACACATGTTTACTCGCGTTGGTTTTCGATCGAAACTCCTGCTTTCTTATCTCGTGAAATTTAAGATAAAGAAAAATGTGGTTAAAGCATATCGGTTCGTGGCATCAGTTTCTTTCACTTTACAAATTTACCCGCGATATAAATGCGGAAAAATCCGCAGTCTAGTTTCTCCGTTTTTAAGTACACAATATTGTCTAGAGAGAATCTAGGATTTCCAGCGCAAATTTTAATTTCGAATTCGAATCGTGCCCGTCAAACGCGCTTCCGCCGTATTTATTTTACGAGACGCAAGGTGCTCCGCCAAAGAGGCCCTTAAAAACGCTGCGATCAAACGAAATATGTTATTAAAAAAAATTCCGAGAAATAAGGGAGAGGGAGAGAGCGGGAGAGAGAGAGAGAGAGAGAAACGAGCAGTATAAACTTTTTTCTGCATGGCGGAGCCGTGAAGCGGCCGGTATCACTCATCGAGCGTGTCTCCTCTCTCCGTCTTCCCGTTGACTTCCTGTCGAGCATTAACCGGGTGTCGGATTACCGCGTTCCATTCCTAAGCCGGCATAGAAACGGACAGCTTAATCCGGGGTCCGATTTGCCTAAGCGACTCGCGCCGATCGGATCCGATCAGAGACAATGCGCCGAAAAGCGGGGGAAGCGAGAGAAAAAAAAGGAGCGCGCGAGGAGTTAATTCGAGCACGAATCGTGTGCAATCGTAATTCACTTATCCGCCGATCTGCGATAACTGTTTTCGCGATCGATACACGGAGGCGTCACGTATCCGTTGCGATTGCCTCCCTTTCTAATTTATTAATAAGATTATCGGCGACGCCGTTGCACGTCGAACGTATTAAAGCTACACCGGCCAGCGATGCTAAGGAACGTTATAATAAATTTCATCGCGCGCTGCTGTTAGCTGAGTGCTGCGAGACGTTGAATTGCAAAATAAAATGCCAAGTGAAAGTGCCGCTTCTGAGAGAACGGTTCGTGCAACGTTATCGCGACTGGCTGTGTTGCAGCGGCTCCGCGCAATTTTGATTTAATTCGTTCCTGGAGAGTAAACTTTCTTCCATTGTTCTGTAATCCCGTGCACGAGGCGGAATTCATTAGCACCGTGAAGGCATTAATTCCTCCGATAATGTGAATAGAGTAGATGTACCGGTTCTCGCCGGCGCACCATTTCTGGCCATCCGTATTATTATTCATATTTTCTTGTTTGCAGTCGGCTGAAGTTCCCGGGGATCGACAGAACTTCGGACTAGTTTATTTTCCGATAAACGTAAATATCGCACGGTAAGTAGGGTAGCTACGTTTACTAAGTAAATGCACGAAACATGTAGAAAACGTACGCCTCCCCCCCCTAAAAAAATAAGGAATTAGTAGAAAAAGAAAATGGAATGCAAATAAAATTAATAGTAATGAGGATGAAACAAAGAAAGCAGAAGAAATGAAGGAAACAAGTTAGAAGCAAAAAGAAGGAAATTGGAAGAACAGGAAATATGTAAATGAGAAATATATAAGTAGAGAAATCTATATAAGAAAAGAAATATATAGGTAAGAGTAAAATAAAAATAAAATAGAACTACTGTTACGTCATCATTATTTATCATTATGCATATGTTGTAACACCAAGATTTTCAAATATCGCAAAGTAAAACATGTAAAAGCGAAATTTGAAAAAATGCTATATTTTAATCATTTATATTCTTCCTTATTACAAATTTATAATGCGTGTAACATTATACTTTTGAGATGGTCGCAAACGGTAAAAAATTGTTGTACCGTAATAATTGTTCAATCGTCTTGTTACCCCGTTGCAAGTTGAATATAAAAACTGAAGGTATTGAATAATTGATTGAAACTCGCGCGTTTCTTATTTGATACAAGACTCGAAGAATATTCCCGTTGAAATTCATATAAATGCTTAACGCGGCCACAACCGGTTCATCTGCCCTACGTGGTTCGTAAAGGTGTTCGTTGAAAAATATTCAAAAGAGTTCTAGAAACTGACTTTACAAATCAATGAGCACACGGCGCCATTAATATTCCGAAAGACCGAAGATCGACCGATTACGCGTTTAACAGCAATTCCACGCAGAGGAAGGGACCTGAAATTCCCGGCTAACTACCGAGGTGCCTTAAACACTCCGCTCGAGGTCGAGATTAACGTTTATCGCCGCGATTCTACCCACGGCGCGCAAAAAATGTAATTAAGGTAACCGGATAGCGATCTCCCGCTGAATCGCCGTCTCGAAAAAGAGCTCGACCCTATTCCTTCCGAAAACTCGAGCAAATTCGATCTCGGCATCGATCTCCGACACGAAACAGCCCGCTCGTAACAAAGGTGACCAAGGATTGCGGCTCGTAAAGCCTCGCAAAAATAAGTCCGAATTTAGCGCCGTTCGCGGCCATAAATCTCGGCCACTTCCGACGTTAAAAGTCGTCCGCGCACCTCGATCAAGTTGTACACCGAGGTTCTTGACCGGTGCTTGTACACCTCGAAAACGTTCCGAGGGTGTGTACACCGGTCCCACCGATCGCGTTGTGGCCTCTATGAGGTCTCGCTCCGATGATCCAGAGGGTTGGCGAGCCGATAAAGCGGCTTGCACAACAGAGAGATGATAATGCATCGACATAGTTCGATGGCCATCGGGATGTCTCGCTGCGATTCGTCCATAAGTGTTCGGTTACTTGGAAAAATCTGATCAGCAGCTTCGTTGCAATTGTTATTATTATGTTGATCGCGAGAGGTGGCGCTGATGAGATTTTAAAACTGTACTTTTTAATGATTCGGACAATTTTATCCTGATTTTTGTAAGCTGGTCAGAATCTATACTTTTTATATTTTCATATCATCTAATAGTCAAAGTGTAAAATTTGTGACTGGAATATTTGGTTTCATTTATCTGCATAAGAATTATTATCCATATGAGGCAACATTATAAATATCATTTTTCTTATCAAATATTAGCAACGTATGTCATTGCAAGACAGAAACTGCAGTTTCAAGTTTTGAATGAAAATTATATTTCTGAATGGAAACGATTTATTGCATGTTTCATGGCAACGTTATAAGGAAGACTGCAGTTTTTTATGCAAAATAAAAATTGTTTGCATCGACTGCAAGATGCCGGAGCTGCGTAAACATTTTGTTTAAACATTGTAATATTGTTGAACACACTACAACACTGGTTTATAATATTATTTATAATCCTGTCATTTTCTTCATAAATGCATAAAATCCACAGTCTAGTCCCAAGTGTCTCCGCACAAATAACTGTCGGAGTCATCTCTTGCTCTAACTATCCTACGTATTTTCCCTCTTCTGTGAGTTCACGCTTATTGCTATCTGCTGCTTTCATTATCCCCGCGATCGATTCTTTTTTATTGGAAAAGTAGTTCGCGGCGGCCATTTTCTATGGTTTATGGAGAGCTTGTCGACACGGCGGTTGGTACTGGCACTATCGGCCATTAAATTGGTTCGCGTAATTGCGCTGTATTAATTCTGGTATTGCGAAATTAATTCTGTGGCTGTGTAGCATAAAAGCGACTTCGCTAATTCAATCGTCGCGAGTTTAGCGATCGATAATTCTGATCGTCGCGCTGCAATGAAACGAACACACATGTACCAGCGCGCCTTCGAAGAGGTTGATATAAACGTTGAACAGGTGCAAAAGTTTAAATATATCCAGCCGAAGAAATACATACAGCGTCGAACATCGCGGCGTGATCGTCGTCCCCGTAAAAATATAAAGGTTCCGAATCGATGGCGTAAATTAACGAACTTCTATGTACACAAAGTTGCTCGCGGTGTACGTATTCGCGTTCATCGACGACAAGGGCGACGATTAAAAATCCACGAAATCGGCTATAAAAACACATATTACGGGATCTTATCTCGAACCGGCGACGATCAACACTTTCCCGGGACGAGTTTCGCATAATTAATCCGTTTTAGATGCAGAACCAGTCGATTCGCAGAAGTTGCGCAGGCTTCGAGCCCGAGCCCGAATAACAGCCGCACGATTCCGGTCAATTATTTTGAAACAGTTCTCGACCGGGCCTCGAAACAGCCCGCCGATTTAAATACCAACGCGAGTCGGCCGTAACATTCCGCACACCCGGCCCGTGAATTTCGCCCGCGGAACGGCGCAACATGATCGGCCGAGTCAATAAAAGTCTGGCCGATCGGTCCATCATCGAGTGAATAATCTCCGATAAAGGGCCAATTTTCTGGGCCGTTAAAATCTCGGTGCCGCGCCAACGGGGGACAGGAGAGGAATCCGGTCTGGCGTCGTTGCTCGCCGGTGTGCGCGTCGCCTAACCGCGATTAACTCGCAAATGTTATGTCTCCAGGATCCTGCGGGACCGTTTTACGATCCGTCCGCACGGCGACGCGCGAAATTCGAAACCTCCGAGTGTGTCTGCGGTGCCGAGGTGTGCCGGTCGAATTAATTCGAGGCCTCGACGATATTTTACCTCGGCTGGAACGAGCGAACGTGTTCGTTTCGCCGCGCGGATCGCGTCCCTCCGGCCTCCCCCGCATCGTCCCGGCCGGGTTTACCGCGCGCGTAGATCGATGGACGCGTAGATCGGCACACGGTAGCCCACCGAAGATCGTGCGAAAACTGTAACAACCCGCGAACAAGACTTTCACTTACGCGCGGACTCCCCATTATGCAATCGCGGCCCGATCTTCCCTTAATTACGGCCCCCGCCGATCCACCGGCGAGATACAACAAATTACCGGATCTTAATTTTCTTTTTCCTCCCGCGCGGTTTCCGCGATCTTCAACGACCGAGGATAAATACGGCGATGTGAGAATGCGCTCGCCGCATCGCCGTGCGAAGTTTCAATCGACGTGTGCGGTAAATAACCGTGGGCGGCTACGGTGTTCAACGGCTACCATTTATGGCGCTAATTGTGGACTGCAGGTGCGCGTTTACGCGGATCCCGATC
Organism: Megalopta genalis; assembly: GCF_051020955.1. NCBI lineage: Eukaryota > Metazoa > Arthropoda > Insecta > Hymenoptera > Halictidae > Megalopta > Megalopta genalis. The sequence goes on from NC_135024.1 coordinate 6,137,233, forward strand.
CATCGGACTATAGGGAAAATCACGCCGGACGTCGAAAGACCATCGTCGGGGCCGCTCGAGCATGTTTAAATATGGATTGAGTAATTAGAACGTGATTTCACGGGTCTCGCGATCGCGCTTCGTTGGATCCGAGCATGGTCGTCGCTTCCTTTGGAAAATTTCCAATTCGCGCGGCATGCTCTGCAAACAATTTACCGGCGAACGGTACTTCTAATCTCTGATTTCTCGTCGATATTTAAGTTGTCGATACTTAATGCCCTCGTTATTGGCAGTCGTCGTTTTTCCGTTTACTTTTCGCCATCTTCGTGCACGTTTGCTCGCGAATTTTACGTATCGCGCGTAAAATGAAAAATAGAGAACATCGCTCGAAAGAGTTCGACGTTTCAGGTATTCTGTTTTCGAGCCGCTGGAATTGTTTGGTTTACAAGTTTTCTTTAACTCTTTTCTGCGATCGCTTTCACTAGATCTCGACTCCGCGGAAAAATCGTAGTAACGTAACCGTGATAATAACGTAATCGCGTGTTGTAGACACACGTGCGGACAAAAGTTAAGAAACTTGCGACGCTTATAAAAATAACGTATCGATGATAGGCATGCCGGAACCAGCTTACGTGTAAAAATCTAAATCGGTGGATTATTTCAGAAACACGCGAAACAGTTCTGCGCAGCCGAGCAATGTAAATCAAGCATGTCAACAATGTGTATGATCGGTGGCTATAAGGTCGGATAAGTTAGTGCGAAAAGAGGGTTAGAAGATCCATGGAAGATGCCTAAGCCGCTATATTTCCTAGTTTACGAGTGAACGCGGTTGATCAAGTATTTTCGCGAGAGATTCCTGGGTGCAGGAACCGCGTGTCGGATGGTGTTGCTCGGGAGCCCAGGTCAAGGGTATGGTTCCCATAAACCTGTCACTTCTTTTCTGGCACTCGGTTAGGGTGATTCTCCGGGACCCGTTCCTTCTTTCCTTTCCTTTTTCTCTCAGATACGTTGCACAGTGGGAAAACCTCGAGTCACAAATCACACCTTTTTTTTTTCTTTCCTCGCGGCGGACCACGCCGAGGAAAAATGAAGAGGACGATTTTCGATGATGCATGGCGGATCCGGTGTTTGTAATTCTTTAAAACAGAGCGTAACAAACATGCGGGAGGTCTTGCCTGAAAAATCGGTTAAACAGTGTCGCTGCAAAATATGTTAGGCATTCGTTAGGCGCGCACGTAAACAGCGATATTTTCCTCCGCGTAGATCCATCGCGTGCCTCGTATTTATTTTTCTTAATTATTTTGAGAGCTGCGGCGCGGACTCTGACGCGTATGTACATTCGGCCATTCTTCGAGCAAACTGGAGATTTAAAATCATCGAAATACTTGAAAGAATTATCTCGAACCGTTCCATTGACTTCTATTCAATTGGTAAGTGATATCGTAAGATAAATGCAGTGCAAACTGGCAACGATCAATATCCACATCGCGTTAAGCTTAATTGAATGAAACGAAAGTTGCCTTGGAACATTACCACTCTTTTTATCGGACTAATAATAGCAATTTCTATCACGAACCAACCGAGTAATCCAATAATATCTTCTCAACTGTTGTTTAAAAAGGAAGACTTCCGAACTGTTCGATTTACAACCGGCGAAGGGGCTTTCCAAGGAATATATAGCATCCGGTGTACCATTTCAATTAAAATAGAACGAACGAGCGCCAGCTAGAAGATTATTAAATGAAACGATGAGCTAGAAACTGGCACAAGCTAACCACGGAAACGGCGGGCCCGCCATGATTGAAGTCTGTAAACTCGCGAAAGACCGAAGACACAAACGGGAATAATGTACGTGGCGTGGCGGTTTATCGCGAGCTAGTTTCTCGCAAGGCGAGCCGTCGCCAGACAATCTCATCTTTTAATCGAACGAAACGAGCCGTGAATAATCGATCCGGCTCACGTGATCGGGTAAAAAACGGCGAGAGCAATTTTCAGCGCAACCGGGAGAGTACGTTCTCGAGGGGCTTTCGAGCGACGATAAGTTTATAATAAGATTGTAATTACTTGTTTTAATAAACTCGACGACAAACTGGTTCTCGGGGCGGGATCTCTGGGCCGAGACGAGCCGTGGTTGCTCGATCGATCGATCGATCGAACGATCCCGGGGAAGCGGACCGCAACATCTTATAATGCCGAGCTATTTCAATTAATTCGATTCAACGCCGCCACGGCTTCGTGTTTCGTTCGGCTCCCCGAGGACGTAGGGCTCCGCTTTACGAGCCTTCGCATCGACTTCGATTCCGTCGTTAACGTCAACTCCTCGATCGCCGAGACGAAACAATGATCGATATCGATTTAACGACGGCGCGTCGTGACAGCACGGAATTCAATTTTACTGAAAAATTTCAGGCACAGTTTCTCTATTCCACTCGTTTCCGTTCGAAAAATTACTCGATATACATAATCACCGATTGATGTTTACATTACGAACGTGAAGATACGGTTTTACGTCACTGTAAAAATTGTGAACAGAGTGCGGATCTCCATGCACATTCTCATTCTTGTAAATTATTTAACAATGCAAATCTGCCGATATTTTCAACTATATCCATTTCCATCACAGCGAGTCAATCTTCGAAAGTTCGTATACGGTGGAAGAACAGTGTGTCTTGTAAAGCTTACGAGTGACAATAAAATAAAAACAAAAAATAAACCTTATAAATATATATATATATATATATATTTATTTATTTATTTATTAATATATATATACTTTTTTATATTTATATATATATTTTATATATATAATAATATATATATATATATATATATTTATTTATTAATATATATATATTTTTTTTATATTTATATATTTATTTATTTATTAATATATATATGTATTTATAAGGTTTATTGCTAAGATTTACTTTTATAGCATATATATATTTACTATAAAAATAAATCTTAGCAATAAAATAGAAGAGTTCTCCGACTGTCAATGTATACAGTTCAGCAATCCAATAAATTCTCTAGCTGTATTGAAGGAAAAGAACATTACTTGTGTCGTTTTTGACTATTCGAACTGTGGATTAATATTAAACTCGAAAAATAAAAACCTAAAAGAAATATCGATTTTTTATTTATAACTTGTTCCAGTGGTTTAAACAATTAACAGAGCATATGCCACACGATAGATTTGGACAAATGAAGTGACTTTTGTTTGAAGACATTTTCCTATCTTGTATAGTTTGCAAATTATAGTAATAAAATGAGAAATAACCGAATATACAGATAACACAGACGTTTTTAAGACATGTTAAAAAACTTCTGGAACTACTGGAACCATTCTGTAACTTCTCTGGAACCATTCTGGAACTTTTCTGGAACTTTTCTGGAACTTTCCTGGAACCATTCTGGAACTCTTCTGGAACTTTTGATACTTTTGGAACTTTTGGACGTCAAATTGGGCGTCCCTTGGACGTCATTTTAGGGCGTACGACATTAAGACTTAAAATTAGACGTAAAATCGGCATCTTTAAGACGTCCGGTGCTTATGGGGTATGTGGATTAATTTCCCCCCTTTAAAGTGAATTTACGCAAGAAAAAAAATTTTTTGCGTAATACGTATCTACGTGTACTCTACATAATGCCAAAATTTCAGAATTTTTTGTTTACCCGAGTTCGCGATCACTCCTTGTAAGTACAATTATTTGAAAATATGTGAACAACGGCGAAGGCGACAATAATTTCCGGTGTTTAGTAGGAAGAATGGTGTTGGCCATGCAAGTTCGACAGTATATTTACCGCGGGTTTCTTGCGAACGCTTTTTTCATACATCCATAAATAAGAAAGATTTACTATCCATTTATGTGCCCCACCCTGCGCATATATCCTCGTTGACTAAGGTATTACGACATCCCGTAAGAAATACGGTTTTTCTTCTTGCCTTTCTCACGTACAACTAATCATTCCCATTTTCCGTTTTGTTGCCATGCTAAGCGCGGTTCTCTAGCGGGGCTACTAACAAGCGTAATCGTTGTTACACCGCCGTAGCCGGCACGGCGTACATTCCGCGGGTGCTGTAATTTACTTATTCGTGGTAGGAACGTAAACGACCGATCCTCGTCCTGGATTTAATAGAACAGAGGACGCAAATCATTATTTGGAACGCTGGCTGTTGCTTAACAGCGGATTTCCACGTACCGTTACCATTTTTCTTCGCTTCCTATCTGTTACACGTTTCTCTCTTTTGCACGCTTCCTATTGCGTGTCGTCGAAGTGTTGGAAGGTACGCGCATTTTATTGGACACATTTAGATTAGTATAATTAATTAATTAATTAAGGACTTGAGGAAAGGAAGAATTAACAATAATTGCAGTACACATTAATCAAAAATAGCATTGCATTCTTGGGAACGAACTGCAACTATTTTCAGAATTCCTCAATGTATCGTGTAACCGCTGATCGAGTTCGATATTTCTTCTTATTCCTAAGATTCAGTTCTGTTTCATTTCTTAAACAATCTTCGTTCGGACGTAGCAACTTTCTCACGAAGCCATCGAGTCAGACAGAAGCAATAAAAGCATCATCAAAACTAAGCAGTAAATAAACAGTAGAGTACGTAAATCATCTCGTACGCGACAAAATTCGAACGAAATTACCCTGAAAAGAAGTGCGCGTCCGTAGAACACGACAATGCCCAATTAGCGCAAAGAAATCAGCCCAGTTAAAGGCCAGCGATACCACGAACGGCCCCTCGAAGCGCGCCGCATCTCGCAGCAATAAAACCGAATAAAATGTGTCGGCGCCAAGAAAAAGAATGTTAAATCCTCTCGGTTATTGTCCAGCAATCCGCTCGAGGATCGCCGGGGTGTTAAACGGAAACGCCGGACGATTTCGCGGCCGGTGTGACGAGCACGCGGCGCTGTTACGTATTTACGACGCCCACACACGGTGCGCCAATCTTAGCCGCGTTCGCGCACCTTCTTTTTCTCTCGTCACGGTTGGTATAAATTCGCGAGAGGTGTCGTCCCCCTTGTTTCGTAGGCTCGCCGATCTTCGATTCGTTCGCGCTTCCAGGGCCTCCGGCTCGGCTAATCTCGGGAAACGTCCGTCCGTTTTCAAATCGGGTTCGACTTGACCCGGACTCAGGGCCGATCGATTCGCGGACTACATACTCCTCTTCTCGAGGGTCCATTAGGCCACCGAGTGATACACGGCCGGGAAGAATTACCGAGCTCTTCTTCCTGGTCTTTGTGCAGCTTCTTCTCGGGCCTGGTGAATTATGGCCGAGGCCCGGAAAAGGGTGACGGATGGAAGATATAAGACGTGAATTATGTTCGGTCATCGTCGGCGGTGTAGCTCTCCATGGGGCGTGGCCATTATCCCTTGTTATTTATTATTGAGGGATTATGCGTCTGATATCATTATTAGCTTAGCAGACTCTGCCTCGGTCCACCGGAAATTCGGGTGAGAAATGGGTTTTTGATCTGGTGATATTGCAGAATATTTCCGTGTGATCATTCTGCATTGTCTCTGCCTGGTTCGGGCCCTTTATGGTACTTTATATTAAATTTAACCCCCTAAATGATTGTACCCAATAACATTTATTGAAAATTTATTTCAGACACCATTTTATTGTATCGGTTTCCTCATTTTTCGTTCAATAAAGAAACCACGTTGCTTAGCAAACCATTCGATGACGAAAAAACGATTGGCAAATTTTAGATCAGATTTTTCTAATTTGATGTGCATATTTTGGTTATGCGACGCTTGCGTACTTTTCTGCTCTGAGTCTCATTTATTTAGGCAACGTTGTATGCGATCGTATTGATTTTATTTTTGTATAAAAATTACGATTATTACAAAGTGTGAACGATATTTTTCTTGGTGAATTTCCATACACAAAAATTGCCACAATATCGAAGTAATTTAATTAATGAAACCGAAGCGAGAAAGTTCAAAATCACAGTGGACAGCATATTTTTAACTCCCTTGCCTTCTCAACGGTAAAATTCCGTTCGTTCGAATACAATGCGAATATAATAACGAAAATGAATTAACGGATTTCAGAATTTTTCTTTTTAAAAATCGTGCAACGCCCCGTGTCCAGGTGTCCAATCGTTAAAATTCGCCGGCATTTCTCGTTCAGCGAAATACCAGAAAAACATTTTCAATCTATTCCAGCATCTCCGGAGCCGCGGCAAGAAGCTTTTAATTTCTCGGTGGAGTTTTTCTCGCGGCAAAAGCGATCCGCCGACGTCTAAACGACCTCGGCGTTTTGCTGGCGTCGCTGATTCGCGGATCGTTTTGCCGGTTTCTTCGCGCTCGTGTCCAACTTGACTGTGACACATCGGTCCGAAGGTGACCGGGTGTGCAGTGTGCGGGCCCGCCGGGCTCCAACAGCGGGAACAGGGATCGTTTGGCTGTCAACAAGAGGAAACATGCGTGTCGCAGAAGCTGCCTGCTCTCCTCCCTCTTCGAGCGGAAGACATTTCCCTGAATTGTTCCCACAAGTGTACGCGCGCTTCTTTCCCTTCGGTTACGAAGCGTCGCGTTGTCTGCACGTTATCGCGGCAACAAGATGCTCTTTATCAACGCATCGTCGGTGAAGTACACCTTCCGTCCGTGTGCCGCGAGAGATAACGGCCGGGACGAGTTAAGGGCGCGCCTAAATTCTGTCCTCGGATGTGAAAACCACTCGGCGGTGTTCTTCCGTAATATTTTAAGCGGCGCGGTGCTTCTATCTCGACGTTCACGGAATTTATTCAATCGTCCCGGAGTCTCTTACTGATTGATAACGAGCCGGGGACAGTCGCTTCCATTTAGCTTTCGGTTCGCCACTGACCTGCGGGACACTTAGAGACGTTAGAGGACAGCAGATAGCGGTTTTCGGTAGGGAAAGTCTGCTCTTAGAGTTACTTTGAATAATCTTGTTGGATCGCTGCGAACACTGGAGATTGCCGACGTTCGTACGCTCAATTGCATGCTTCACAAATACCTAAAAACCAAAGCCAAAAAAGCCCAATGTTACCCTTATAGCTTCTAAACGCGCAACGAAGTTAATCTTCATACGACCACAATTCAACCATTTTCTGTTTCAAAATTCTTTACAGATTTTTGGTCTCTTTATAATGTAACTTGGTGTATTTGTTTAAAACACAACATTTAGAGAAAACATGGTTTGTCGAATTAACTTGTATTCGACAAGAAACTTACTAATGGGTAGTTCATGCTCAGATCTGATTTCCTGTCGTTCCAGATCCTAGGAAAATTTGTAAAAAATGCTAAGATTTTAATCCGATTTAATTTAATTTATTTACATGTAATACCCATTTCAACAATAATAAAAATAAAGCATAATTAATGTTGAATAACGGTGACTCGGTGAAAAACGGGTAAACAGTTTATAAAGACTTGTTTTAACTCTCGTCGTGCCACGACTGAGTTTTTTCGGACCCAGAGCTCGAGGGCTGCGTTGACCGACGAGACACTTGATGCCGTTTGCCGTTTGTTTGTGTTAGAAGAAAGAAACCAAATACAGAAACAAATGTAGCATATGCAATTACTATGTTCAAAAAAGTACGGTAAGATAATAGTAATAATAATAATATTAATGATGATAATAAGAACAACATTTTGGTTCTAAATATTTGTATACATAAGATCATGGGTCCGTCTGGACCCGAACATGGAGCTGCACGTGGACGACCAACCGCCGGTTGTATAATATATGTTAGCCAATATTGGCTGCAAATATGTCAATCTTGTCGCCATTGTTGTTAATGCATGCATACGTGTAAAACGAGTCAGTTGAACAAAAGATGATTACAGGCTTTATTTTACAGCCAAAAAGACGATCAAATGTCCCAACTTTTCTGCAATGCTTACAGATAAAAATTCAACGAAAGCTATGTACAGAAAATTCTCCCTGATTGACTCTCAGCTTGAAAACAAAAATTTGAGAAAACGAGATACGATTATTCGAGCCTCGCGGCTCGTATTTATAGTTGTTGGCGATCGGTGACTATAAAAACGAGCCACAAGGCTCGAATAATCGTATCTCTTTTTCTCAAATTGTCCACTTTTGTGGGCATACAAGCTGAGGATCGATTAGCACGAATTTACTATATCCGTAAAAACAAGAATTCGTCGGGAACGCGTCAACCAACGAGATCAAAGTATAAAATAATATATACATAATATAAATATAATATAAATATAAATATAATATAAATATAAATATAATAATATATATACATAATCCAAGCGGAGAGCAATTGTTCGAAGACCACTAGGAAAAGCCACCAGGCAAAGCACTCGTGTTAACAATGCAAGCGGCTGGTCCAGTTTCATCGTCTTCGGATTAAAGGGAATCAGCTAAGCTCTCGATTCCTCCGAATTCGCTGGCGAATGATATAGTTCAATTTACCGTAATCGCGAAGTGGATCGTCGAACACGAAATCGATCGGCGCGAACGGAAGCCGGACCCCCATTCACGACGGAGCTCTGGCGAGGAGATCGCGGAAGACGCCGCGGCGAGCGTAATGGCAGCGGGAATAGGTTTTGATCCGCGTGTGTCGGCTCTATATTTAGCGTTGGCTTACGATCTGTCGATGTCCGTGCGCGCAGCACAAATTCTGCGGATCGATCAGTGGGAGGACGTCAATGACCGGGGAGACGTTCCACGCCGGAGATCAGGCCTCGACGAAAAACAACGATATCATAAGACCGTGGCCCGGGTTACGACGCGGCCGACAGCCGCCCCTGTGAAAATATTGTTTCAACGGCCGCGGAGGCTTTACGGGCACGGGGCCGTTATTATTCCAGAGCCGAATCCTGTCTTGTTTCGTCGGCCTGTCACGGGACAAATGCGGGATGATCGTGAGTCGATACATTGGGGCGGGTTTCAAGAGCCGAGAATTGAAAACCACGAGCCGCCGCGCGTCATCCGGCCGCGGGGACCCAGATACCCAGACGCCTCCGCTTTCACTAATTTATCGCAATTCGATCGCGGAATTTATAATTTACCCGCTGACACTTTTACTTTCACAATAAACAGCGGCGCGACGCGAAGAAAATTAGAAACTGGTTCGCGTCTCGATTTGCTCTCAACTGCCTGGCCCGCGATTAGTTTCATAGCTAATTAGAATTGATTTGTGCATAATAAAAGGAGATTTATGCCCCAAGATGTATGTTCGACGGAACGGTCACCCGGTAGCTTGTTTAAGATACACGCCCAACGCGAGCCTATTTAATAGATCAATAACTAAATTATGTAACCGTAGCCATTGCCAGCCTCCGTCGATGCCGCATAATTAAACCGCAGACGTTTATGTCAGGTCATATTTCATGACGTAATGCGCTATAGAAATTGAATGGACAAATTGTTTAACCGATACTTTCACCCTGCAGCGAAGAAAATCTACTGAAACGATCGGTTCCGTTAAAAAGTTCTGTTCATATTTTTGTATACATGTAATACATACATATAATATACTAATATACATATGTACACATAATTAGTTCCTTTATTTTATATATTTTTGAATTTAAAAGTTTAATACGTCTTATTTCCACGAACATGAAATTATTTATGACCGAAAACAAATCAAAGACGCGGCAATTGGTTATCCCACAGTAATCGGCTCCAGTACCCCATTGAGAATTATTATTACCTCCAATAATAGCATATTTTAATGGTATAGTTACCATATTATATGTACACATATGGTTATTATATTTTACCAGTTAATTGTAATAAAAAAAGTAATTGTTTCATGACCAATGATTACTGTGATAATCATGACTACTCGATTACTTAGTAATCGCGAACATTAATCATGAACATGAGTTCACGTCGGTCATGATCATTAATCAGATTACTTTTTGCTCGATTCTGTTACAGTCTAACTTGTAGGTACAGTACATTCTCCTTAATTGACTCGGAAACAAAAATGGACAATTTGAGAAGAGGAGGTGCGACTATTCGAGCCCTGCGGCTCGTTTTTATAGTTGTTGACGATCGGTAACTATAAAAACGAGCCGCGAGGCTCGAATAAACGTACCGTCTCTCCGCAAGTTATCCGTTTTTGTGTACAAGCAGAGAATCAATTAGGGAGTGCCACGGATAAATAAATCTATTCCAACGATCGTAAAACACAAAAGAAGTGAGTCACTTCGCGTAATCTGTCGGTGTTCCCAGTGTCAACAGACAGGCCAGCAAGTATCCCCCATTCCCGAGGGAGTCCTTCGATGCCGCGCGCGACCGGATTCAGGTGACCCGGCTAGTAATTAATATAATTAAAAAAGGATAAGAGTTGAAGGAGGCCTGATGCCGCCGCGCCGCGCCGCCCACGCTCTCTCCACGGCTCAGATTCCCATTGAGGTATTGACGCAGGAATGACGAATGAACGGCGGAACGGAGGCGCTGTTAACCGGGGCGCGTTCGTTTAACCCGTTAATCCGAAGACACAAATAATTAATGATCAGCTGCGAGCCGCCGTCTCTCGCAGCTGTTGGCATTGCAAAGGAAGATTAACGGTACAAGGGAATCTAATTTGAATGGAATCGAAGGACCTTCGGAAAGCCCTTGGCTGTCGCAAACGCGCGGTCTCTCTGCGCATATTACGCTCGCTACAGAGCGAGGCCGGCATGCGAACAACCGATCCGCTCTCGAGCACATCCCAGTCGACTACTATCGACTGTCCGACGACCCCTGCGCGCCCGGGTAAATCCGTCCCGGCGTCGTTTTAGGGTGAACTGCCGGCGAGCCTCGATGCCGTTTATGGTCGCCGGAACCATTCGTTTTATCGCCGGCGAAAACTGTTTCCGTCTTGCGCGCGCTCCGCAGCCGAGCCGCGCCTCGACGCTCGCACGCGCAAATCCCGGAGATTTTGATTTTCACCCGTTCGCGCGTAACGACGCTTCAACAAAACGAGATTCCTCTCTCTTCGGTGAATCAATCTCTCGTGGCCTTTCGATGTTCTTCTTGCTTATTTGTTAGGCTGCGGATGTTCGCGCGTTTATGCGATACCCAGATACAAGAAGGTATTTTTGTTATCACAAGTTAATAACATTTTTGGTCTAATATTGTTGCAACGAATCTAGCAATCAGCGATCGGAAATTTCCTTTGAATTGAATGTTTAAAAATGTGCCATAAAAATGGAAAATTGCATAGAGATCCACAGTCTAGTTAATGTTTTATCTTTACAGTTACATCGATTGGAACTGCTACGTTTTTCTTTAACTTTCTTTGAGATCTTTTTGTGAAGAAACTACGACGCGTTTCGAAGTTACGTTCGCTTGGTTTATTTATAAATGTTTCAACAATATTTACAAACTTGTTGGATTTGAAAGAATTGAAAATGGTGGCATTGATTACTTTGAAAGGTAGATGAATTTTTACAAAATGGCCCCACGATGACCACGATTTTGGTCATTTTGTTTATCTGAAATAAAAAAAGAAAGTAAAATTCTTAATTAGCATGAGTTTGGCTGTTGCAGGGGCTAGAGCAACGGCAAAGAGTCGATAACTAAAAAGATCGCAACATATTGAAATTTGATTATCGATTCTGGCAACCTAAAAAAAAAAATAAAAATTGCTTCTAGTTGCAACTGGTTAAGTAAATTTTGAGAAATCATGGTCACCATTTTGAAGAACCTAGCTTCGAGTAAAACACGTTCGAAGTTTTGTATGCCAAATGCAGAATGATAATACGAACGATCAATCAGCTGTAATTTCCTCAACTTTAGGAATTCGAGGTTTTGCAGGCGTATTTTTGAACCAATATTCTCCAAGAAAATGTAAAAAGTAATCGAACTTTTCGAAGATCCGAACCAAAATACTCGCTTAATCGATGAATTGACGAAGCTCTCGTCGACGCGAAACAATTTTCTCGGAGTCCAGTAGAATGTCGAAAATCTGAAAATAATGGAAGTCCGATAATCTTACAAGTCGTTGTCGGTACAATGATGCAGGAGCTTCCGCGAGGAAGTTCCAACTTGGTAACTTCGTTCGGTAAATCATCTCGCGACCGGGAGGCGCCCGATGAAAAGAAAATTCAATTTACGGGCCCGATATCTTAATACGCGCGTCTGGTAATTTATATAGCAATAGATTATCGTCGCGGCGACGATTAATCTGCCCCTGGGAATGAATGCGTGGAACGATCCGACTGCACGGACGACCCTTGACACGCCGATAAGGGATGGTCCTGTGGCAACGTTCGTAAGGCATAAATTGCCCGCACGCGCAAATATAATGAGCGCCGCGATAACGGGCAATCGGACTTCGAGCCTGCCTTCGCGTCTCTCTGTTTCGCTGCGAACGGAACGGTACAGTGGCCTACACTGTTGGAAAAATAACTTGTCCGACGGTCGTAAATAAGACCTGACGAGACGGGACGGGGACGGAGAGGGGGGGGGACACGATAGAAAGAACAAAGCGTAGAAATACAAGTGATAAAATTGTGGTGAAGCGTGCAAGAAAAGCAACTGTACATTTTATAATTGGCATCCTCTATGACTATTTCTTGCGTACAAATCCATCATTGTTTTTCCTAAATAAGATAAATAAATAAGATACTAATCGAGGCTCGTTGTAACTGTTTGAAACATGAAGTTACAAATAAGATACGATTGATTGGAAATGGAGGAATATTAACTGGAAACTATTGTGGAATCTGTTGTTTTTAAATCGTACAATCCTACTTCTCATACATCTAACATTTTACTTATTGCATTTCATTGCACAGAAAATTTTGTTACAGAACAGTTTATAGACTTTCAGTTCACGTACGCAGATACTAATTACAATTAATCACTTAGTCATTGTTATATTTATTATATTATATTATATTATATTATATTATATTATATTATATTATATTATATTATATTATATTATATTATATTATATTATATTATATTATATTATATCATATTATATTATATTATATCATATTATATTATATTATATTATATTATATTATATTATATTATATATTATATTATTTTATTATTATATGTATTATCTATTTTAACCTGATTTAATATGCATTATGAAATAATACATTTTATAAAAGTGTCGCGCTTAAACAAAATATAGAATGCACAATATGAAGAAAAGTTAAATGCTCCGACGCACGATTTCAGGGCAAGTGGTTCAGAAAATTCCAGTTTTTAGATCGCGCAGCAGCTATTTACACCCCGAACGATCACCGGCTAATGAGAATGTCACAAGAAACTCGACCAGAAATAAGCACGTGGTGCTCGCCGTTGGGCAGAAAAAAATTCCAAGTCAACCGTGCAGGTTATCGGGGTATTTTCTCAGTGACGGTTTCGATCCGCACGATTATTATGGCGCCCCAGAAAACGACCGGCAATGAGCCTGTATCCGAGGGAAAACGGGAAACGGTAGCGCGTGCACGATACGATCTAATGTTAGACAGCCGGCGGGTTGAAACCGACGAAAACTACCGGGTCCCTTTTTCCGGCGTCGCTCGCGCCGCGCCGCATGGAAAACGTTCTTTTCGCTCGACAAACAGAGGGGCGAACAGGGTGGGCCCGCCCCCGTAAATTAGTTTTCTCAGGCGCAATTAGTCGTCGTCGATCTCGGCTCGTTGGAGACGAGCGTCTCGCGAGGCGATCGGCTCAGGCCTTTCGGCAAATCTGCTCGTAAATCGTTCCCGAACGTGGTCTCTCGGTAAATAATGGAACCCGGGGATCTATTTCGGAGGCCTGCGGCTTAGACGACGACGTTCGCCGTGTAATTTGTGGAGCTGCCGAATAAATCATGATCGAGACGAAAAGAACCGGGGCGGAAGGGTTGAGAGGGTCGAGATTACGCTCCGCGCTCGTTACGGAGGAACAATTGGAACATTTGTTTTCGGATTAAAATTGAAGAACGAAATTTACAGGCTTTCTCTTTCGCCGCTGCGAGATTTTTAAGCGAACGGTCTTCCCCGTCGCAATAAGTATCGCCGTGTCGCGCGTAGGAGTTGATTTATGGTTAATAGGTTGCCGACTTCGCGTGACACGTTCCTTCAATAATCTGAATGCGGCCGTTAACGGTATTCTCGAATTCCTGCGTTGTAATTCGTTTGTAATTAATTGGATCGTAGATCCACGTGAACTATTTTTGGAAAACGCTCGAGAGTCGATTGTTTCTTATTAGTTGCAACGAACGCGCGCGTCGATCGCATCGAACGGTTTATTGTTTCGTAAGTTGCTTACATGTTTTCTAGACATTGCAAGTTCGATGATTGTGTACGAACCACTAACGAGTCTAATCGAGGAATAATAGCGGCCCGAACGCGATTGTTTAACAGCAAAGGGACAAACTGTTGCGCGGCAGGGTACCTTTTCAAAATAGCGGACCATACGGAGATTATGCGACGTACAAAAAAGAACGGGAGGAACATTTGGCGGCCGCAATCATAAACTTTTCAAGTATCAGACAGAGACGACCGGCTAAATTTACGAGGGTGGGCGCGTACCAGACTACCCTTTTTATCCCCCCATCAAGGATACTTCAGTCAAACACGTGTGAATTTATTGTCCGGATAAATCGTTTCGAGTAACGAGTTGAAGATAAAAAGGGGAACTCGTCGATTATTTGTTCGCACAGGCCTAAACGATCTGCGTTTTTTAAATAACCGAAACGGGCAGCGCGTTCCGCGCGAGGTACGCTCGGTGCTGGCTGCGGAGATCCGTAACGTATTCCCGCAATCCACACGATTTACCGTTCTCCGCGTCTAAAAATGTGAAATGAGTATTTACATCGTCGAACACCTAAATGCCAGGCGAAACCCACCCACACACGTGTCACAAGCCGTCATCCGCGTTCGAGTCAAGTCTCTGCCCACTTGCGGCTCTAGTCTCCACTTAAACAATAAGAGGCCCATCCACGGGGAGGGCAGGGACCACCGGGCAGGAGTCACCGAAAATTTCGTCTCCAGCTGGCCGGGGGAACATGACGCACAGCTAATTAGGCGAGCTGATCGCGAGGCGGTTGACAGGACACGCGAGTCAACAGCAAAATGGCTGCCGCGTCCCGCCGCGGCGCGCAAACATCGGTTCCGATAAAAAGTCGGGACATCACCCTAATGCGACTTTTATGGGACCGTTAGAAAGAGGAGATTACGGTCTTTCAATTCGTCGTAATTCGGGCCATGAGTGAAACTTTCTCGGCATTTTACAGCTGATGGAATTGTGTACGAGTTTCGAGAGAAAAACGCGGTTTCGTGTGCATTTTGTGTGGGAACGAAGACGTTAGAAGAATTATTAATAAATACCGACGTTTTCATCCTATGAATCCGTGTCTTTTTATTCGTGTAAATGATACGGATGATTTTTATTTTGCATAAAAGTCCGTGCACTTTCAATGCTTTAGAAGCTTTTCGGTAAAATTGATGGGGAAGTTTTTTAAATAGTCAGTGTGTTCTCTTCATCTACGGTGAATTCATACTTCTTTGATACGTAAAAAGGTTCTTTTTTCGATCTCTCGTAGATCTCTGAATCTAAGATTTTCTATACTACGTGAAATACTAGAATCGCTGTAATACGTCTCGTTAATCCTTTTAATGTTATTTAGGGCAGGATGGAAAGGAGGCACGCCGATTTATATTCTATATATATAAATTACTGTGTATTGATGTTAAATGACTTTAACTTTACAACGGTCTTAGCCCGCGTGTAACAGTACAGGATTATAAGGAATATACATACAAGGAATATACAGGGTGTTCCACAATTATTTTAACAGCCGAAAATGGGGGGTAGCTGAGGTCATTTGAAGTAACTTTTTCCTTTGCGAAAATGCAATCTGCAGCTTTGTTTACGAGTTATTAACGGAAAACACTGACCAATGAGAGGTGACGGCGCGAAGTTCGAGAGCCCGAGGCTTTGACAGATGGTCGGGACGGACTCGAGCCGCGTTCGAAGTATTGAACAAATCACGAAGCGAGAACTTTCCGGATTTCTTTTTACTACGTGACAGTGATATTTTTAAGAAAAACGCTGTTCACCTTTAGTTTAGAACGTTTGAAGAATATTTACTAATTTTTCGGACCCGAAATAGTAAGTAATTTAAATGTGACGACCGCTTTAATTTTCTAGTGTGCATGACACCTTGTGTGTAACACATGAAATTTTTAAGCAAGGTGTACAGTGAAGGTGTACAGTGACCTTGACATATCAAGGTCATGTCAAGGTCAACATAATAATCGTGTTAAAAGACGCAAGGGATATGTTTGTTAGAGAAATATGAAGAATATTATCAATAACCTTGACATAACTTTGACATAACCTTGACATGACCCTGATATGAACTTGACATGACCTTGACATAACCTTGACATAACCTTGATATGTCAAGGTCATGTCAAGGTCATATCAAGGTCATGTCAAGGTGTACAGTGAAGATTAACAAAGTATGTAAATGTAATTTTAATTTAAATAATTCCGTGTCCGAACACAGTTCTACGAATGGTTCGCAATGCTAATTTAATAAATAATAATCGTGTTAAAGGACGTAAGGGACATGTTTGTTAGAGAAATATGAAGAATATTATCAATAACCTTGACATAACCTTGACCTAACCTTGACAAAACCTTGATATGTGAAGGTTATGTCAAGGTCACTGTACACCTTCACTGTACACCTTGCTTAAAAATTTCATATGTTACACACAAGGTGTCATGCACACTAGAAAATTAAAACGGCCGTCACGCTTAAATTACTTACTATTTCGGGTCCGAAAAATTAGTAAATATTCTTCAGACGTTCTCGCTTCGTGATTTGTTCAATACTTCGAACGCGGCTCGAATCCGTCCCGACCATCTGTCAAAGCCTCGTGCTGCGGTCTCTCGAACTTCGCGCCGTCACCTCTCATTGGTCAGTGTTTTACGTTAATAACTCGTAAACAAAGCCGCACATTGTATTTCCGCAAAGGAAAAATTGACTTCAAATGATCTCTGCTACCCCTCATTTTCGGCTGTTAAAATAATTGTGGAACACCCTGTATACATACACATGTATTGTCCCGAGGTGTGTATATCAATGTCGCCGTGTGCAACTGCGCGTGTCTGCTCAATTGCGTCCCAGCTGTACCGATTAACCCTTAACCGGACTGCCAATTACTACCAGTTATTGTTTCAGTAAATATTGCATATTTCCAATTTAGTAAGTGCAAGTGAATTTAAGTAGAGCATTGCAAACTCGATGAGTTGATACAGGATTACATGAATCTTTAAATAATTACATTGACGAATATTAATGATGGCTTGTTTAAAATTGCATGGGACTGCCGCGGCCACCATAATCCGGTCGAGGGTTAATATACAGATGACAGCATTGGACTCTTTCCCTTGCACACTTAAAGAAGGTAATGTTCCTGTTATTTAGAGTACATAGAATGATACATAAAAATACCGTAAAATATTAAGTCGTCCCATAAGTTCGCGAAGTTTACTCTTCCAACTTTCTTTAAACATCTGTGGAAAGATGATGTTAGGATGCGCAAAGTTTCAGGCACCTCAAGAATCGATAAATTTCGCGTACCATCCACTGGATTGCGAATTGCGAATTGCGTCCTCGTTTAAATTTACTTGAACGTCCAAAATGTGACTGATCTTCTAGACAAAAGTTTCCTTCACGAAATCAATCGAACTACAGTAAATTCTCTCTTACTATTATTGTTGTTCACAATCGACAACGATAAAAACGCGGCGCGAGCCTCGAACAATCGTATCCCCTCGTCTCAAATTGTTCATTTTTGTTTACAAGCTGAAGGACAATTGGGAGTGCTTTCTTTCTTAACCCGAGAAAGATAACCTACGTCGCAGAGGCGCCTGCGAAGACTGTTGATTTTTGTTAATTTTTCATAGAGGTCTAGTGATTTAAGTTTAAAATTACTTAAAATATAAAAAAATATAATATAAATGCATTTTATTTTTACAATAATGCCAAACCTTTAAAATGACTAGATTAACTTAAATAAATATCCATTGTTAGTATAAAATCGACGCCTTAGAAAAGCATGCGCCTCTGAAGCGTATGGTTATCTTTTACGTACGTTGTCATATGGTTATCTTTCTAGGGTTAACGAAACCCAAAACCATGAAACGCACTTCTGGACTTTCACTGTGAAAAATACGAAATGCTCGCCGTTCGCTAGCCTTTCCTCTCGAAAATACCTGTGTTTACAAAACACACCGGGCACCCTTAAATCTCCACCAAACTGTCCAAAACGCTGGCAAGTATCGTCGACGTCCGCCGCAATGTATCCAGCAAGCTCGGAGCATTATTTTGCAATTAGACGCCGACCGTTTGGGATGCGCGTGAAACCGAGAATGTCCGATCGGAACAATCCGTTAAATTCTGGATTGTTTATTAGCCACAAAACGGCGTTCGGAGCGGCGTGGAACGGGCCGGCATGGCAGCCGCGGAAGGCGCATCGGGCAACTGCAATTAGGGAAATCAACGCTCGACCAGTTAGCTCAACGAGTGAATGACTAACGGAGATCCTTATCTTCCGGAGCAGCGGCGGAGGGCCGTAAATGTCCGCCGGTTAATATGGTTTGTTTATGGCGGTGATACTCGAGGTGCACCGGCGGACCATAAATTCGTCGGCGAGGGGGTGGCAGAGCGGTGGTGTTTGACCCCCACCGGCGATGTCTGCGCCGCCGCCGGCAATGACTCACGGAACAAGGGTAGGTTTACTTAGGTAGCGGGTTAAACGGCGATTTTCACCGGACGATCCGTAACGTCGTGTAAATACCGTCGTCCACCACCGGTTCGGAACGGCAGTCTGCGTTTACATTAATTTCCCGGCAGCCTCTGGAGCAGGGAGGAGCGTTATAAACAATCCCATCCCGTTTCCCGGCAACTTTTCTGGCCCCGGACCGCGCCACACCCCTCGCTCGCCGCGTCTTCCAAGACGGGTTTATCTTCCCTAATGGATTCGGTTCGTCTCGCAGAAAGCGCGAAATTTCGGTATCAACCCTTTGAGGTCTCGGCCCGAAGTATTCTTAGCTGAAACGTTCCCCTTAGCAACCGGCTTGCTGCCTTCGATTCTTGGTTTACGCAGCGGGATTCTTCCTCGCGGCTCGCAAATTATTCTCCCGGCTATGTATTCGTTGTCGGCTGAATTGTTCGATTTTCTTTTTTCGAAAATCATTAATTACATGACTCTTTGAACAGATATATTTAGAATATTTTATTCCTAAATATGAGCCGTTTATTTTGAAAGTGATATAAGTCACTTTGTTTTTAAGTCGATATATTTAAGGGTTTGCGTTTTAACACGTTTCAAAATATGGATGCTAACTTTCGAGAAGATTTACTTGTATTTGTTATCTCAGTATAAATAATTTCGTATAAACATGAAAAAAATCACCACTTTTCATTACGGTAAAGTGACTTATGCCACTTTCAAAATAAACGGCTCATATAAATTTATTTTACTATGTCGAAAGAAAATATTATCTTGCCTCCTCTATCGGAATTCGTCTGCATCATTCAAAAAGTTGAGACATTTGTATTCCGAGAATCGTATCGAATCGCAGGTAACATTATATTTTGAAAGAAATCAATTAAGCACAAGATTAACGATGTATCGAAGATCGTTATTTAATCGTTTTCGGCGCGATGAACTCCGACGCGGTACAAAATATATAATGCAACGAGACTGTTTTTATGCGTCTAGCTAGTATGACCTAGTATGACCTACTATGACCTAGAATGACCTACTATGACCTAGTATGACCTACTATGACCTAGTATGACTTAATATGACCTAGTATAATCTGACTACAAGTGACGTGTGTAGTACGGCATACCAACACAAGAAGTGAGATTAATCGAGACATTTCAGCGGGAATAATTACAAATCAACGCGTACGGTAACAAAAATTAAGAACACGAGGCAAAAAAATATTTACACGAGAAGTATGATTTCTTTTCTCTTTCGTGGCAAAATCTCCCATGATAAATAAAAGATGACGAACCTCGTCGCGCCGCACATTTTATTCATTGCTTTCACATTTGTACCTTAGAAGAACGAACGAGAATTTCGAATGAGAAGGATAAATTCGGCGTCCTACTGTAAAAAAAGAAAGAAAGACGTTACGAAAACGACTATCGTTTCGAGGAGCAGACGAAATTATCATTCGTTGCTTGGGATCGTCTCGCAGTAGCGGCCGTCGCGGTTTCGCTCCCAGACGAAAGAATGTAGCCACTTGTTCGAACCACTTAAACAGAAGGGACCGTTCCTTTTCTTTTTTCCCTTTTTTTTTGTTTTATACAAACTGTAGTGCGGACCTCCGGGGCTCTCTGTTTATATTCAGCCATGATTTAAAGCAGGAAATATTTACCCAAGCCATTCCGTGTCGAATCAGCCACTGGTATTTCGCCGATCACAATACAAACAATTTCTGTTGGATAAACGTCCCGGCGGGAAGCAAACACGGCTCGATTCTTGGGAGATATTAGTCTGTATACATGATAAACCGTCCGATGAGACGCGTTGAAGTGCAAATCAAATAGTGAACTCGGTACAATTACTTACCTTCCTTTCGTAAACCATTTATTCGCGTCACGGAACGAAGGTGTCCGTGAGATCGACCGGAAACTCAATAGAAAAACAGTGAATATTCGGGGATCGTGAGGACTGGGTTGCGAAGAAGAAACGCAAGGAACTTAAATAATAATAAAGTATATTAAAAATCGTATACAATTTTGATTTCAGTATATATATAACGATATGGTCGTCGGTCGTCGGTTAACTACTATGGCAACGTAAAAATTGTACAAAAGACGATCTCGAGGATCCGCGTGCTTACAGGATGGGAAAAGAGACATGAAAGAAAGAAAAAAAGAGAGAAAGAGAGAGAGTGAGAGAGGGAAAGAGAGCGAGGCTGAGAAAGAGATATCGAGAAAGAGACACTGAGGAGGAGAGACCGAGGAGGAGAGACTGCGAAAGAGAAACGGAGAAAGAGAAGAGGAACACAGAAAACATAAAAGTCCAAACGAGGAAAACGTGCGAAAGAAAAACGAGAAAGGTGAGAGGAGACACGTTCGCTCGGAAGCGTCCGCGCGACAACTACATTCCGTGGGACCGAAATCAACGGAGGAAACAGAAAAACGTCTCGAAAAGAACCGGTCGACATGGATGAAATATCCCGGAACACACTCGTTACACACAGTATTTTCAATTTTATTGACAATCATCGTGACAAAAAGTGGCTTACAAATACTCGTTATAAACTCCTCCCTCTGGTCTCTCTAACGTCGCGTTCGCTCCTCGATTGTTCCGAGGTTACTCGAACCGGGGGCCGCCGGTGATGGCGTCCTCGCCGCCGCCGCCTCCGCCGCCGCCATTTCCTCACAACCCCTCCTGTTTTTATCAACCGTTCTTCTGCCGTTGACCATCAATCGTCGGCCCAACGAACGCGACATTGTCCGTTCTCGCTCGCGCAACGGCCCGGCGTGATATGTGACGCTAAAAAGGTTCTTTACTTTCTCACTACTTTACAATATTACACGTGTACGTTTTCGTTTGGCAGGGATCCCCGTACCCGGGACGCGATACGGCTCGCGTTTCATTCCTTTCCTTTTCCTTCATTCCCTTCCCTTCCCTCTCCGTCCTCCTCTCGCCATTATTTTTTCCGTTTCTCCTTTTTACGTTTCGCTCGCGGCAGTTATCGTTTCTCAGTCCTTTCGTCGTTTCGCTCCTCGCCCGTGTGCCCGTCCTCACCTGCTCTTCCCTGCCTCCCCCCACCCTCCCCCCGATCGCAAACGAAACGTCTCTCCCGCGGGACCATCGCGTGACCCGCCGAAATTTCCGACGTCGACCGGGAAACACGAGCAAAACGAGACCGAGGACCCTCGTTTCTCGCTCGACGTCGAACCTCGGCCCCGGTCCCGATATCCCCGCCGAACGGACGTCCCCCGACGATCCGGGGATCCAGATCCGAGGACGTTCCACGGGCGTACGTTCTCCGGTTCGCGCGAATCGCTCGAGAAATCGTGAGAGATATCGACATCGGCAGCGAAACGAGCGCGTCCTCGCCGCGGTCGCGAGGCGTCGCGCGCCGCTCCGCCACGGTTTCATATGTATATATATAAATTTCTGTAATATTTATACGCATACTTAAATACCTGTACCTACAACGAGGCGCGGTCGAAATCGTGCGCAACACAGACATACATTTGCGGTACTTCGTCGGTCCGTTCGGACCAGTGCGATAGTTTCCCTTTGGGGAACGTCGCGACTGTATCGCGAGCGACGAAATTGTAATTGGACACCGGAATTATGTCACCACTGGTTAATTACGGCTTTCGGGTCCGATCTTGGTGTATTTATAAACTAGGTAGACCAATTAAATCGTGTTATTTCCGTATAAGGCAACACGTACTGCTATAGTAAATTCTCCCTAATTTTTCTTCAGCTTATAAACGAAAACGGACAATTTGGGAAGTGGAGACACGATTATTCGAAGCTCGCGGCTCATTTTTATAGTATAAAATAATCGTATTTCCTCTTCCCAGATTGTCCATTTCCGTTTGCAAGCTGAAGGAAAATTAGAGAGAATTTACTACGGTTGCTTCTGAGGGGTTTTCTATAACCTGAACACGTAATTACCTCTTTTTAACCCATTATCCGCCAATGTCCTATTTTTGGGGCACTTTTTCAAATTTCTTTTCTTTTAACAACTGCAATTTCTAAATAAAATACAGGCATAAAATAGTGAGAACATATCACGTGCTCCGTGACAGTATTAGGGTCGATACACATCTACGTGATAGGCTCGGATCGTGCTAGCAGCGTGATCGATTGACAGTGTTCACATTAGATGTGCAAGCATGATTCAGGCAGGACCGAGATTCGGAGTTCAACTGTATATTTCTCGGATTTTCCAATGCAACTGTGAGCCTTTCCCGATTAAAATAAGACCAAACACGATATCATTTTTGTAAGATTATAATGATTTTTATGAAAAATATAAACATACTTTTCGTATTAATATTAACTTAAAAATTTTAGGGAACCAATAAAACGTCATCCTACACAAAATCTTTATTTTTGTAGTTTAAAGACCCAAAATTATGCCTAGGTTATGGCAAAGTTATGCCGAAAGTTATGTCAGGATTATGTCAGAGTTATGTCAGAGTTATGTGAGAGTTATGTCAAGTTTACGTCTGACTTATAAATTTGCAACAAAACAACATGCACCGTTTAATTATATGAAATAAAAGTTAAATAAATGCTTATTATACTCGTGTAGCTGTATCATACTTGGTAGATTATGCTTACGCCTTGAAATTAATGATAGAGCATGTGTAAAACATTATTCTTTAAAATGGGTCGTCTTGAACAATACAATTATACTTTTATAAATATGTGGTAACACTACGAATTGAATCCGAAAGGAATCAGGGAATTGCCTTTCTTCAGAATTTAACATTTTATTGAATTATGACCCACACATAGTCATCAAAAGTCGAGCAACCATCTAGCCCTCATTGATTCCTTTTCTGTTTGCGTGTTTTGTGACGTTGAAATGCTTTCTCGGGTTTATTGCATGCAACGTTAGAACGAAAGATTGCGCACTTTGTCCACATCGTATCAGTTCCGTAGTTCCGTCTCGTTTTGTTTTGTTTACGTTGACGTCACTTGCCTGGTGCCGGACGGCCTGGCACGCGTAGTGTGAACACTCCAATGTAAAAATCAAATGTAAGAATGATTCGAACTTGGTCAGACTTGGAGCACGGCCCGAGCCTGGCACGTAGACGTGATTCGACCCTTAAGAATTCCCGCTATTTTGTTTGAAATCATTGTAAATTTCAGGTTGAAACTAATTTAACCCGAATGTCATTTTCTCTCGTATTTTTGAATTGCGGCGGGTAATGGGTTAAATTTTAAGTCGGTCATTTTCTAGAATTTTAATAAATTTATAGAATTTATAATATTAATAATTCTATTTATAATTATATAATATAATTATATAATATAATATAATAATATTTATAATTATATAATATTATATAATATAATAAATTTATAATTAATAATTCTATAAATTTATTAAAATTCTAGAAAATGACCGACGAATCTCAGTGTCTACCGACGTTTAATCCGGGCGAGCTTGGCGGCAGTTTCCTTCGCTAATATCGCACAGCAGTTTCCTACAACTAAGATTGCAGCAGTAAGATGTTGTTCGGCCATGGCAACCGATCTTCGCAACACCTCGCGCAGCTCGACGATTTCTTTTTCGGTATTTCTGTGGAATAAATATACTTCGGAGACATTTCGAACGTACGTATATTTGATTGCTTCTTTTACATCTTAAAAGTCTTCTTCACCGGGTGACATTTATTCTAACGTGTGGCGTGCGATTTCGGCTGCGACTCGCTGTCTATACAATATTCATTTATGTATATACACATATATATTTACGTACCCGACGATTCGATCGTCCGTGCGGCGGTCGACCGTTGCTCGACAGCTACCTTTCCAAGATCGCGCGGACACGGACACGAGGTTCGCTTCTCTCCCTGGCTCGTTTTACACTTTTAGCTATGTTACTCGGGGGAGGGTACACTGAATTCTTTGTCTTCCTACGACGTGCTTGCGTACGGGGCTTAACGTGTATGTATGTGTAGTACGGGTTTCGAGTGTTGTGCGCGTGTGCACGACTCGAGTCGCTCGCCGGGTCAAAGATGAGGAAGATCCTTCGACGGATGATTGAAATGATCGAGAACAGGTCGTCGTTTCTCGGCGGAAACATGACCGAAATGTGTGTGACGCGCGGGGTAGAAAATGAGTTTTGTTTTGATCGATGCTGGGAAATCTTGCTCATCTTTGCCGGAACGATGGTCGTGCGAGGTACAAAAACAGGTTTAGAATCTCTGGCAGTTTCTATACACTTTTGAATGCTACGGTCCGAGACGCGCGTATGTATATATGTATATGTATACGAATACGTGATATACATAAAAGACGGTCAAGGGGCGATTTGTTCGGCGGTAAAAAATTGTTCGACGCGCGAGGTCACGTCGTTGCTAACGTACGCGTGTATAACGTATATATATATGTATAATATATCACGCTCCTTCTGGACGCGTACACCTTGCGCGCAAGATACGTGCCGCTGGAGAACAATACGGTTTCCTTCGCTCGTTGTGGCTCTTGGCCGTGGACTAATCGATCGGAAAATTTGCTGCGTTGCATCTGAGATCGATCATCCTCCAAATCTGTTTGAAAACGTGCGAGAAAAGGCAACGTCGTTCCACGAGAATCGACAAAAATTCAGAAATGTAAAAGAAAAAAGGTCAAAATAAAAATTACAGAATCCATTAAGGATCCCTGATCCGAACAAAATTAATTCCTCGATTTTGTTCGCTGTTCCTAGAGGATTTCTCGGGCGAAAATCTCTCGAGCGAAAATAAAAAGACTCGTTGTCGCCACGAGATCGAACTGGAACCGCGCGGACTTTATGCGTTCGCGAGAAAAATGCGTCAGGGAAACGGAAGAATCGAGTTCCTGTTATAGTTCCGGGAAATAAGACTCTGGTTTGCCCTGTTCGTCTAACCAGGCGTTGGTAAAGTAGGGTCTCGCGGACTCGAATGGATCTTACATCGACTATAACTTTTTAACAACACGTGGCAGTGATACGATCCTCCTTTGTAGGCAGTGTAGGTCTTAGACAATACGTAATCTAACATTGATTAAAACATACGGACTTCTATGATACACTAAATTATTTTGGTGGTCCGCGAGACTCCGGCCACTCTGCCATCAGGTTAAATACGTTTCCTCGAAGGTCCGCGCGGTCGAGTTACAATCGCACGTTTCGGCGCGAAAAAAAAAGTGAACGAAAAATCGGATTGGCGACGATAAAAGTGTGCCGTGTTCTTCTCCAGAGACTCGAATCCATGGCGCGAGGTACACGAGCAATCGGTTCACGCGTTCCTCCGTCCGTGGCAAGACTAGCGGCTCCTTCGAAGCCTCCTCCGGAGGTGCGCCGATCGCGGATCGACGTTCTCTGGCTCGCGATCGGTCGGGATCTATGCTTTTTGTACACGGCTACGCAGACAGGGTCCTCCCTCGAGAGTCGGCCGGCTTTCTTCGAAAGCTTCGAGACGAGGCTCCACGGATTGCGGTCGAGGAAGCGAGAGGAACGCGCGCCCACCGCGACCGTGACGTGCTGTACACCTCGGTGGATACATATTCTAGCCGATCCTCGGATCGAGACTTCTTTTTGATGATCGTTCCTCTCTAATGATATATTTACAGCGGTTCACCTAACACCTAAGAGTGATATTTACAGTTTACGTTTACTCCATCGCTTGCTCATCGACATCTGCGCTATACAGTTGCTCGCGTTACACGTCGCGGATTGACGTCGGCGGCCCGGCACAAGGGTCCGAGCACCGCGCCCGACGGGGGGGCGCGATCGATCACGGGGAATGAGAAAACGCTGGTTTTGTCATCGACTAGCGGTTACGGAGAATCCTAGGAAAAGTAGACAGCAAAGAGAGTCCTGCTCGAGAGGTGCCGAGCCGCGGTCGTCGCGGCACGAGGTCTAAAAGAAAGTCGTGTTTTACACCTATACTCGGTTATGGCTAAGTCAGATAAATAGACGAGACGATACCAGTTAGACGGACATGCGGACTGTACGAGCTCCGCTACGATATAATAAGTAAGAAAAGTGTAGAGATAGATACGAGTAAGAGAACTCACACCGTCCATTCGCGCACCCATTCGCTCGTCGCCGCGTGGCGATCGGCGACGCGGTAGATCGCGTCTCACCGCGGCGCAGCCTCGAGCGTCCATCATCTCCGAGCGGTTCTATATCGTGAAACGTGGTCGCGCGCGGCCGAGTGGCACCGTCCTCGCGTCTCCGATATCACTGTGTCGCCCCCAGCACGATCGCAGAGGGAATCGATCACCGGTCGTGGTCAGTCGATCGGCAAACACACGCGCGCACGCACGCACGCACACACAGAGAGCACTCCGAGTCGCGGATCCTTTTTCCCACGATGACACCGTTGCGTTCGAGGTAAAAGAGAAAAGGATGCTCAGCGCTCGAGGTCTACGGGCTGACGGGCTGGGTCGGGTCGGCTGGTCGAGAGGCGCCGCGGCGGGTCTTGTTGCCCGAAGCGTCGGGCAGGTCGCGGGTACGTCGGAGGTACTGGAGGCTGCGGGCGCCGCGGATCCTCGTCGTCCGCGGGTCCTGGGTCCGAGGATGTTCGCTTCAGACCTCGGTCGCCTGCGTGTAGGAGGGCGCGAGCCCGTGGGCCGGCGTGAGCGGGCCCGTGGTCGACGCCAGCGACCTCCTCGAGTATATGGTGGCCGCGGAGTGCGGCGTATGGGGCGCCGTGTGGGGCGCCGTGTGCGGCGTGTGCCTGCGCGAGGCCGAGGCGAAGGGCTAAATGGGCCCGTAGTTGCTAAGGGCGGAAGGCCTCTCCTGTTGCTGCACCGACTGTTGCTGTTGCTGTTGCTGCTGGTCGCAGCCCGCGGTGTTCATGTCGCCCCCCGC
Source organism: Megalopta genalis (assembly GCF_051020955.1). Taxonomy (NCBI): domain Eukaryota; kingdom Metazoa; phylum Arthropoda; class Insecta; order Hymenoptera; family Halictidae; genus Megalopta; species Megalopta genalis. The sequence goes on from NC_135024.1 coordinate 6,164,759, forward strand.
CGACTGGTGACGTCATACGTGCGACAAAGGCGGTTGCTTGAGAACGTGATGGTGGAGATGGTGTTGGGACGCGCTGGCCACGCTGCCGGGCGGCAAGAGCGCGCTCCCGGGGCCCGGCGCCGGCGGATACGGAACGCCGACACGTCCGACGACGCCCTTGATGCTGGTGCTGCCGATGCCGCCGCTGACGCCGGTCACGCCGGCTACCATACCGGCGCCACCGCCTCCGTGACCGCCGGCGCCGCTCCCGCCGAACAAACGCCTCCAGAGACGTTTCCACGAGTCGACGGTTTTGCCGCTCCAGATCCACACGCCGGACGTGATGCCTACCGCGAGCGCCATGAAGTACTTCAGCATCAGGACGGAGTAGAGCGGCCGCGCCCTCGCCCGACACGGGCAGGCCAGCGAAGCGAGCCACTCGTCCCGGAGCGCCGTCTCGTAGATGTGACAGGCGAGCACCACTCCGGCCGGCAGGGTGTACAGAACGCTGAACACGCCGATGCGGATCATCAGCTTCTCGAGCTTGTCCGCCTTCGCTCCCGGCTGCCGCTTGATCACCGACCGGATCCGGAACAGGCTGACGAACCCGGTCAACAGAAAGCTCGTTCCCAGCAAGAGGTACACGAACAGTGGGACCAGGATGAACGACTTGACGCCTTCCGGTGCTACCGTGCAGACCCCGGCGACCGGGTCCCCTGCCACCCCACCGTGCAAGTAGGCCAACACCGTTTGAAACGAGGGCGCCAGCCATGCCGCCAGATGGAAGTACTGGGAGTACGAGGCGATCGCCTCGTTGCCCCACTTCAGGCCCGCCGCGAGGAACCACGTGAACGCCAGGATCACCCACCAGACCGAGGACGCCATGCTGAAGAAGTAGATCATCAGGAAGACGGTGGCGCAGGCCCCGGGGCCACGGGCGCTCGACTTCAACGCCGGACCGTCGCAGGCGATCACCTCGTAGCCGAACATGCTTCTCGACAGGTAGCCGATCGACACGACGAAGTAGCAGGCCGACAGGAAGACTATCGGCCTCTCAGGATATTTGAAGCGATGGGTGTCGATCAGGAACGTGGTGACGGTCACGAGCGTGCTTGCGGCGCACAGGCCGCTCCACAGAGCCAGCCAGACGGCCGCGAACCCGCGCTCTTCGTGGGTGAGAAACGCGCCGTGGCACGGCAGGGCGCAGTTCCGTACTCCGGCAATGTCCTGGTTGACGTTCTGGTTGATGTTCCGAGCGATGCTTATCGGCGGCGCCGGCATGGCTCCACTTGCGGCCATGCCGGCCAGCCCAGCCACGCTGCCGATGCTGCCGGTGTTGCTGCCGCTTATCGGACCCGAAAGCACCGTGCCCCCCGCCCCCAGGGGTACGAGGGGTGCTCTGCACCGGCACGTGCAGTCCCTCGCCCTGTCCCCCTGGGGATGCTGGCAGTTTTTTTGATTCTTGCCGGGCTTACACCGTTGCGGTTGTGGCGTCTTAGGCGGCCTCGTGGGTCGAGGCGGCGCCGCTGCTGGGACCGGGGCGCTGCTGGCTGCGCCACCGTTGCCGGACCCTGGACCCGCGCTGCTGGTGCGATTGTCCTGCTCCATGCACAGATTGTCCGGGTCCCCGTGGGTCGGCAGTCTCTCGCACGCCATCCGCTCCGGCCAGGAGAACCCGTACTGCTGCATCAATGGCGCGCAGCCCGCTCGGGCCCGTTCGCAGACGGTGCGGCACGCCGGCAACGGTTTCGCGTACTCCGGCAGACAGATCGGTGTGTACATCGAGCACAGGAAGAACTTCAGATCCGGCGAGCACTTGATCTCCACCAGCGGCCAGAACTGGTGCACCTCCATGCCGGCCTCCTCCTGCGTGTCGTGGTTCAGCTCGTTCGGCATCGCGGTCAGGTTGTACCCGATGCCCCGGCACATCGGGATCGTGATCTCCTCGCATCTGCCGTTCCCATTAGTCGCCCCACTGCTAAGAGACGAATGTCCGCTGGTGCCGCTGCTGCCACCGGCCACAACGCTGCTGCCAGGCCCAACCATGCTCCCGGAACCAGAGCCACTTCCAGGCACGACGCCCACCATCAACGAGGACGAGGCGGAGGAAGAGGACGACGACGAGCCGCCGCCCGATACCGAGCCCACGCTACTCACTGGATTGATCGCCGATTCTAATCGGGCGTTCGGCAACGATGCGAGCAACAGCACGGGTAACATAGACGCCATGGTCCGGCTCGGAAGCAGCTTCGTCCGTCGAGCGGGTACACCCATCGTGAATGACGATTGACTTACGCTTCCGTGGCTCGCATCACTCCGATCTGAAACACAAGCGCCACCGTTCCGGTTAGTACACCTTCTCGATTGCGTAATCGTAACGCTGGAATTCACCGACTACATATCTGTACGCGCTTTGTCACGAGCACCCACTCGAGTCATTTTCCTTACGGTTTCTTTCCGTTGAAATCGTTTTTCTCGCGAAGTTGTATTTGCCTAAAGTTTACATACATCATATGACTTATTTTAGTTATCAAATATTGTTACTTCGTCGATATAAGCACATTAATATAAGAAGAAAGAGAAAATTAAATGGGGGAGAACTGGATCGGAGATGATACGATTTGAAAACGAGCAGGTGGAATTATAAACAGTGGAAAGATTCTGATGCATCATTCTCAAATCATAAAGATTCACAATTTAGTAATCGTATCACTGGAATTCAGAGACCCTCTTAATGACAGTAATACGAAATTGTCCACTCAAAATGTCTTATACACTTCCTCGCTTCAAGCACCCAATTACCCGCAGCCTGCTCTACAATGTGGCCGCGGTATCCTGTAATTTTGAAGTACCAGATGCAAGAGAAAGTCATTAAACAGGTTTTCAATCTTCTCCGATAGAAGAGAACGAAGATGTATTTTTATGGCGTTAAGAGATTCAACAGACGATGTTGCATACCGTGATTCTTCGTGGTGATTTAGAAGCGTTCACGCCCACCTCAACCTTGTAGTCGAGACTGGTTTGGTTGGTGGACGCGTTTATCAACCTTGTCCCCCGGTAGTTACTTATTTTACTGGATCGCATTGCGTGTATCAATAATGCCGTAATTACATGATGTGCGAGGAAAGTTGTTGGATTTTTCAACTGTTGTAAGCGACTTCGCGAATCTGGCTGGAGGATCTTATCAGGGAACAGGTTGAACCCTCGTCCGTTCCTCATTTTCCTGACTTGTTGCTAAGAGTCTCAAGTTCAGGCGAATGAAAATCAAAATGCTTAACTACTAAATTTCGCTATTTCTTCTATTCTTCCATATTTTCTTAGATCTATCCTTACTTCCACTATTGCTATTATTTTTTGTATTATATTTTATTATATTTTTTAATAACGTTCTTCTTATTTCTCACTCACTTATTTTTTTTGTTTCTTCTATATTCTTCTAACTCTTTTTAAATTATACTCGTGTGAATGCTTTTATGTCACCTGTGTTACAAAGGGTCCCTTATATGTCCCAAATATTATTATTATTATTATTATTATTATTATCTTACTTCTTGCATGCTAATATTACAAATTATTCGACGATTGTCAACTATCGCCAATTAGATAAATATGCTGCAACAAATTCGTGAACAAGTGCACAGCATTCGAACAATTCTGTAATTGGTGATAGTCGACGATCATCGCGCGCAAATGGAACGATCATTAGGCGAATGATTGGTAACATTAGCGTACAAGTGGTAAGAACTTCTGTATAATAGCTACAATTTCAATTATGTCCATACAGTCCTGTATTTAATGCTCCGACTAGTCCAACAATTTAACAGTTACATTCACAACCCTTGTTTTCAAAGAAAAGTTTCAGGACACTCTCAGCAGATTGAAGGGGTTGCAACCGACAGGCAGAACGCGCGGTTCAGACGCCGAAAATACGTGAACCGGAAGCGCAGGATGAAAAATGGCGTCTGGTCCTGGGGTCGGGCCGGCCGAATCCTTCCGGCCCCGAATTAGTAGGTGTCCGTCCTCCTGATCCTTCCCTTGCGCGTGTCAATCTCGGTTCCGCAGCCACACACGTAGAGAGAGACGGGCCTCCGTTCAGCGGCGAGCCGAGATGCATCGCCGTCGGCCGTCTTATAAATAGCCGCGAAGCGTGCGTCGGGGTGCTAGCAGTTAACAAACGGTAAAACTAACACCGCCTCCTACAATAACATTTCGCTCCGGTCACGTGTTTTCCGCGGCTCGACTATTATAAGATCCATGACTGTCGTCCCGAGCCTTCAACCCTCCGCCGCCCCCGCGGCCCGTTCCCTTTTTCGCCGTCGCCCGTCGCGTCGCGCACGCCTCCGGCGAACCCTTTCGCCCGTTTCTCTCCGGCTCCCCGCGGTACCTCGAAGTATGCCAATCGTGTCCCTCTCTCCTCTCTCTTCCTCTTTTTCTCCTCGGAGATCTAGCCGGCGAGATCTAGGCCCCACCGACGCTGATTTATGCGCCGGCCACGTAAACCCGGCCGAGCGCCCTTGTTCGTTAAGGTCGCAGACGGTCTTTCGGCGCGGCCACTTAACGAATGCGCTGGCCGATCGAGATTCGGTCGGCGGGTGGTTATGCAAATACACCGGCTACGATCTTTGGGACTTATATAATGGCGCAGCTAGGCCCGAAAGCCTCATCCGGCCGCTTAATTAGGACCACCGTACGCGGACACGCTGCGACGCGACGCGACGCGTTCCCTTGGTTACGTGCGGGGAAATGATCGTGTTCAGGAGGGGAGGCGGCTCGTGATGTTCCAGGGTAGATAGCACCTAGGGGAGAGAGTCGCCCGGGCTCGCTCGCCGCTTCTTCGAGGGGGTGAGAACGCGTGTATGCTCCGTTTCGTCGCATCTACGCGTATAAACGTTTCGGAACTTCGGCATTATCGAACGAGCGCGAAGTCAGAAGTTATCGGGACGATGACGAAATCGGGGAGATAACGATGCGTAGTCTACTTGTCCAAGACATTCAGAAGTAGCTATCAGAAACTGGAACTCGAAGATGCCACTTTGTATGTGACGTTTCTCATTAATTATTGGACCGCGGATCTTTGTGGGAAACGAAATTTCTCTGCCTCGATTACGTGGAACAGGAGTTAAATCAAAATTCAGTTTCGTTCTTAACATCTCTAATAAGTTGAAAATAAGCTGGCAGCATGGTTTAATTATCATAAGCATTTACCGTTTTGCATGTAACTCGCTTCTGTCATAAATGTGTAAAAAAAACGCAGTCTATTGATTACGCATGGGAGTTTAAATCGACAAAGGGAATCGCAGCATAAAATTGATACAACAAGTGAGAATTTAAGAACAGCGTCAAGCTGTTCGCTTTCGTGCAGCGAACATATTGAGAGAGCCCAGCTGTTTTCCAAATTTATTAAAAATCTGTCCAACCCACCAACGGTTTTTATGCCTCCCCGAATGATCCTCTTAAGTAAGTCGCGATTAACTTCGACGAATTTAATGTGTACTCCCGACCCTAATTTTCGAATATTATTCGCCGGTGAATGAGGACCACCGGCCCGACGGCGGCCCGCCGACGCGGTAATCGATAATTAATCGCACGAATTGCCCGCTCGCCAAGAATAAAGACGGTACACCGGAGGTCGATCGGAGCCGGGGATTCAGCCCGCGTAAACGTCCGAAAGAGATGGAGAGGATTCTTAAAAAGAGCCCCGGTAGTCGGCGGAGCCGTGGCGGTTCCGCAAGTGGGCAGCCATCTTGAGGCCAAATGGCCGCGCCTCGTCGACGCTGTTAATGAAGAGGAAGGGTATAAAAACGATTCTTTTGCCCGGGAGAACGGCATTGAGAAGCACGGGAATTCGATATTCATGGCCGACGGCTGGCAGCGTCTGAATGCCGGGCTGGCCTAATCGATCTCTCGTCGGACGTCGACGTGGACGTCGTCTGAGGGGACCACGACGGGGGTAGAGCCAACCCCCGTGCGTCTCTCTCGCGCCGTTCGGGAACACGTGACTCACACGACCAGCCGGGGACACCCCTCGGATTTACGGGACGCTGATGGGACGCGTGAGTCTGCAAAGGTGCACCTTTCGGTTAATCGACACGTGGCTAATGGATCCAGTATTTTTCTTCCGTGCCGACGGCCATTCGCGCGCTTCCCCTCGCCCCAAAACCTCGAGCACTCGCCGACCCCCTCGCCTCCCTCCCGGGATTTCGCTCATGATTCGAGTTTCTTCGTTACGGGGGTTCGAGTTGACTTTGTTCGAGACGGAGGCTGATGACCCGTGAGATCCTCCGGGCTTTCACGGGACCGGGCCCCATTCTCGTCGAAGCTGTTAGGGTGTCAACTCGATATTTTTATTTGCGGATTCAAAGCGGCGTTCGAATACTGAGATTTCATTGAGCTGTTCTCATGCCACGGCAAAAAGTTTCATGGGGCACCGCGTGATGAATGGAGGCGACGCGACCGTACGGGGGGGTGCTGACCTGGTCCCGTATGGTCGATGACGTCTCATTTGGCGCTGGGAATTCCGATTATCCGATCAGTAACAGATTTTCGTCGCGCGTTCGTGCCAAAAATTTCTGGAAGACACCGTGAGCTCCATTTAACTCCAGTTAGCTGTGTTTTCCTAGCTCGTCGCCTCTTCTCGTCACTCGTAAAAAAAGAACCAATTGGTTAGAGATTCGAAGAAGTTTATATACTTTGAGATATATTCTTGATTAAATTATATATTTCACAAGTATTGTTATATTTAAACAAGACACGAAAAAATCAGACATACACAGTATAATTACAGTATTTTACTTGCACGCTTTTCGAGCTGAAAATAAACCTCACAAGTTCCCACAAAAATCTAAGTAATTTGTTTAATGAAAGTCGAACTAGAAAAATTAAAATTCATTATAGTGGATGGCATTTGAACTCTGCGATCTAAACATTCTAATAAAATTCAGTCTGCCCAAATGCTTATACTACATTAAAAATTCTGAGAACTAATAATAAAAAAGTTAGTATTGTTCCGAACAAGTGCCACGTGCCTCGCATCGATTTATTATTCACAAACGATACTCGTTCTAATCTGATTCGTTTTGATCTCGACGTTTAAAACTCGATCGCGTCGGAGCTCGCTTCGAGGGTTAAATAGCGAAGCAATGATTTATGATTACACGTCACAAATTCTTCGCTGGACTAACGGCTGAATAAAATCGTCCACGAGGAAGCACCATCGAAGAGGATTCGAACGCTTCGAAAGGTAGCAGCAGGAGACCGCAAAATTCTTAGAGAAGGCAGTTTCGCGGTAAGACGGCCGCGACGGCCGCGTAGGCAGAAAAGAAAAGGGGGACCGGGCAGAATTTACATGCCAGGGGCGTAAATCATAGCTCGAACAACGCTGCCAGAGGTTCGCGTATCCCTGGCAGGGGCGAGGCCTTTAAAACTGATTCATTACTCCGACACGATCCATCCTGTGCTCCTCGTTCTTTTTTGCGGCCCTTCGCGATGCTATCCAGCGAAAATGTTCCTTAATGGGAAATTATAACGCGAGTGGCGCGGGGTAAAAAGCGTCCTCGGGCCGACTAGTCACGTAGAAGGAAGCGCCCACGGATCTGCTGAGCTGAGATCGGAATAGTAATTGTCTGTTGCCGCGACAATCGAGCCTAACGTTGGAACTGCGATGCACGCGAGAAACCACGAATGTGATGTGTTCGTAGATCTTCCGATGTTTCGTTCAATTCGAAATAGACTTCGGATTCGACACACGTTACAGTGATGTGCATTCTAGATCTAATCATAGACACGAAGTAACATTTACATTTTTACTGATGTTTAAACACAACCCAAAAAAGTTCTATTTTCATATTTCTATTTTTTATTACTCTAATGTAGAAATCTAAATGTTACTGAAAATGTAAAAGTTACTTTCAGTCTATAATTATTCACAGCAGTGTACTTTTTTTTGCTTGAGATTAAGCTATACTGTAAAATATTATTATCTAAAAATCTGTCTAATAAAGTGATACGACGCGTGCTGCATCAGATGCATTTATTGTGATTAGACCACACATTGTATGCGTTTATGTCAAAACTGGAATTGTGGAATGTCGTTGTACTATTTCTGACTTATTCGAATGATTAAAAGAACGAATACATTTTTATTTAAGTCTAGTTAGTTTGATTATGATCGTCTCCGTTCATCATCTAGCGGTCGCATCTTATAGTAAATGATGCGTCCTTAGTCAAATCACAGAATCGTGTCTACTAATCTTTGGTGTCGCATTTCCAGTTCCAAGAATATACATATTAATATAAAAAAATATCCTACGTGTACGTACAGGTATATATATATATATTTCAATTTATTTATTTAACCCTTTGCACTCGAATGGCGACTCTGTGGCGCCACTAAAAATTGGTATACTATTTTTCAAAATCATTTTAAGAGCATCAGACTCGTTTATATTTAAGAAAAAGCTATTAAAATTACATTGTACTTGCCAATAGGCTAAATTTCATATGCATAAATCGCAATAAATTATGTAAAATAGAAATACTATAGATCAGAAATTATGTTTTGAATTTCAAATTCAAATAGCTCCGACTGCAAAGAATTAATATTATTATTTATTTTATCAATATATTTCATGATTATAGCATAATAATTAGTAGTATGTAGTATGATATGTAGAATGTAAAATATCGAGCATTTCGAAACGAATACCAAAAGCAGCATTCGTGACATTCAGTGGTTCAAAGGTTCAAGCGAATTCTGCAGTTCGCGTCGCCGTACGAGGGTTTCTCAAGGGTGGGCTAATTGGGCCCGCGCCGCGGTTTCCCCGCGATAATGCCCCGATCGGTGGGGGCCCATAGGTTGCGTCGACAAGCGGCGCACGTTGTTGTCCGACGATTAACGATCGATCGATCGCTCGCATCGCGCGTGACCGTGTTCCGGTATAAGGCCTGGCTGGCATTCGTTCGGCCGGATGAATTACGATGACTCGGCCACGTGGCGATTAATAATCGAAAAGGCGTGCACGTCCCGGCGTGTCTCGGCCGATCGGTACACGTTGCAGCGATCCCGGGGCCCGGCCCGGCCTGGCCCGACCCGGCCCGTCACCGGCGTTGCGAATGTTAATTAAATCGTTCGCGACTCGCCGAGCCAGTGATACCAGGCTGCTCCACGGGTAGTTTCACGGGTGAATCGATGCCACGGATCGATAACCGAGAGTGGACACGCTTTTCTGTTCCGCGGGGGGGAATGATCCGATGTGAGAAAGACGGACGGAACAACGCTATATCGACTGCGGTGTATATTTAGGTGTTTCCGTTCGAACGGCCACGTCTGCGCGTTTCGCGCTCGCCAGCTATACTACGCTCTCGCATCGATTCCGCCGTGCGATATGCAGTCGGAAACCCGCACTGCTACGCGTGTTCCTTGTTCCAATCCCCTGAGATCGCTCTCGGAAACGAACGTTTCAGAGGAAATGTCCGTTTTGTGGCTAACGCTGCGAAACGGGAACTTTGATCTCCTAATCCTATCGACTCTCGCAGCGCTTTTCGTCCGATAGCTATTGAACCGGGTTTCCTGATGGGATTGTGGCTTTTGTGGAACGGCAATGTGGAATTAACTGATTGTCTTGTAATTTGACCGCGGATTTGTCCGGCCTCGTAGCGTCAGCGAATTTGTGCGACGCGATAAGGTATTTGTGTTATCGCATATTAAAAGATTTGATCGCTTCTGGGTCTAGTCAACGAAGGAAGCTGATCTCCGTGTGAAAATAAGAAATTACAAAGATCCGCGCACAAGAAATCTTTCGACTTTTCGTTCACGTTTTAATTCAACAATGGCGTAATTGTAATTTAATGGCGCGCTGTATATTCAACAAAATGGTGAATATACGACTGAGAAATATTCTTTAAATTCCAGGCAGGAGAGTTCACTTTTCGCTGACTTAACCGTTCGAGATCGTCGAGATAGACACGTTATTTGAATTGCAAAAATCCGCACGCAAGAAATTCGTCTACCGTTTCGCTTAACTTTCAATTCGATATTGCCTGCATCGCTGTCGAAATTGATAACGCGCGAATGTTAAAATGTTAGAGGAGCACTCTAAATTCCAAGCAGGAAAACCACTTTCCGTTCACTAAACCCCTTCAGATGATCAAAAACCACGTTAACTTTGGCCCGATACACGGAACACGGAATTGTCTGCACCGTCATTAGTAAAATTTCCCCGGTTCGCTGCTCCAGCAGCAATTTCCCTGGAGAACGTCAAAGCGGCAAACGAACAAATTGAAATCGATGTGACCCAGTTCGTCGGAAGCGCACGAGCGAAGCCACCCCTGGAAAGATCGTTGACTAAGAAACACCGTGGTTTTGATCGTCCCGAGAAGGGGCCAATTTGTCGACGTCGCGGCGAGCATAACTCACAGGGAACGAGGCTCGTCGACGTTCGCGAGAGATGCGATCCGGCAGGAGGAGGCAGAAGAAAACCGCGTGAAAAGGATCGGCCTCGTTGGGACGAAGGGTTGGAGCGTGTTTGAAGCGTGTTTGAAGCGGCGCGAGTCGACGCGGTGGCCATCGAGAAATTTTTTAATCTCGACACGGCCGATGGTCAAAGGTAACCGTTCGCCTCGGGCAAAGCTCTAACACGCGAGAGGAAAAAGCCGGCTGGTAGGAACGAGAGAGAGTGCGAGAGAGAGAGAGAGAGAGAGAGAGAGAGAGAGAGGAAGAGAGGCAAGGAGAGAGAGAGAGAGAGGAGAGAGCCAGCAGCTCAAAGAAGAAATCCTGCGCGAGACGCCGGGCCCCAAAAGATGCATAAATCAAAGCGCTCGCGGAGATTTATGGCAAGGTATGGATAAGGTACGCCGTCGTGCTTGCTCGTTAGTTGGCAAAACTGACGGCGCACGGTGTCAGGTTTTATATCAAATCGCGCGTCGCCGGCATTAATCATGAATTCTGCCGAGGTAACCGCGCGACCGTGCAACGAGATCGCTCCGCTCGTTCCCGCTTTCGTTGTCTCTGTCCGTTTATCTCATTGTGTGCCAACGGACACGGTGAATGCGCTCGCGGACCGTGCTCCGAACGGAATGTTAATAATTGAACCCCGCGGAAACGCGCGCCGAGCAGTATCGACACCGGTGTCTACCAGCTGGAAACAAACTTGTTAAATCCTCCTCCAACGAGCAAACCTCCACCTCCGACGCCGCGCCGCGCCCCGGCGTTCCGATTTTCCTGCCTTTTCAGCGCGACCTAATGGAGTTTCGGGCGAGCATTGTTGCCGGCGCGACGCACCGATGGAATTCGGAATCTTATTATTCGATCGTTAATACTGTTTCTCGTTTTGGAACGGGCAGCCGTGTAAACTGGTTTCGAAAGCTACGACACCACGATTGTGGGAGAATAACAGGTGTGACGAGTTCCGCGCGCGTTCGTTTTCTAGTTTAGCGCTTGCTCGTGACCGACTAAGGTGTGTGTATGTGCGAGTGAGTGACAGGCCTGATGCCCGAGCTACTCTTTATTCGATGCTAGTCGGCTTTTAATGAGCGGTATTTATATTCCGGGATATTCTTTCCGTAAATGATGGGGGACGGCGATGTTTAATCACTCGCGTGTCGCCCTTCGGCGTGGAACGAGAAAGCCGTTGCCGGGACTTCGCACGGTTATGGCGTTCTTCATTGAACATAATTAAATAGGAGAAATGTATTAACAGTTGCGACCCCTTTGAGAAGTATGCAAGTTGCTCTGTAATTATACCGAGCATCTTTGATTTTCCTCGTGAAATAGATGATCGAATAAAAAAAAACCAAAGCTACATCCTTTTCTTGACACAGCCTTCGTAATACAAAATGTTGACATTCCTTCGTGACGAGTATACTCGTCAAAAACAGCCAACCGGTCAATTATTTTTAGACTAATTTATGCATCAGAACGAGCTAAAAATTCCGTTTAGGGAAAAATATCTCTCGCGGTTTAAATTAAAACAATAACGACCATGCTTGAAGTGCTGGTCGACCAAAGATTGACAGGCTCGTCTCTCGACGACATGATTTTCGAAATTCCGTACAAGAATGAAAAATGAATAAGGCAAAAGAAAATTTTATCTGGCACCTTTCTCGGTCGCAATCGGCGAGGACAATTCCGTGACTTTGGTGGTGCATCATACGCTATCGTTAAAGCAATTTGAACCGGAGATTTTAACATCGAAGGAAGGCCGGCCGGCTGACCTCTGGAACGAGTTTAGGGGCTGAAACAACCCCTGCCAGCATAAAGCTAATAAGAGCTGCCCAAACACGATTCTTTACGATCCGGCAAAAAAAGGAAAACAAACACGGGAACGGCAACATGCAGCAATGTATCAAGCCTCTCCGCACCCCCACCCCGTCGCCGGTCCACGTCCGAAAACGATCCTCGTTAAACTATTCCCCACGTGGAACCGCGGCGAAACTAAAAACCCAGCTATACCACATTTCACCGGGTCCCCGGTGTATCTCGTTTTCCCCGAAACCGCATACACATTCGATCCCCAGGGCGCGCGGAACGGCGGCCACTAAAAAGCCCGGACACGCTCGTAAGAATCGTAATTCATCGCGAATAAACAGGGAGACAAACAGTGGGAACACGAGGCCCGTAAACAGCAAAAATGAATATTCCTTCCGAGAAGACCGATCGGGGCCCGGGTAGCGGCGTTAATTATAGACGAAACGAGCCTGCGATTCGTTTCCCGAGATCGTTCGGCCCGGCCACGAGAAAGCGGAAGAGAGAGAGAGAGAGGGAGAGAGAGAGAGAGAGAGAGAGAGAGGGAGAGAGAAAGAGAGAGAGAGAGAGAGAGAGAAAGAGAGAGAGAGAGAGAGAGAGAGAGAGAAAGAGAGAGAGGGACACGAGGAATCCGAAAACGAATGTATCGCCGGATCGGCTCGGATCGGTTCGGCGGCGTCCCGTCGCGCGCGACGCCGTCGTTACATGATGGATCGAGGAGGATCAAGGAGGATCGCGCAGAGAGAAATCACCGGCCTTAAGATGACCTACGGGTTTCGGGGAACCGCGAATAAATTCTATTCGCGCCCCGGCCCCCTCGCGTCGCCGATTTTTGCATAAATTATCCCGTTGCCGCGGGAGGTCCGTCGCAGAACCAGCTCTTCTTCCCTCTCGCCGGTAGAGAAAATATTTGCGAGCGTGCGCGCAGCGCCTGCCACGTGTATCCGGCGACACCGCTCGCCCCGGTCGTTTTATTCCTCGCTTATGGCCTCCGTCGCGTCTCTTCATCCCCCTACGGCTCGTTTTATTGGTTCGTTTTCAGGCCCGGGTATACCCTGACAGGGCCTCTCCACGAATATACGAGCGGACCGATTTTTTTTTCTCGCCGCGATGCAGTTGTAAAATGTTCAACAAGATAAGAAGGCAGGGTCTTCTCTCTTTCTGGCTGCTACCCTATCCGCGTCGGGGGTGTCCGACCGATTGTTATCGAGCCTCCGGTGTCGCGGTCGGATCTTGTTATGCGGGCTTTTAGGAACGCGTTCGCCAGCTGCTGATACGATTTTAATATGGACGTTTCGTTCCGTTTCGTTGGCGAGAAACGAAACACTTTCGGCGATCTGGCTGTTCGAGGTAATGCGAATTGCGAGGCCATCTCGGAGGCTGCTGGTTCGAGGTACGTATTTAAAAGATTTTAAGATTTGCCGGGGCAGCGTACAGTTCGGGAGGACGCAACGAAGATGGTGTCTTTGCCTTTGGAAACATTTACAGAAACTTGCTTCGGCCTTTGAGGCAGAAAATGTATAGACATCGTGGGAGAGCGAAGTATGCTAATTTGTTCTGCATTTAGAGGTAAATGAAAAGGTTCCGAGGTCTCCGCAGCTTAATTTGTTAACCAGAGAATCTTTTGTTCAACTCGTCTCACAATGGGGACGTTTTTCTTCGCAGCGAACGGTTGCATTAAAGTAAAAACAAAAAAGTCGCTTTTTATTTGTTGATTACTTAATTCGACGGCATATTGTATGACATAGGTAGAAACATTTCCGATGTAGAAAGAATTAAACGAATTGAAATAATTATTTCACGGTTGTTAAATATACATATGTATATGTTCTGACATTTGTTACACCGTTTTTTCTTTGGTATATCCTGAGTATAAATAATAAAAACTGTTACAGTGGTGTCTGACATTAAATTGTGCAAATTCAACATGTCACCATATCGTCACACTAAATTTTAATGCATAAGAACGTAAAATGTAATGCTCTCCACACATTCATGTCGGTAACTCGGCAAAATTTTTAATTTGCTGCAGTCGTGGAAATAAATATTAAAACGTTGAGATTTTCCTTATCCTCTCTTCTAACACATTCCATACTTTATGAAGGATGAAAAAAGATCTTTTTACAAATCTATATTGATTCGTTGCTTTTTCAGATCTTGAAAATAATAAATGATATTTTAATGATTAAAATATTTAATTTGGTTCACCCGCAACCCTATAATGTTATTTAAGCTGAAGAATAGAAGGGAAACTTTATCATAGTAATTTTAAACAAAAATTACTATAATAAAAAATTACGTCGGCATGCCCTGTTAACGGTAGTTAAAAAGTAGTGTGTTAAACGAAATTCATTTGCATTTTCACAAAGAACTGAACAGTATCAGCATCGTAAAGAAGTATCGTGTGCGAATTTCAGACAAAATTCCGTAACGTGCGAGATGATTTCTTTTGCCGCGAAATCAGCGGAAATTCGCCAGCGGAATCACGCTTAGCTCCGTTGCGTGGAAAAAGTAGGATTCTACGGGGTTCGAGCGGTAACCCGACTAGCGAAAGGTTAAAAATACTTCGCGAGAGTGCAAAGGGGTTAACTGTGTGGCTGGGTCCCTGTTTCGAAACTCTACACCAGCCACCCGCGATCACGTTTCACGACTATGTTTCGAGAGAGTCCGGCGTGTGTGTATTAAAAATAACAGCAACAATAAATTCACGTGTCAAACTGTGTGCGGCGCGTATCAAAAAGGAAACAATGTGTCCCGGTTGCTCGAACATCCTTGTCTGAAATTTCAAATGGCGTTTCACGGCGAATCCGTTGCCGGTGGATCGACCGGGATTTACCCCTCGATCGGAGTCGATCGGATGAGAGACACTGGACGAGCGAAGGACTCTGTGCGCCGGGACACAGTGCGCGGAGACAGGTAAAATATGTCCGCTGTCGCTTTAACATTTTACGCGGGACGAAGATATACGTCGGTGCCCGGACGAGACGTTACGCGATCGCGAAAGAAACGCGAGTCTCGGCTCGTGGGACACGTGTGCACCGGGGCCCCATGAAAAATGCCATAGCGTTTCTTTCGCCGCGACGATCGATCGCCCCGCGACGTCGAATCTCGCCGGAAGTCCTCGCGAACGTTCCCTCATATCTCCGGAACGACGTGTTCCCAGGGAGAGGACGATCCTGCAGACGGTTTCGATTCTTTCTCTTGTCTTGATCCCGATCGAGCGCGGCAAAACCGTCCGACCGACGCGTTCCGCATCGATCACTTCATAAGCCACCTCTCTGTTCCCTACCTTCCAATTTTTCCTCCGCTCGAAACTTTCGTTCGACCGAGGAAATCGGTTGATGGATATCCTGGAACTGCGACTATCTCGGCTTCCAAGCTGGTCGATCTATACCGATTTGTAGGGAA
Organism: Megalopta genalis; assembly: GCF_051020955.1. Lineage (NCBI taxonomy): Eukaryota > Metazoa > Arthropoda > Insecta > Hymenoptera > Halictidae > Megalopta > Megalopta genalis. The sequence continues at coordinate 6,180,387 of NC_135024.1, forward strand.
ACACGATTCCGTTACACGAATCAGTAGGAATTTCTGATAAACAAATGTAGGCATTCGGCGCTCGAAACCATCGATCTAACCTGATCTAAGATAAGGTTTTAATTGTACAGTACAGCTTTATTGCCTATCTAATAAATAAATAAGCAATGTTCCTAGTAATTAGAAACTAGCAGTCCATCCGAAAAATATTAGCCTGATTAATTCGAATAATGTAGGCATTCGGCGCTCGAAACCATCGATCTAACCTGATCTAAGATAAGGTTTTAATGCGAACAACTGCATGAATCAGGCATTCGTTGTTCTAATTTTGTACGTTCGATTCTTAATTATCTATTCGTTTATGTTGTACAATAGAGCTTTATTGCCTATCTAATAAATAAATAAGCAGTGTTCCTAGTAATTAGGAACTAACTGTTCATCCGAAAAAATATATTAGCCTGATTAATTCGAATAATCAAGCTTCTGTTCTATGATCGACAATAGCGGAGTTCTCAGTCAATTTCAATCGGGAATGAACAACGCGATCCACTATCTTTTGGAAACATCGCTTATTACGTTGATTGTCAATTCTATTTTTCATCCAGATGCCAACGTTGAAGTAAATAAATAAACAAATAAATAAATGAAAGATAATAAATATAATATAATAAGATAATATATAACCCTTTAACAGATGCGTCGCGGTGGTCAACTCGTGGTTGGCATTCGAGAATTTCAAGCCTGTTTCAGTATACACCACGAGAAACTGACTCTTACATTTACAATTGCCTTCTAACGTGTGCGCAAACATAATCTATGTTTACAATCCACTTGAACGGTACGGAAAGCACCGAAGTAACATAAATAAGCCGAACAAGAGTACCATAAATAAGACATTACTGCGCCAAAAACCGCTCCGGGTTTACATTGTGCAAACCTAAAGAACATTTATGTACAGGTGAAATTGTAAATTATCACGCGGACGATTAACAGTCGAGTCGCGCGATATGTAATACCGGGAGATCTTATCTGACGCTGGTATCGGGATCGAACACAGTGTAAATCTTTTTCTCAACTTTCCCGGGGCCCCATAAAACCGCGTCGCCGTTCCGCCATTAAATACCTGCGATCCGAGCAGAAACTCGGTCGCACGCGAGCAGCTCCCACCAGGCATTAAACTCGCCTAAATGATCGCCTGTACTTTTATTTTTCGTCGGGTGGTCCCCTAAAACTGAAAACCGTCCGCGGAAGCGTGTCTCCGGCGAGGAATCGCGTGTGCGCGCGCGCTCCCCGACTATTTAACGATCATTAACACGATTTGTGTAAACACAAATCACGATCCGCGTTAATAACCGGATATCCTGGTATTAATTAACGGCGTCGAGGGTGGGCGTCGCGATGCGCCGCATCCGACCGCGGCTCGAATGTGGCTCGTAAATTCGAATTAAAACGGAATCTATGGGAATTTATTGCGAATATGTCGAAATGGATTACTTCGAAGAATGCTTCATTGCTTTTTCGTTTGGAAATATTTATTGATTACGAACTCGCGGCTAATCCTGACAAGACTTGATTAACGCTAAACCTACCGGCGCCTACCAGTGAAATACATGTATTGAATTTAGGAAAGCCCCTTCGTGGAAATTCATTGAATACGTTTCGTAATTCGAGCATACATTCTAATAAAAATGTCGGAAGGTATAATTCTTACAAAGCAGCAAAAGTCGGTCACTGGTTGCGGTCGAAAGGATTAAATGTTACAAAAGCGATTCCTGATTACGCTGCATTCGAATCGAGAAGTTCGGTGAAATTTCTGTAATGTAAAATGGAATCTATATCTTCAATGAAGGAGAAGTTGTGATTTTCAACAGATAGAGGTTCTATGTTCGAAAACAAAATAAAATAATATAACACACAAATCTTATGGAATTTCTACTTTCGAAGAGATTTCTACTCCGGGAGATCGGCTCAGATCTTTACAGTTGAAAAATATTTGTCTACAAAAAAGCGTACGTCGCGATCTCTGAAATAAGCCGTCTGAGAACGTGAAAACATCTTTCACAAGAAAAGTCTTTGGCAGGTTCTCCGGCATAAAAATTCCTAAAAATCAATCGTCCGTGCGAGAAATGAGCGAACAAGTTTTTGCGAATGTAGAACACCTGTTTTCCACGGATAAGTGGAAAACCGTGACTAATGGAGCGAGGTCGTCGTCGAACGTCTAATTTATAATTCTCACCGGTTCCAGCGATCTCACGACGAGGCCCGGTAGTAAGCCAGCGCGATGAAATCGCACGCATCATCGATCTCTGATGCGGCTGGCCGAGTTCTATGTCCCGTGAATTCCGCGCTCGACCTGGCGTTTCCGCGCGCCGATTAAAATGGCAATCGAAACGGTGCGTCCGCATCCGGCTCGATACAAGCGCCGAGGATTTCCATTGATTCACTATCGAGGCTTCGTTTCCGATAATGCCGGGAAATAGTCGCGGCGAACGGGAAGAGCTCGTTTCGATAACCGAATGATGAAAAAATATACCGGTCGTGCGATCCGCGCGGATTACTCCGCGCAGATTTGTATTTTAGTCCGAAACCTGATAACTTTGCTGCTGAACAATCGGCGCGGCGATTCGATTGAATCGGGCCGCGTTTTCATACATACTCTTTAGTGTTGTTGCGCGGAGCTCGAATCGGATTATGGAGCACAGTCGACGCGATTCTCCGAATTAGCGTTTGACTGCCCGATTAAATTCTTCGATCGAGCATCGTGCAAAGTTTCATGCAGTTTTCACTGCTCTGTTCGGAATTCGCGTTCTTCCGCATACCATTTGTATTTTTTTTAGCAGAGAGGTTTAGAAGTTCAGTTATCCATTTCTTTGCGTTTTCCACATCGATTTATTAAACTTTCAGTTAAGTTGGAAAACGGGTCAATGTTGATTCAATCCGCGGACTGCGGATCGTTCTCACAACTGTACTATTTACGGGGGTTTATGACAATTCCGAGTAATCGTATTAATAGCAATTGAGTAATTAAGCGAACGATTTGCGAGGGTTAATCGAGAGCGTAAATGTTATAATTTTAACTGACTTTTGCTGTGACCCCCAGCATCGTGACCTCGCAATACCGTTAAAGGAATTGAACTCTGCACTATCAGATCCTCTTTAAGTCTGGGTCAAACTGCTAATAAAACACGATAGTATCTAAAAATGAAGTAACTTTGGCGGCCATCTTTTCAAAGTAAGTCTGCTCAAGAATACTCCAAAATAGACAGCATTGAAAGAATAATGCAGTGTGAACCGCGTACAGTCTGGGTCAATAACTTCGATAACCTTTATCGTAAGCATTATTTTTAGACGTAAAGAGACTATTATTAAACAATCAAACCAGCGTTACTTCTTTATCCAGTCCCCTTTGCTCAACATTCCGAACCCTAAGACGACCACTTAATATATTACATATATTATTCTTATTATTATACAACACATATTATATGTATATTATTATTGTATACAATATATTATTATTATATATTTATTATATATTATTATTACTATATCTTATTATTATTATTACAAAATATGGATAATATAATATATAATCTGAATGTTTTAGTGTATATATATATATTCATATACACGTTCGCAAACAGCTTAAGCACAGCACGTAAAGAAATAAGATTTACAATCGAAAACAAAGAACTACTTTTGAGTGAAAAGCGCTTACGAACGACGTTAATGAATCAAAGCCAGCCAGTAGTTGCCACTCCGACAGAGTCGGAGAGACAATGACAACATTGTCCGCGAAAAGCGTGAGTAGCGTAGAGACAGCTGAAGGGTCGCACAAATCGGGGCAGGGATAGCGACGAAAGTGTCTCGCGCAGCGATTTCACAGTGGCCACACGATCGTGTTCCTCCTGTCGACCGGCGAGACTGTATTTCAGTTCGACGTGGGCGAGTATCAGGAATACCTTCCGCGGTTTTTATTGGCCTGGTCCATTGGTCGCGGCGCGTAATCGCGCGTGTGCGTGTCCCCGCGGTGGAAAAAGGAACGCGGTGGCATGCCACCGTTGCCTCCCGTGGCCTGTCGCGGAATAAGATATATAGAGTTATTAACCGTGGCCACTCGGGTCGACACTCGGAAACGTATAAAGCGTACTTTATAATCGCATAAAGGCCCCGTGGTACATCGTTCGCCGCGAACACGTATCGCCCCGGGGCTCTAATAAATAGTTCCGGTTATCGGTCCTTTCGCGACTTCGACTCTCGCTCACTCTCTTTCTCTCTCTCTTCCCCCCCTCTCTTTCTCTCTTTCCCTTCTCTCTCTCCTTTTCTCCCCCACTTCCTCCCCCGTACCGCTGTTTTCACCGTTCCGTTGTCAGTGGTTTAATAAACTCGTCGAGCAACGACGGAATCGAGGTTTTCGTATCTGCGACCGTTCCGCAGGCGCGCTCGGCAATCTTAGAAACGCTTCGGCTCCGTTCCACCGCAGCTTTTTCCGCGATAACGTTCCCCGCGAGGGCGACCGTACAGGGTGGCCAGACAATTTTGTCGAGATATCCCGGCTCTGTTCGAGTAATATGGAAAGAACCGTGAGGGAGGCCGTGAAGTCCCGACGGCGGCTGATGCCGGGCGAAGAGGGTGATTTTCAGATGCTCTAGGGAAATGGATGCGGCCATATTGCTCCGCGCTCTCCCCCGGCCGGGGATCGTTATTGTTTACCTGCAGACATTGCCGAGAAATAATCGCGTTTCCTATATTTGTATTCACCTTTACGCCGGAATTGCCGCACGATGTAAGTGGCTTTCGGAACGTGACTGCGTCGGCTACGTGACTACGTTTATCCAGATTTTCTGCGACTCTTTATCGTAATGTATACTTTCGTTTGGCGTAATGGTGCAGCGTTATACATAGCTGGAATGTGCAATTCTGCTGCAAAACGGTGCAACAAAAATGTGGTTCCCCTTTTTGTGTAACCTTGGTACATGTGTGAAAAATATTGTAACGTTATTCTTGTTATGACAATTCTTGTAATGTATTAAAGTAAAAATAAAATGCCTAAAATCTGAAGTCCGATTGTAACGTATATAAGCAAATCATTTGCTAATGTTTCATATGAGTACTTTCAATTTTCTAGCACTTGCAATTTTGTACCTTTGTATCGGGTATTATATGCAAATTCGATCGCAGCATTGATAACAGCATCGTAAACTTCCACCACAGACATTGAACAAATCCTACATGCTAACAGATTAACGATTATCATAAGATTGCGAATTTTTATGCAAAATAAAAATTGTCAATACTATTTGCAAGATATAATAGTAACATAGATATTTATATCGTTTCTCGATAACTTTAACGAGTAGAAAATAATGCAGCAATAGTTCTGAGCTCTTTAAATGTTCTCACAGCCTCGTGTTTGTTCTACTAACTTTTGCCAGAAGAAAACGCGTAAAATCTACAGTCTAACGACGCTAAACGTGGGTCAGACGAGAATCGGTTTCCCGACGATCCGGACAGATTGAAAACAATAGCTTACAGTTACAACGGCAACAGCATTAAAATCGTCCGAGAGAAACAAAAGCAACGATTCGGACAACAAGACGTCGCTGAAAAGCCAGCCTCCCTCCCGGCCACCACCCCCGCGCATTTACCTGCAGATTCCGTAGCCCCGGAGGCATATTGGAGTCCGATAAAAGTTCTGGCGCGGATGGAGCATTGATGTCCGAGCTTTGAAGAAAGCTGCCGGGAGCTGCTGTTTGAGAGAAAGCCGCAGCGTTGCGGAGCGATCGTTATATTTTAAAATTCGTAAACCGCAGCCGATGGGTCGTTACGAGGGCCCCGGCTCTTTCAGGAGCTCCTTTATCCATCCGGGCATTCATCGCGCAGGCTAGTGTTTCGCGATTAACAAGAGAAGGAGAAAGGAAAGAAGGTGGGCTAAGCCGCGGTGTCGCGTGATCAGGATGCAGACGGCCAGTAATCGCACACCGGAACACGCAACCGGTATTTCGGCGGGAACCACGCGGTGCGGTGCCGTGCCTCCTCTCCTCTCCGCACTCTGCGCCCTAACGAGACGCAGAAAACGGGCTAACGCGAGAGGTGTCAACTTTAAAGTGGATCCCAATACCACTTCCTGCGCCGCGGACTCTCGGGTTTCACCATCGTCGGATTCGTTCGGCCGGACACAGAAGGAAGGGTTGCGGAGAGGCCTGGCTCGAACGAGGCTGGCGAAGCCGTGTTAAAGTGAGGGCCCCTCTCCTCTCTCTCTCTCTCTCTCTCTCTCTCTCTCACTCCGTCGTCTCTCTCCAACGAACGCGACACATTACCCAGGCCCAGAACCCGTCCGTGGTTAGCCTCCTGGACCGTAACACGAATACGTGTTTGTTTTCTCGCGGCGTGAATACGCGCATCAGCCCATTGTCGTATCCAGTTCCCGGAGTCGACACCGGATCGTGGCCCCGCCGGACACCTCGCAGAAATAGGCGACGCGCGGACCTCGCGCCTACAATGCCCTGGATCTATGATACCAGCAGTTTGCAAACATGCCCGGCTCGGAGCAACAAGGCTAGACATCGGGTTCTTGGATCTCTGACAGGAGACTTCGGAGCCGGGATGTTCGCGAGAAAATCATGATCCCCTCTTATGCGGCACTTACATTGGCCGTTGTACGTGCATGGAACAGTGAAATGTACATACATGTTTCGATAATGTAAGACGAGCTAGATAATAGATGATAAGCATTCGATACCAATTAGCTTTACAACGACGTCTATTGTTCGAATATTGACTCTAACGACTCCGATCGTCGAGATTTAGATTTACGAAAGTATTCGATGCATGAACGCGTGTTCCTTTGGTAGTTATGTCATATTGTAACCCATATTGTAATAATGAAAGCACATGTGAAAGTGCAGTCCGCTGTGTAATAATGTAAATTATAACATTGGCAATCGAATGTGTAGAACGGAACACTTGCGATCGTTGGCATAAATCTTTCGTTTCGAAGTTATGAGTCTACAGTGTGCAAAGAATGGACACGGAGGACGATATCTTCTCCAGACTCTTTGGTTCGACGATTCTTTCAACCGAACTGTTTGATACTCGATTTCCATTTTACAAGCGTCTTCATCGACGATAAACGTGGATCAACTATTGAACAGAGTACATTCTCGGCAGAAGTTAATGGCACATACGTAACAGGGTGTTTCAATCTTGATATCAAGGAGGATAAGCCGATGCGAGCCATAAATTACGTCTACACCTAATTATTTGTCCGACCGTGTACAATGAAACACCAGCGTTACAGGGGTATTTATACCGTTTCAGCGTCTGTAATTGATACGTAACTCAGAAGTAACGAGTTAGAATCTCCGGGGCTCTATAGGAGCTTTTATTACCACTATCTAGCTGGATCTATGGCCAATAAAATTATAGTGGCTTTGTGGGCATCGCCGTGGTGCACGTTGAATAGGGAATACATACTTTGTTTCGCGAAACTCTGGTAATTACCGCCGCGGAGAGAAAAGAACAAGAAATGGGAAACAAAACAGTTCACGTAAGAGCTGAAGCTAAGGATATTAAAAAGTAACAATCGGAGTCCCCGAAGACGGTCGTTACCGGCGACAAGACACTACGCTGAACAAGCTGAATAACCGAACGAACAGTGCTACGAGTTCATCAGAGCCCGGGATGCTCGAACTCTCTCGCGTGTAGTCGAAGAGGATACCAATTTTCCCGTCAAAGGATGAATCCGAAGTTAGCGTTCTGCCAAGCGACTGTCATTTCACCGCGAACAATAATCCAGGGGTTAATAGCAGCGGGCTGCCGCGAGGCCAGAAGCGGTTCGCAGCCGCTTTTGTCCTAGCTGGCGAGTTTACAGCTCGCTCTCGTCTCGCCGGGCATGAGTAAACGTGGCCAGGAAAGGATTACAGTGGCCTGTCACGCATCTCTCTCTCTCTCTCTCTCTCTCTCTCTCTCTCTCTCTCTCTCTCTTTTCCTCTATTTCACTCTCCGCATCACTCTCCCTCTCTTTTTTCCATGGTTCCGCTCGTCTCCACTAGCGCGAGACCGAGCGCGTAACCCCTTTCTCCTCGCGAGTACGCTAATTAATTAGAAGTGAATTATGGATTCGCGGGCCCCGTTAATTGGATCCGACGCTCCTCCCGCGGAAACGACGCCGATGCGTGTCCGCTTCTGCGAGTTCCCTCCGCCTCCCAGGCCCCCTTTTGCCCCCCTCCGACCAGGCGAACGAGCCGGGGCCGTGACTCCTTCGGGGCGGATGCGCCAAACGACCCGGTGTACGCTCATAACTCGTCCGCGATATCGACGTTATCGAGCGCCCCTTCGCCGGGGAGACCTCGCAGGGCCGCATCTCCGAAACCGTTCGCGAACCCGTCATTTTAATACAACCGAAGCGATCTCGACGTCTACGCTACTCTATTACTATACTCTAGTATTTCATTTTCGGCGCATTGTTGTTAAATTCTAGTTTGGTATTATTAGCAGCCATCGCAAATTTTTATTCTACGAAGTAATCTTTGACGAACTTGTTCGCCGGTTACGGTGGAATTTCATGTCAAAGACATTATAAGATTTATAGCTGTCGATGATAGTAAACGTAAAGAGGCGACTATCTTTTCTGATCACTGTATGGAGATTTGTTACTCGATTTTTATTGTACAAAGCAATAAGAATTTTTTAGCAAATTGTTTTGGCAGTTGCGAGGTTTACAGTGACAGTAACAGCGACGAATAGACTGCGGATTTTTATGCAAAGTATAAATTGTCCGCATTTATTGTAAAATACAGGGTCTAGATAAACATCTATTTCTTTTCTCTAATAGGTGTTACGAGTTGAGCATAACGCAATAGAATTTTGAAGCTCTTTATACACTTATCTCGTTTCGCATCCGATCTGCATATTTTTGCCATAAATGCATCAAATACGCGGCGCAGTGAAGAATAAATAGCGTAGCCAACGTAGCGAATGCATTCACGATGGAAGTAACTTTGTTGAGATACAAAACTACGGAGGTGTGAAAAGAATTTAACCCCTTACTCTAATAATAACGCGTTAGCCTCGTTACGAAGATCTGGAACATATTCAACCAAGTGTGAACATTATTCAAGCCTTTTAAATCGAAGTCAAATTTCTACTCTTCTATTATCGATATTCGAACATATCGAAGTCAAGATTGACGATAAATTAAAATTGTCTGTCTCGTATAGGAATTTATTAGACACAGAAAGGTGCTAATCGACACAGCTGTGAAAGAAATCACGGTGCTAAAGGCTAAGAGTATCATCTCTGTCCCTTTAACACACTTATTTAACGCTAAACCGAGCAAGCTGGTCGAAATGTCCGATTTCACATTTTCTATTCGAACGTTGTTGAAACGATAAGCACTCTCGCGGAGGAAACGAGAGACATTGTAACGAACGTTGTGGAAAGTCTAAATGTGAATTCAGTCGTGTCATCGTTATTGAGTAACGCGCGTCAGTCACGTTTAGGACTCGTTTACGTTCAGCGTTCAGAGAAAATTGACGAACGTAACTAAAGAAACAGTGAAGCAGCAAAATTCTCTGATTACCGAGGACCTCGTCATCGTAGCCCGCTACGAGAATACAAAAGCAGAATCACCAAACCGCGTTTCTTCCACGAATACTGGGGCCCAAAGAGACCATCAAACTCCGCCTCGTCGAGCACAACTTTCTCAGCAATTGCATTTCACAATCATCCACGGCGATGAAGAAGAACCGTGTCAAGGTACCGCCAACGTTCCCCGCGCGACAAAAGTAGGATGAGGATATAAACTATGCGACGGAGTGCATCGAAGTCCCGGAGAGCTTCTCGTCCCACGTCGATATCCTCCGTCTACGTTTAGCCTAACGAGCTGAGATCCCCGAGTCACGAGCCTGTTCGCAGCGTCTAGAAGAGTCACGAACCGACGGATCTGCCAAAAATCCTGGCCGGTCGCGGCCGTAGACACCTTCCTTCTTGTATAAAAGAGTCCGGGGCGGCTTAAATGGCCCGCACGAGTACCGCAACAAGCGGTTCCAGGAAGCACAGGAATGAGGTAGCGGAGAGCGCGTCCCTGGCAGCTCGATAGAAAGTTCCACCCGTTTTACCTGGTCCCCAGGTTCCCTCCACTATCTATCTCTATCGTTTAGCCGGCGGTGGCCTGGAGAGGGCGGTGCAGCGACGATGACGCGCGCTGGGCAAGTCGTTGCAACGGCACGCTGTTTACTTTTCACGAGCCAGCCGACCTGCGAGCAGCCAGCCAGCCGACCTGCGAGCAAGCAGCCAGCCAGGCAAGCTGTGCCAAGCAAGGCAGGCAGGCAGACAAGCAGGCAGGCAAGCAAGCAGGCAGGCAGGCAGGCAGGCAAGCAGGCAGAGGCAGGCGTGCACCGGTTGTCCTCTCGCTCGTATATACTCCGGCGAAACCAGCTCGAAAGATCGGTGGTCAGGTAGTGCGGCGAAGGGGAGGAAGGTCCTGCTCTCGACCTCGCTGGTATAGAGGCGAAGCCGGGAAGAGTCTCGAGGCCCGAGACCGTAAATCATCGTCCCACTCTCCCCGGGTCTGCTCGAAGATGACGCATCTGATGGAAAAGGGAGGAAACGAACAGGGAAAAAACGTCGAAAAAGAAACAGAAGCGAACGAGGCGCGCGGGGTGGGGGAAGAACGGGAGAAGGAGGACGAACGAAGGAGGCCGGGACCCGGGACGACGGATCCTGTGTGCCTCGTTAGACCTCTCCTGCTGCTCTTATCCGCGACGATCTGTCTCCTACCCACGGTTAACCTTGAACTCGGGGTGCTCGTCGCCCAACGAGAACGATGGCTCCTCTCCGGTAACGACACGGCCGCGCCACGATGCCTTCGGGAGATCTCCCGTGTTCTAGCCCGGGGTCCACCCCGGCACGACACGGCGGAAGAGGCTCTATGGGGGTGAGGGAACCAGTTTCGGTAGACATTCGGCCAAGGTGTTGTCCACATGTGCCGTTAATTAGGAGGCCCGATGCAGACCGATTTATGGCGAGGATATGAGGATCCCTTAATGAGAGGGTGCATACAGAGAGATAAACGGTCGGCGTGTTCCGTGTTTACAAGCTCTTTAAACGGCTCGTTGTCACTTAATTAGGTTCCGCGGAGGCGACACCGGACGCGTCCAAGGCGGAACCGAACTACCAAGCAAACACCGTGGCTGTCTCTCTCTCTCTCTTGCGCGCGCGCTCGCTCGCGTTCCCTTGTTGTCTCTTTGAGTGATGGACGAGCGTGACGTCGCGAAATATTCAGACACGACCCGGCCCCGCTGATAGCCCGACGTCGAATCGACTGGCGAACAATGTTCCCGGGAAGCCGCGCCGCGATATCTACAGGACAAACGATAAATGGCCCGCGCGGACCATTCTCGCCGGGGCTTAGACCGAACGGGAACGGCTCCCGGAGGCGCGTGGGAAGCGTGGCTCGCGAGACAAATTGCAGAAGTTGTCAAAGGGAATGCGCAGAATCCGCGTTCCGCCCGTGAAATTCCCTCCCTCGACTCCACACTGGCTACAATGGAATTTATTTTCTGATGGCTCGGATGCCGCGGGACTTCGTCCCTAACCGTCCCGGGATTACTGGCCCGGCATTTCAGGGGAGGGAGTAGGGATGGGGTAGGGGGGGGGGCGAAGAACCACGGTTCGATTCTTGTTAGACTCCGCGCCCTCGGGGTGGGGAGCCCTTTCAGTCGATAAGTCTGAAACTGGCTGGAAAGTATTGCCACTTTCGCGATTCTCGGGAATTCCTTTGTTTTCGCGGGGAACACTTGACTTTTTTGTGTTTTCTATTCGAGGAGGCTTCGAGTGACAAAAATCTAATTTTCTAGGAGGAAGAGAAAACATTGCTGACTTTGACGTATTAACAAAACTTCATTTATCTTTAGCTTTACGTGTAATTAAGATCTCGATTGCTCAAAAATGTAATAATGTTTCGACGATCACATATGACAATAAATAGTTGACAATAAATGACGCATCGGTATTTGGACAGTGTTTTCTAAAAAGGCGTCACTGGACGTACAAGCGATGCCATCTATGAGCATTATTTTATTTTATTGATTTGGAGACACGAGCAAGATTTTGTTACGCTTTTCTCGAGTTTCGGAGATTTTTCAGTTCGGTTTCTCTGATAAGGACAGCTTTTATCTGTACCGGACTAGGACAAGATAAAGCGTGACGAGAGTGTACATATTCCTTTTGAGTCGTCCTGTACACTCGGCTTTAGAAAGTGGCTCTTGTCAATCAGTGACGCTCATGAATGTTAAACATTATACAGATCAAGGTTCTGAATAAATTTTGCACCTTGGCATACGTAATCGTCGCGTAACGCGATCGGTACACGGTGCTCGAAAAATTTTGAACATACTTAAACAGCCTGCACTATATATTGTTACTGATCCTCTAAATTCGTTGATCTTGTACCAAGATCATTTGTCGATCGATTGTCTCTTTGCACTCGAAGGTATCTTAACTTAAAAACTAAGATATTTCTTCCAACGTTAAGTATTTTCATATTGTATTATTTTTGTATTGCACATTTTTCTATCGCATACAAAGTTGAGCCTATTGGAGCGTACAATGCTTACGCTTTCAACAACGTTTTAAACGTAAACCACAATTCGGTAACGTAAAAGTTCCTTGACAAAAATGATACAGCATTTTCTAGCGGTGCCCCAGAATCGCCGTTCCAATGCAAAGGATTAAGCCACTCGAATCCTCGATCTTGCAGCTAAAGCAGGGACAGTTTAGCTCGCAGAAGAGTCCGCGATCTATACACGAGCATGAATGCATCTTTATGCTTTATGCCGAGAGAGTGCCAACTCTTATTCAGATCCACAGAATTCAAGACCATTAAAAGGGCAACTATCAGAGCCAATCTTTTCAATTCCATTTCACCGTTCCAGTGGTGTAACTACTCCGAAGCTTCCGCGGCATGCAAACTGGCAAACCAGGCAAACATTGTCCCAAATCGCTAATCGCGGCGCAATTTTCACCGCTGTCCCCTGGCCGGCTCCCAAGAAGCGTCCCCAGGTGGCAGCCGGGTAACGGTAAAGCGGTTAATTCCCGACCTTCACGGTTAGTTTTTGCCGCGTCCCCGAGGACCGACGGCAGCGGCCAGCGCGGACGGGCAACGTGGACGAGAGAGAATATCAGGGGCCGTCGGAGAGCGTTTGCTCTCGACGCCAATGCAAATCGCTACCGATGCATCACCGAGCTGTCAACCGTTCGTTGCTTCGCGATAAACTTTCCCGCTCGTCCGCTCGAACCGAACCGGCCCGGCAAGGGAGAAAGAGGTCGTGCACGACCGATACGCAAGCCTGGGCGCGTGTATATGTCGAGTCTCGCTCGTCGAACAACACACGGCGCATCGGAGAGCCGCGAAATAAAATTCTCCTCGGCGCGGCGTGAATGGCGGAACAATAGCCTCGTCGGCGACCGGCACCCGGGCGATCGGCGATCGACGTCCGCGCGAACCGACCGACCGGGTTAATCACTCGGGGGTTAAATTTAGTCCACGAGCGGGGCGAATAACCCCGGAGCCGGGATTTATCGGAAAGATTCCGATAATCCGTCGGCCTATCTGCGTTTCGAAGATTACAATGGCGTACGAACCTACGGACCCCGGGTCCGCGCCAAACGGGGAATCGATTCGTCGAAAACTGCTCGGTGTCTCGGGCTGGACTTGAGTTATCCCGTCGGATTACGATTATACAACAAGTATTTTTAACGTTAATATAACGGCGTACCATCAAGGATATCTTCTTTCTCCGAATTTTCAATGTCGCCGATGTTCGATCAGTTCCAATTTAGCGAGGACGAACGAGACTGTGCGATTACATTCTTTGATGGGCCACGATTATTTCGTGCTGTTTTAGAGATTAACCCTTTGCACTCGAAGCCGTTTTAACAGTAAATCTAAAATAATTTTCCTGATTCGTAGTACTTCCATTTTACACGACAAAGTGCGTTTTACGCTTACAGAATTGAGTCTCGTGATTCATACAAAAGTTACACTTTCAGAAACGTTTAAAATCTAAACTTCGATAATACAAAAATTATCGTAGAATGTGATATGATAATTTTAGTGGTGCCTCAGAGTCGCCACTCGACTGCAAAGGGTTAATATTTCCGGTAATATGTTGTACTGCATCAAAATTAATTAGGCTCTACAAAATGTAGATTGAAAGCGTACTCAGCATGACGCACACTCAGCATTTTTATTTTATTAACACACTACAACAATGGCGTCGTGACGTCACACAATTTTATCAATGTCTTCTAAGTCGAAACAAAATTCTTCTGTTATCAAAAATATACAAGAATGAAAACTTGCCTCGTTCGATTGGGAAAATTATTAAGGACGAAGAAGTGCTAATCAACGTAGCTGTGAAAGAAATCGTAGTTTTTAATATTAATGCTTGCTCCAGTAACGAAATTTATTCAAACAAACCTCATGAAAGAGTCACTGAAGTTTGTAAAATTGTAAACTAAGAGCCCAGTCATTTTGACAGTGGTAGATTTAGTGATAAATAAATTACTTTGTTTTATGAAATGTTTGAGATTGTATACTCGTCGAAAACTGCGCGAAGACAAGTACGATAATAAGATTTTGTGAAGACCTCGGTTTAAAAGAAGACTACAATAGCTCGTACACGGGATCTTAATCCGCGTGTCTCACTGAAATCAGCCCTAATTGGAACAGCATCGTAAAAATTCGAAACGAGGACATTGTTCTACGGATTTTCATAGCGCGCGCGCTGTTGTCGCGTTCCGAAGAATCGCGTCGATAGCTCGAGGTTTGTCGAGCAAACGTGAATCACCCGGTCTTTCCACACAGAAGAGGCCTTGTAGTAATAAAGGTATAACGATTCTTTATTAAAAAGCTACGAGATACGGGGGCTGGAAAAAATAGTAACCGGTTTGTCGTCGATAGTAGAGCCAGTCCGGCGGACGGTGTTTATCTTATCTGTTTATACGAGTCGTATTTACTGTTTCAGATGATCAAGGTAGCGTTTAATCAGATTCACCGGGACATGGGCAGCACGTCGATTCGAGGGACTCGAGACTTTACCCCCTTGTTTATACTGACTGTTCGCCTTTTTCCAGCTTCGTGCACCTCCGGAGCCTTTTCAATAACTCATCGATTTTCGCAGAGCAAACACCGGGGATTCTCTCTCGATTTGTTTTTCGATATGAAATACACGTCAAGCTAGATAACGAGCTTCCGCCAGGTAGCTAAGATTGCACAGCACGCCCTGCTGTTCGACTATGTAGTCTAGAATAAATATTACAACGCAACAAACCTTCCCGGTGAGTTTCGCGCAGTATACATATTCGTAAATCTCGACACAGATTCCCATTCGGAGCCGAAAGAGGGCTCGAAATCGACGCACGTTAGCCGCAAAAAAAAGAAAGAAAAAAACGGAAACAATTACGCTCTATCTTATCGGGCAGAGTTTCGACTTTATCAGCTGCCTCGATATCGGGGCAGAGAACTTTTTGATCGCTTTGACCGTGTGACGCTGCCAGCTCGAAACCCATCGATTCCACACGGCTGACAGCGGCTCGCGGATCTTTTTCCGCGGGATCATTTCGCGTCGACGCTTTTAGGTAAATGCGAATTTACAGGTAACGCGCGCGGCGCGGCTCTCTGAGGAAGCTTTCCGCATTCATCGGGATTGGAAAACGCGGAAACGGGTAGCGAGCTTGGACGCGGAGCCCGCGATGAAAAGCTGATGAAGGCCCCGTCTGCGCGCATCGAACTGGATTCCGAGCTTTATTGGACGGAATAATGAGCGAGAGTGGCGCGACTATGGTCGCGGGGCACAAGGCGCGCGGTTGTTCCATATTTCCAGGAAAAATGCTAAGTCGACGACCCATCGACCGGATCACCTGAACGGGGAACACCGCCTCCTCGGAATCTCTCGCGATTCCTTTTAATTACGTCGAATCGATCCGCGACCGAGCGAACGTTTAATCCGACCCCGCGAACGGTTATCAAACTTTTCTACGACGCTGGAAATGCCGAGTCAGAGGTCGCCGCGCGGTTTCGGATTCGGAAGATCTGCCGTCTCTCTCGCGGGAGACACCTGTCCAATTAAATCCGCTCTCCGGGGACTCGAGAACGTCTCGGGCTAAGTAGAGCAAATCGCAGAGAACAAAGCGTCTCTCGAATGTTTCGCGAAAAGATTCTGCGAAGTATTAGTTAGTTGGACGCTGATTCAGAGGGCAGTCGGTTTGCCAAGGTTAGGTTGTTTGCGTATTGAATTCGATCCGGATTCGAAAGTGGTTATCGGGACGTTAGTCATAATTAGATTTTATGCATTTATGAGGAATACGCGTAGGTGGAACACAGCGCTGTTACGTTATTTTCAAGCTATCGGACCTATTAAGAAAGAAAACGAACTTTTATTTCGCTTCAGTTCGTCGCGATTCGGGTAGACAATGTTTATTTTGCGGACAAATCGGCGATCTAATCAGAATCGTTCGATCTGATAGACTAATTTTTCTCTATTTTGAATTGTAAACCTTTACAGACGGCGTCCAAGATGTACTCAACATCGAAACTGCATGTTATATGAACGCTTATCTTGAATATTTACGGTAGAAGATCGTCCGTTCAGCATACACATTCTGCGCATTCTCAGAACAAACGTAACACGGAGAAAGTTTAACTTGCAACAGGCGAAATAAATTCACCTGCCTTTCGCACCAGATGCAAATGAGCGATAAAAATTAGCAAATGATCTTGTCAACAACAGTAAAGACGAAACATTGGGTATTTCGTATCCCGTGTCGCTAAACGTTCAACCTGCTACCTAGAGAAGAGGATTTTTGAAAGTATCCCTGAAATTTTCCTCAGGAAACCGGATCGAATGTCCAAGTTTCAAACAGTGAGAATATAACATCGATACACTGATCTTCCTTTATGGAAATAATTAGCTTCTTGTCCGCGGCAGACGCGCGGACGCCGCAAAAATGGCGCGACGATCGTCCGCAGAGGCAACGGCGCACGCCGAATAAAATTACAAAACCGCGTTGGCTTACATATCCTCAAGGTGTTCCGCTGGAAAAGGATAATTAATACAGTCCGGCTAAAACGAATTGCCAAACCGGCGTCTAAAAAGAGGTAGGAACGAGGCCGTAGGTTCCCGATCGACCCAGTGGAGAGAGTCCCCCGATCTCAGCCTCGATTCCCGTTTCGTCATTTCGCAAAGCGGATCTCCCGAGGCGTCCGCGCCGCGTCTGTTTTTCGCGGTCGAATTATTCAAATGTAATCGACGCGGCCACCGAGATCCCGATCGCCGGCCGGCAAACAGGCTCGGTTGCGCCAAGTACGGTGTCTTATCACTCGCCAGAAACGGGAGTCGTCGCGGCTGCCGCCTAAAAACAGCCCGTAGAACGGGGTGCGGAGCAAGTACGTCATTATTTTGCGGCTCGCTTAAGGAAACGGTCGGTTTTTCGAAACGCGCGCCGGAATAAAAAAGGAACCTGTTCGCCGGCGACGAACGTCTCTCCCTCGGTTCCACACGCCGCGCACACGTTACCGTATGCAAGTCGCGGAGCGGCCGCGACCGGAATTTCCTGCGGGGCCGAGAAATTCTTATTTCGCCCCGGCGACCGCTTTCCTCTGAACGGTCTGAAACGACGACCTCGCCGACAGGGACGCCGGCCGGGGAGTGTTTAATTGATCCCGGACAAAGCGAACTCTACCGATCCGTCCCGTTGACCAATAGGGGAGCCACGAGGTCGTTTCTTCTGCCGCACAGCCGCGGTCGCTGCCGCTTCTTCTTCGGGCCGCTCCGCCGAGGAAAACATTAATTAAGACTCTGTGTTCCGCCGATCGCGATTCTACGGACCGGATCACGGCTATCGCGAACCACCGCGCCGCCTCTTTGCTCAAACGTGCTAAACGAATCGTCCACGCTTCATAGTTCGCCTTCGCGGAACTACAGCATCATCCTACAGCTGCGCCGGCGGGCTCGAGAGCGACATTGCTTTCCCCGTTTTCGAGGAACCCCAGGGAAAACGACGGGCTTCTCCGGACTATAGGGTCGTTCAAGGTCGTGGGGAAAAGTTTTAGGGGCCCATCGAGGGGCTCATGATTTTTCGAACGGCCGAGTGTGGATTTATCTCTGCGCTTTTTTACTGCCACGATTCCGGGATACCGGAATTACCCTGATGCGGCTGTTTCGGAGATAAATATTCGAAATTATGGTCTTGGGGATTCATGGGGAATTTAGACTGCGGTGGAACTTGCCGGATATCGGTGGTCCCGCAAGTCGGCCACCCCTCCGGATATTTGAGAGGGACTCTCCATGGTGTTTCATATTTTTCGGAGAGCGAACCGCGGCAGAATTTTTACGCGTTGGTCATTCATATTGTGTTGTTTTAGACGAATCAATGATCGCCTCGATGTTATAGGCGATCGTTTCAATGTCGTGTTAATTTCCCTGAGCCTTTTGGTTTAATAGACAAGAAATTACCGTCGCGTTAAAGGGTCAAAATGGATCGTTTGAGCGAAAAATGGAAGTTCCGCTTAAAAATGAATAATTAAACAATTTCTAATCCCCTGCGGGTTCAACGTCGAGCAACTAGTCTATACTTTAACTGTGCTGGTCCGTGGGGTTAATACAATTTTCCGATTTTATTAATCAATTTCAAGAAAGAGGAGCCAAAGGAAATTTTATTTCCAGCAGTTAAATATTGCTCGTGGCTGCGGAACGAATAAAAATCGCATTAAACTCCGCCGAACTTCTCGGCATCTACCGAAGAAAGACCGAAGTCCGGTCATAACTTTCAAACGTAAACTCGCCGGTTCGGCGGAAAGAAAAGATTACTACGTTTCTCGGTGGATTCAACTGCCGGAAGTAAAATAGCGCACGAAAGTCGCGTTTCCTTCGTGGGAGCACGCTCTGGAATAAAACCCGAGGGTTATTGAACGTTAAATAGAATCTCACGATTTCCACAAAGACGAATCCCCAGTCGAGTGGATCGTTTGGGAATTGGATTCGACGGGAGGCGCGGCCGGGTATTGATTCGGAAAAATTCGAACTGCCAGGCAGGAAATACGGGCGGCGGTGTGGTATCCCAGCAGACACCATCGTCGTAGAAGAGACCGTGCAGGGAAAATCTTATGGTGCGGTGACGACGTTCCTCGTTGGCACACGGTCGATAGGGCCGCCACTCCACCACCACCGTCATTCCACCCACCATCAGGGTTCCCCTTGGAGAAGCTTCCCGACCGTGCCGGTGCTATCGACCCAACAGCTTCCCGTCACTGGTAAACGCGAAATTTTGACCTAGCCGAAAAACCAATGGCAACCGCGGGAAAGAAACGAGCCAAACGACGCTTACAAATTGTTTTATCCCGCTGGTGCAGCCGAGTTTCCCATTTAAGCCCCGCTTGCGATGCAAATGCGATTGAAATTGCCTCCGGCGCCGGCTGAAATTGTTTTCTCGCCTCCGCCCCCCCCCCTTACATTATGAAAAGAACTCCCACCTGACAGAGGTAAAGCGATTAAGAAATTGCGGGACGTCGGGGCTGCGTCCTCGAAATTAGACCATTTGAATTTTCATCGCGTTTTATTACGAAAAGTTACGGAACCGTGGTTTTACACCACCTCGGGGATGCTTTCGCGACGAATTATTTCAATGAAAGCATCGGCTCTATGATTTTCAACCTGTCGAAATCATTAAGAAGGAGAATGAATGTTTCTAGCTGAAACCTGTTCGAAGAACCACCGCCGTCTAGGTACGTAAAAATGGGAACCCGAAGAGACTAATTAGAGAACGAACGCTATCGGATTTCCATCATCGAGCATCTCTCTCCGTCGAGAATCGATGTTTAAGCCGCGTTAATAGGACTTTTAACATGTCGACGACGTATAAATAGATCCTCGGTCCGAGCACCGGCGCTGTCAGCGTGCACGATCCCGGTTCAGCATAAAGGATCAAGCGATCCTCTTTGAATTTCAAGGATTGGGAAGGCGTCGCGCTTCAAAAGAGCGAAACGCGATCCTCTTCTTTGATACTTCGCGGTTCGGTCTCGAGTTTCACCTTCTCTCTCTCCCGGTTCCGCTTTCGATCATTCTCGCGCGCGGTGCCGATCGGCGCTGAAAACGGGCGAAGCTACTTATTTCGAGCGCAAACGATTCTCGGAACCGGGCCGAAGACAAAGAGGAAGAGCCAAAGGGGTACGTATTATCGCGCGGGCTCCGTGGTTCTTTTTTTCCGCCGGGGATTCCGCGCGTAACGTGATACCGCGCGGAAAATACCCGCAAGTTTCACCGGTGCTCGTCGACGCTGCCGGCCGACAAAGTGGCTGCGATCCTTATCGCATCGCGTATCCCTTGCGAGCAGATTCGCCGGCTCATTCGCGAGAGCCTTAAAAAGCCCTGGTAACGTTTACCAGTTTCGAGTTACCTTCGGGTCAGCATTCAAAAAGGCCCGCGGCTCCGCGATCGACCGCCTAAACAAATATCGTCGGAATCCCGTTTTCTTACGACCGTCTCCGGGCTCCGCAACAATGCCGCGCTTGGAAATGAAATATTTCAGTTCTGTTTGTTGAACGAACCGCTCGGACACCCACTGGATCGACAACTTCTACGTGGGTAAACGTGGAGTTGGATTAATGTATGCACAATTGGTTTTATTTCATCGAGATCAATGTTAATTCTTCGATGAGAATAATTAGTAGACTGCGGGTATTTATGCATTTGTGAGAAAAGATAGAATAATCAAAACTATGCAAGAATTTTAAGATGTTATTTATACTCTTTGCGATTTATTAAAGTTAAACGAAGGAGAAATAAATCTCTGTGCAATGCTTAATCTCTTGCAATCGATGCAGACGATTTTCATTTTGCATAAAGATTCGCAGCCGAATAATTGGTAACTTAAAACAGTTGCTAGAAAGTAGGAGTTTTAATAATCATGGAAATTAGAATTCTGATGAACGTAAGCAGAGATAGAATTGAATACAATTATTTAAGGGTTCGACAAAATTGGAAATTTTGTGGACATATTCAGTGCACGATTTTTGTTCACTAAAAGCTTCGAAAATCTTCAAAATATAGGAATTTCATTCAAACCTCTTTAAATTTCCAGGTAGAGAATGAAATCAAGTTTAAACTATTTACCAACCTGAATATCAAGTACACTTAATAATATGTATATATAATATAAATAAATAGATAGAAATTATAAAATAAATTATCATATAATACAGCGTCATTTCATTTTGATATTGTCAAGAAGCGAAATTCGTACAAAGATGCGCAAAGCAGTCCACATTTAACCGAAACAGCCGATATAAAGCCAGATGTAGCGAAAACATGAATAGCTCCGTCACAATATGATACTGTGGTCAATGTGAAAACGTGAATTGGAAGACTGTGCGCATTGGGCGGGAATAATGGCATTCCCTCCCTATAAGTGTGCGCCCGGGACTGGTATGGTAACCATAGAGAGCAGCAGACACGATTGTACGACGTTCATTGACTGGTCCGATAGAATTGATCACGGTTTCATCCATCGTTGCGAAGAGTACTTAATTTATCGTTTCACGAGCAAACCAATAACGTGACAACTTATTTCCACAAGCCTGTACACAATGCCTAGTTTCGATTAAATCTCACCCTAAAACCTTTTAGAAGATTGCCGTGAAAGTGAAATATTCCATCCTCAATGAAAAGCTAGGTTTCTGATTTTAACAAAAAATGTCCAAGTAAAGTCTTTCAGAAAATTGTCACGAAAATAAAATATTCTTTCTCGAACGAAAAGCTAAGATCCTGATTGAACCTACAAATAGAGCCATTTAGAAGCTTTTCGCCACGAAAAGCTGAGATTCTGATTTCGACTGAAACCACAAAATAAAGCGAAATATTTGTTCACAAATAAACTTAGAGCAAAGGTTTACGAGAGTTTTAGAAACCGGAATCCAAGATTCTGATCTCGATTAGACTGCTAGACGAGCCAGCGAGCCAGGACGGTGTCGCAAAAATGAAATATTTCCCCTGAATGAACCTCGTGTGTCGAGAGCTGTGCGCAGATTCGCCGGGCCTCATTCAGTTTCCCGATACACGAGAAGATCCAGTTACAAGGCTCGCATTTAGGCGGGATATATCGAACAATGTTCGTGCTGCGGAGGCGAGCATCGGTACCCCGTTCGGCAGAATTTCCATCGCGTGTCCCCCGGCGCACGGGAGCCACGGGTAGACAACAAAGGAACAATTCTTTCCCTTCGGTCGCTATCTCCTTTATTTATCTATCGTTCATTCGTGGAACCGAGCCGAACCAGGGATTCCTCCTCCTCCGAAGAGTTACGATCGCCGATCTGGCCAGGATTCACGGAGCTCTCCTGACCTTTCGAAGGGGACCTAGCCCTTCCTTCCTCCCTCCCTCTATGTCCCTCTCTCTCTCTCTCTCACTCTTTCTCTCTCTTTTGCTCCTCTCTGTCCCTCTTGCTCTCGTCTTCGTGTTTCGATGCAGATTCCAGTCGGGGTTCTGGTCGAAGCACGGAGGAACGAACGGGAGAAGAGCAGGAGAGGAGAGAGCCGGTGTGTGGAAGGTAGAGAACAGGCAGCCGAGAAACGGCCAGTAACCGAGTGGAGAAACGGGAGAGAGGAAGAGAGAGAGAGAGAGAGAGAGAGAGAGAGAGAAAGAGAAAGAGAGGGAGTCGTCTCGCAACTGGTGTTAACTCGCATGGCTCCGGGAGAAGACGACCACGACTACGTCGACGACCAAGCTACGAGGAGCACACGGCCGGCCGGCCATTTTTTTTCGACCCTTTTGCGGCGCACACCCGTTATGCAGATACATACGTGGTCCGCAAGCAGTATTCCGCGAATCGTGTGCGGCCCACACGGACCAGAAAGAGAGAGAAAGAGAGAGAACGCTGCGAGCGACAGGCCTCGAGATCGCGCAAATTATGCGGAATTGTGTAACCGCGGGATGAAAAGTGGGCCTCGCGCGTAGGAAAGTTGCGTGGGAGGCTAATCGAGGCGAGTGTCGCGAAACCGAGCGAAAAATTTCACCGGCAGCCTTGCTCTAGCCGATCGCGACGCGCCGCGTTCAGTACGGTTGCGCAAACTTGATGCACAAACTGCGGTGAAATTCGCTGAGACTGCATTTCAGTTCATCAATTTTTTAGAGGAGAATGAACCGAGCAAGATTACGAATGACCGTAAAATTTGACACACTTATTCAGGGTGGATTTAGTCTCTTCGCTTTGACAGCTTGCATTACCTGTCGGTGACACATTCTGTTGACACTAGCTACCAAGCATTAGGTTCGGTAAATTGGTCAAAATGTAGATAACTGCTGTTTACTGCATCGACAAATGACAAAGGATTATTTCCTCAACTCACTAAATTCTAATAATCGATGTCTCCAACCCTTTGCACTCGAATGGTAACTCTGAAGTATCGCTAAAAATTGTTGCAGCACGTTCCAACATAATCTCTGCATTATCAAATTTGCTTGCGTCGAAAAATCCGTCGAAAGCGCCACCGTTGGACGAGTCGCAAGACTCAATTTCCGTACTTAGACAAATTTCCGTATAAAACGCACGAATTGTAAGTCATACTTCGTAAGTCAACACTCGGAGTTAAAATAGCTTCGAGTGCAAAAGGTAAATGCATTCCGCCACACGGCCGACATTCTTGCAAGAGAAAAGCTCCATTCCGATTATTCCCAAACCACCGAAAATACGCGTGTACGCTTGAAACTATAAACGTGTCCACCGAAGAACCAACACCGAAAGATTTCGCAACGGCCGATAAAAGGTCCGAAGGTTATTCGAAAATAGACGAGAAGCGTGGCCCGGTCGGTCGAGGCTCGGCCCGTGCGCGCATGCATCGAAAGTGCAGGAGCAGCGCGGAACAAAAACGAGCACCGTTCACGCCATTAATTTTGCAACGCAGCCAATTGAAAGGCTGATTGCTTAGATATGCTCGATGTTTTTCCGTCGGCGGCGTAACGGAGCTCGATATTCAAATCGCGTGTAAGCCGGGCGGAGGTCGGTAACCCAGATAACGTAACCAATGGGACCGGTTACGGGGGCAGGCCGAACAAACGCGCGTCTTATTAAAACGAAACCGCCGGAAATGAACTAAGACGTCCCACGCGGCAGGATCGATCCCCGACGATCCGCGAGATCCGATCGAGGCCGCGGCCGGCCCGCGCGAACGGAACCTGCAACACAACGGACCGCTCTTTCTCCGTTTGTCGCACGCCCACGCGGGCTGGCTCGTCGAACTCCGGCGTCGCAATCTCGTCTACACGATGCGTATTTATTGCGTTAATTACAACGCCCCGCTTTCGCTTGTTACAACGCCTGCCATGGTTATTGTGAGCGCGGCAAGAAGAGGACGGGGCACGGGGGCTCGGGGGCGGCGTGGGTGGGTTGGGTGTTGCTCGCAGGACAAAAAGGGACGGAGCAGCTGCGATGGAAGGGGCAGTCGACGGTGGGGGTGGTCGGGCGGTGTATCGCCACGAGGGGGTTGAATCGGAGCGTGGTCCCCGCTCGTCTAGCCCCCGCGAGGCGCGCGCGAAACGTTGCTTCTTTTTTCTCGCGCGTCGTCGAAGCATTGTGGTTAAATGAATTATTTTTTAACGAGGCGACATTATGCCCGCGCCGGCGTTGTTCCTCGCCGTTGTTTCGCGGAAAAACTTGGCGAACGTGTCTCGCAATACGGGACTTTTTCTCTCCTCGCCTTTCTCTCCTACCCCGGCGAGCACTGAACGCTTTTCATGTCGCGTCAACCTCGCCGAGCCCCGCGCGTCTCTACCAACTCTCCTCTCCTCTCCTCTCCTCTCTTCTCTTCGCTACTCTCTTCTCTCTTCGCTTCTTTCCCCTTCCCTCGTCCCTCCTCTACCCGGTGCTGCCGCTCTTTTCCTTTCGCCCCCTTCTTCCTTTACCACCTCCCTCTTTTTCTCCCTTTCCGGCGAGCACAGTCGTTTGCCGGGCGCACACAGGGACGCGAGAAGAAGCGTACGCGACACCGTCCCTTTGACTCTTCTCTCTGGTGGGCAGGTGAAACCGTAATCGACGTACGCCAGGCACAACTACCGCTCTGTTCCCGTTCCCTCTCTTCCCAGTCTCGCGATAGAAGCCCGCAGACGGTGGATTAACCTTTCCCCGACGAAGACGAGCCGCGCCGCGCCGCGCCGACGTCGCTGTTCCATCTCGCGTAATGAAATCACGCGTTTCAAGGACGAATGGAGCGCGTCAAGGAATTAATTGCACGAGCGTGTGCCGGATACTAAGCACGAATTCAATTCGGGGGACAACTGCGTGCACGCGCGCGCGTCGCTGAACGCGGCGCACTCTCTTCGAGCGTGTCACTCGTCGAAAATTGACCATTGTGTTCTTAACGCATTAACGATCGCTAATAACGCTTTACCGAGGCCTGGTCGTTGAACGAACGCAGTCGATAATTTTTCGTACGCGCCGAACATCGGATTTTCCTAGGATTTCGTTGTGGCGGAGAGACGGTTGTTTGTGCACGTTGATTTTCTATTAATGGCTCGCGCTGTTCCGTTCAGTGTAAACATTCGCGGCGAAGCTATAGAATTGGCGACGTTAGAAAAATAATTAGCGAGCCGATATACGCAGAACGCGGTGTAAAGAAGAAGCATAAATCTCGTCAAGGATAATGGCGCGTGTGTGTACATTTAATTTTATCTCGGCAACGAAGCTCAACGGTTACACCTGCGAACAGTGTTTCTTTTAATTCACTCGGGATTATGGTCGTTCGTGTCCTCTGTTCTACCTCGTTTCTGTCCCTTTGAGTCGTGCGTAGCACGGCTTTTGCGTCCACACAACTTTCACGTTTTCGCTTTCAACGCGTGTCTCTAATAAATGAAGCGATGCGCATAATTAGAAACACGAAGTAACTTTTATATCGTTGCTGATATTCGAACGAAAAGGGACTATGTTTGTATGTTTCTATGTTATATTATTTTCGATATATTGGGTTGTTCGGAAAATAATCTCGTTTTTCAAAAAACTTTTGTTGTGTACAAGTGTTAAGAAAAGAACACTTGGTTCCGTATTTTGCCAATTAAAAACAGGACTTCTACGAGCATAAGATTTCAAAGCTGCTAGAACGATCGTCGAAACATTGTAGAATAATACATTATTAAATAATATTTACTCTACACATTAAAAAGTCGTCTTTCACTTCCTCGTGAAAGAACGAAAGTACTTTCCGAACAACCCAATGGAAATATACAAAAATAGGCTGTTCTGTTAAATTTTAAAAGTTACTTTCAGTCTATAATTATGCAAATCTCTGTGGTCGCAATTTTTTAAATAATTAGTAATATTCTGGTAATTCTAACGAGCAATTTCATTCCCTTAAAATTGTACGTTTCTCGGTAAGATAGATTTAAAGATTGTCGAAGAAAATAACAGAGTCAACGGAGCAAAAATTGCTGAATTCCTTGGAGCAACGAAGAAACGGCGTACGTTAAAAACGAGGATAAATAGCGAGAGATTGTTGCCGATATTAGCAGCACAAGAGTACGCAGCCGATAGAATCTTACGAAAACGTCGTCCAATGATTTTGCGGCGGAGAACTTGCGTGTAGAACGCCACCACGGTGGAGACGCGCGGCCACGAATTCATCGTCGCAGACGATAATGCGCAATATCCAGAATCGTTAAAAAGCCGATACAGAGAAGATAATGAAGGGAATCCGGAGATGATGAGAAAGGCTCGTCTCAGCGAGACGACTGAGGGATAAAAAGTGTCCGTCAAATTGTCTTCAATTAGAGCTCCATCGATGTTGAATAAATTTATAAGCACCGGGGCTCGATCGATACGAGGCGAAGCGCCCCCAGATTGAATGGAGGGCGATCCAGGATTCAGATGATAATGATGCGCGCGCGTTGCCCGTATCCCTCGGCTCGCATCCCTTTCCCATTCTTTATTTCCCTTTTCCTTTCCCATTTCTTCTTCTTAGAGTCACGCATCTCGAGAAAGAGAGAGAGAGAGAGAGAGAGAGAGAGAGAGAGAGAGAGCAAGGTGCGCGCACACTTTTCAAGAACAATCGAGCCGAAGGCACCGGTGTAACCATTGTCCGTCAGTTGAAAGCGTGTCACGGCCTCAAACGCGCCGTTCCGTTTCCGTTTCGCGCCCTTTCCAAACATTTTCCTTTCTTTCATTAAGCGGTCTTTTCACGCCGACTTCGGAGAGACGAGAGGGAACGATAGATAGAGCGAGAGCGAAAGCGAGAGAGAGGGGGGTAGAGGAGAGGAGACAAGAGAGATCCCGACCGTTCACCTTCGCCTTTCATGGGGTTTCACGGGTCGGGGAGTCGCCGAGGGTGGACCAAAAAAGGCCATGGATTCTCCGGGAACCCGTTCGCATAATGGGAGCCACCTCCAGATGTAGGTTTACCGGATACTAAAGCGTGGAACGCGCTTTTTTGCTCGGCCCAAGTGGGACGACGCGCGAAACCACGTCGATAATGACTCGGCCGTCTATTCGAGCGCCGCGTGCCCCGATCTTCCGACAACGCTCGGGGCCCGATCATCGTGGAGAGGCCCGCGGGGCCCGAGGGGGAAAATGAGACAGCGAACAAGCGAAGGGGAGAGAGAGCCCGGGGAGAAAAAAGAAATTACAAATAAAAACTAGAAAGTTCAATCAAAGTAACAGGTTACGCGACGAGGATCGCGCACGCTGCCGAGATATCTCGCTCGCTGGGCTTCTGCCGTGGGTCGGAAAAAAATTCCCCGACATCGTGTCGCGATCGATGCTAAAACATCCTCGGATTCAGAAGATCCTCAATACGGAACCTACCTCGCGGTCTGCTTCGTAACGAATGCTACCAAAGAAGAGAGATAAAAAAGACGAGTCTGATGTTTCTTGAACTGAGAACTTAATCCCCGGCTGACCGTCGCGCGTCTCCGGGGCCTCGGTCTCCCGAGATTTTGCCCGATCCTGTTCTAATAAATGCATTTCGATCGTGATTTCGCTCGTCGCTCGCCACTGTTGTACACGCATGTTACGGCGCAGCAATTGTTTTTCGGGCAATTTTTATTGCTCGCGGTTAGACCCGCGGTTTTTCTGCACTCGCGATTCTGCGAATACCGAACGTCACTTTTTCATCAATTTCTGCTCGACGACCTGCGAATAAATCGGCAGAAATAAACGAGCAAATGTGAGTTCACGGGAACTCAAGCCTTGAACCAAGAATGTTCTTATGGATTTGGCGAAACTTGGATTTCATCTACAGTTTAGTTTTCTAGCAACTATTTTAACTAGACGTTTCTGCGAGGTTGTGAAAGAAGATCGACGTTGATTCGAAAGGTGTACGTTCGGAAACATGTAACAAGAAATGGATACGCATTTGAACGAAACCAGTCATGGCTGTTATAAAATCAGCGAAAGCGCTAATCATCACACGCCTATCGAGGGTACAGTTTCATACACATCTCGGTCGATTCAATTTATTAAGGGTACCCATACGTGTAACGTCGCTTTATTCAGATTGACATTTAGAGTGTTTACCGAGAAATTAACGCATATGTAGGAAAACGCGGGATAAAACGAAAGTTTGTGCAAGCATTGAAAACGTTCCTAATAATTTCACATCCTCCGAAGATTGATCGTTGAAGACGTCAAGCCTGACAGCATTATTGAAATCGTTTTGTCCGAATAGCAGTGCGGTTCAATTTGTCCGGGACGTAACAGCACGTCGTAAATTAATCACTCCATTACCCGGCGGCGTCATTACGAACAAAAAAATCAATTACTTAACACGTATGTCCGCGACAGGCGCGCTTCAATGGACCCAAACGCATCGTCCAGCGTAATTGAATAAAAACCGGAAAGCTGCAGCAGCCAGCGTGTCCGCTTCGTCGCTCGTTCTAATCCGGCCACCGAGGAGGAAACAGAAGAAAACGACGAAAAAGGGAGACGGAGACGCATAGAGACACACAGCGAGAGAGGAGTATGGGCGAGAGGGAGACCGAGAGAGAGAGAGAGAGAGAGAGAGAGAGAGAGCGCACGAAGAGAATCCGAGCGTCGTTTATCTCCAGACCTTTTTACGACTATCGTTGCGGCTTCCTTCCTGCCCTGTGTCCCGACGCGACGCTCTCGTTAAATTTGCACCAGGCCGCGCGCGACTGCGATATTTGCGGCCGTATAGACTTTTTCTTCGCCGCCCCGCGAGTAACCGTCGGGAGCCGATATTTATACCCGCTGGTCGTTCGAACGGAAACGCGCCGGACGATAAATCGCTGCGCTCCGCCACGGAATCCGCTATCAGATATTCGAACGTCTGCGATAACGTTTCGAAGAACCGAAGATTGTAACGGGCTGCTCGTCGCAACGAGAAACGACGCGCAACGACCCACAGAGATCATCACGCCCAGACGAATTCCCTGGATTCTTGCGGGACTTTTCTAGTTGGAGAATTTACTGTTGTCTCTTATCGCGGCTCTTCTAGTCGCCTGATCGACGTACGACGCCTCGCGCGTGAATCTCTGCCCCTTCGTAATCGAGATTAAAGCTTGTTTTCGCAATTCAGAAATTTGAAGTGCGAGATCTAAAGTCTTGTAATAAATATTAGTGATTGAACTCATGGTTCGCTGATTCAGAGGAGAAAGCATCGATCATTTGCCATTGGCGGAGTATTTGTTACTTTAATTTGGGTTTTATGTGTTGTATGCAGTACTCAAGAGCTATCTGTAGAAATATAATTTTTCATGCTAAATATTTATCATAATATTTACCTAAAACAGTACATTATACTATTTCTAGAAACATTAAACATTACGTTAAAATCAGTTTCATTTGCTCAAGCTTGTTCCTAACGAAAATATTAACGAAACTTATCACGATGACGCACAATGTTCGATCCTACAGGGGACAATAAAACGCGAATATTATTAATATTCTTCTGTATCGAAACAAAATTCGATTCTTCTGCGCTCAAAATTTCGGGATGGAGCTGAATGAAGACGCGCAAGGAACAGAAATGATGTTCTATTAGAGAAAATACAAAGAAGAGCTAACAGACTAACAAAATAAAGTGATTACCGATAGAAATGAAACAGAGAGTAAAAGTAATTTCAGACTTTGAATTCTGTTCGGCCATCTCGTAGAACGTTGTACCGATCCTGTATGGTAGTTCGAAGCGTTCTGTTGCAACCGGGTCGATTATCGATTATCATCATCGACGTGTCCGCGCTCCGGCATTCGCGTTCGATATATCGGGCAAGTCGCGAAAAAGGAGCGAGAATCGCGCGAGAACCGGCCGGTTTCTCGCGCGGTTGTTTGCGTGAGAAATTACGAGCGGGAAAGCGTGCGCCACTGGCAAAGGTAAACTAGACGGCACCGAACCGGGACAGCAATAATTAGTCATGTTGCTCGAGCCACGGTCCCCGTTGCCAAGCCAATAAGAAGTCGATCCCGCCGCTCCTTTCGCGTGATATATCGTCGCCCAGGTGGGTGATGTCGAGACCCGGCACGGGACTCCTCGCGATCTTTTTGGACGTTTCCCGCCGAGGGTGGATACATACGGGCGGAGATGAATACGCTTTGCGTGACTACCTCATTCTTGACTGCGAATTCTTCCTGTCTCGCAACGGCCCTGTCTCCTCGAGACATTTTTCTTTCGCGCCCGGAAAATCCGGCGAATTTTTCACACGCCTCCATTTCGTTCATAGTTTAAAAACCAGGGAGCTCTCGTGCCGTCACGAAGTTATCTCCGTGAGAATGGCTAGTAGAGAAGCAGCTATTCGTAACTGAAGCAATAACGGGGTCGTTGCATTTATAGCTCGAGTTAACTTAATAACTGTTGCACGGTTGATAATGGTCAGGTGGACGGCGGTCTGCACGAATTAATTATTGCCTCTCCGACGTTATAGATTTTCTCTGACAGAAGTACAAGAATTTATTTCTACAGGAAGATTAGATAAACGACGAGAACTTCTCGGCCGGTGTTTTCGAGATCTATCTTTCGAATGATATTCCAGTGACAAAATGATTTACAAACGAGCAACGAGGTAGTCGATCATCGAAGCAAACCACTCGAACGATAAATAGATAATATGCCCAGATTAGTTTATGTACAAGACAGGGTAAACCATCGTTTCGAATAATAAACAGCAGATAGGGAAGATTAAAACTGTGTACAGAGACGAGGGAAAAATGTGTTTCAAATAATAAATAGAAGATAGTACGCGGGCTCGAACCATTGGGCAGAACGTATCTTTCGAATAGTACCAGCAGATAACTATGTAGATAGCCAGATTAGGCTGTGTACAAATCAGTCGTAATACAATGTCGTGAGATTATGAAGCTCGGAACGTGTGTTCGGGAATCGGTGGGAAGGGCTGCAACCAAAAAAAGCGTTCGAAAATACGCGAAGGCCTCGAGAAATATACAAAACTCACCCGTCGCGGCCGATATAAATCTCTGGATTCTTAAGAGAAAAAAAAGATCCCGAAAAACAAACTCGAAAGAATCGTTCTCACACAGCCTCCAATAAACAGCATTTACAATCGCTCGATCTACGTCGATACATCAAACAATCTCCGAATCAGCGTGAATAAACTCCATTACACGGTTCGCGGAACACTTTTAAAAACATTCTCTATTCATTAGCGCAGAGCGTTATGCAAATTTCAGCAAGAAGCAAACATTTCCAGCGTCCCGATGCTTGAACGTCCGTTCGAGGGTATCGAGCGATCATAGTCACGGCATCGTTAATTTCCGCTAAACGAATATATTATGCAAACGAGCCACTCTGCGAACGGCTCTCGGAAGAATTGCTGAAATCGTCGATCCGGCATAAAAGCTCGTAAAGTCGCGGGACAAATGCCGAATCAATCTCGCGGCGAGATCTTGGATAAACGCGAGGAGCGGATCCCCGGTGCGTCGGGTCTCTCTCTCTCGTTGTTATGTGATACAATGTCCCCGTGTTTATTTGCATAAACGTACGCGATCTCGGGACCCCGTAGACGCCGAGGAGAAGAGAGGCGGCCTTGATCGAAGTCCTTATTCGAAACGGAGCTCATCGTGTATGAATAGCAGGTACGCAATTACGAGACCCGCGCAGATGTCATCGGCGAGCGGACTTGACAAGTCTCGTTGAACATGCCGATTGTTCTCGGGCATCAACGATAGGAGAGCAGCAGTTTGTTTCGCAATTTCCCTCGTTTGCCGCGCGCCACGTCATAACCAGATTACAGATATTCATGCAAATAGATTTTTGCGCGACAACGGGAACTCGGATCGAAGGGAAACTCGTTTAACTCTCGGTTCCATCAGCCTCCCATTCGACGTCGAAATTAAATAAAAGAGTGCATTAAAACTCGGAGCCGAACTTCGTTGTTGAATTCTAAAAAGGCCGCTCGTCGATTTTGATATTACGTTAAGCTTTTTACGGTGGAATCGAAAATCTCCAATTGTCGCGACGAGACGTAACTTGTGATTGCAAATGAAAATGTTCTTTGTTGGTTACACGTGCTTAATTTTACAGAAAGTAAAACGAGAGGAAAGAACGCTAATTTTTATTGTATATTGGCTATTGTCTTTTTGGAAGTCTGTCCACGCCGTAAATGCATGAAGATTCGTAGATTACAGCAATGTCTCTCTAATTGACGCTCGAATTGTCCACAGAAATGGGACGAGCTACAAGGCTCGAATAATCGTATCTCCTCTTCCCAAATAGACCATTTTTGTGCACAATCTGAGCGTCAGTTAGGGAGACATTACTGTACTTATAATTAGACAGTGAATTTGTATGCGAAATAAAAATCGTCCGAGTTAATTGTAAGAAACGTAAATCAGACGACGATGTCTCTCCTTCTTCAACAATTCTAATAAGCTGTAAATAATATAGAAACATTCTTCTAATCTGTTTACAGTTTTGTATCGCAGTTAATTTTATCAGAAATACATAAAATCAGCAATCCACTAACGAGAAACATGAATTCGATATCGGTTTTAATAAATCGAACATGACACACTACCTTTTTCATATTCTATTAACGCTTCGACTGTTCTGCACGTCACCTGCCTACTCATGTTATACACGCGTAAAGGCCCGCAGTCTAAACACGATCTTCTGGAGCAGAAACGTTTTGAATTACAAATTCCCAAGGAAATCTACTACAACGCCTAATGCATGAATGCATACCTAATTGGTGCGAGATGTTGAATCGGAATAAGAGAAGGAAACATTGCGCCCGGGGAGACACGAATTTACACAAAGACCGTTCTTTTCCTCGGTAAATTCGGAGCTGGGTCATTGTTGCAACAAACGAACGGCCGCCGTCGTCTCTTTTCTCCGTGGCGTTCTTCTCCTTTTTTTTTCGTTATTTTTACGTCGTCAGTCGTGAAACGGACCGTGTAAACGTTGACCGAGAAAAATGGGGAAAGTCGTTAGACCGAAAAATATCGTGAAAGCAGCCGTCCCGCACAGGCGCCAACAAAAGAATCGATCTTTTTTTTTTATTTTTCTCGCTCGCTTTTCCCCGCGCGCTAATTGCGTCTCGATTATCGGCGCACCGGTTTATTAATACCGGCAGTCGTCTGACCCCGCCGATATCAGATCGCCGTGAAGAAATTGTAAAACGCGGCCTGTACTTGATACTTGAGTCCGTTCTTCTAAATATAACGGATAAACAGCGAGCAGCATCGTCGCGTAAAATTTTATTATAGTCGTCGGTTGAATTACGAGTCCCGTTTCGCAGTCGTCCCGTGTTCAGACCAATGTCTCGCGCCGTTCGTGGAACCGCGATCGGCGAATGTTCCACGGATTCTCCCATTGAAACGGAAAAATCGACGGTCGCGGTGTTGGTGCCGCTCCGGCGATTGTTTCTTATAGGATGTAAAAGTCTGACTGTGGCAACAACGCAATTACAATCCGTAATTACGGCAATATACAGTGCGATAATTGCGTGTCCCGATCGTTAAACAAGATCGACGGCGCGCTATATTCAAGAAATAATTGAACAGCGTTTTCGATCGTACACTCGAAATTGATTCGTTCGAGAGATCGTAATTAAAAAGAAACGCTTCCCCGCGACCGGAAGGCCCACGGAAAAAAGAAAGGATTCCCGGGGACGTGGTTCACACATATCTGCATCGTCTGAATAGCAAACTAATAGCCGGGAGTTAGATAAGGAGACCCGTGAACGGTGTTACTGAAAGATATTGCATTAGCGATTTTCTCACGCGACCGAGTAATCTGGTGTGAGATCGGTGTAACGCTAAACACTCATTGACAATATCCCGACGTCCAATTACTTAATCGTTCGAAAATCTGCCGCGGTACGCTCGACGAGCCA
Source organism: Megalopta genalis (assembly GCF_051020955.1). NCBI lineage: Eukaryota > Metazoa > Arthropoda > Insecta > Hymenoptera > Halictidae > Megalopta > Megalopta genalis. The sequence goes on from NC_135024.1 coordinate 6,214,713, forward strand.
AGACAGCGCGGCGTGGTGGCAGGCTGCAAACAAACGCGCGCGATACCAATCGTGTGCGTACACGTAGCTGGAACAAGGTCGGATTCACAGCCTTGAGATATTATAATATGTTTTGTTCATCTGCAATAATCCGCCTCGTTGAGCGCACATCGCATCGCCGGAGAATCTCGAGAGTTGCGCAGAGCCTCGACTGCGATCGAACACCTCGTCGATTACATTCCGCCAACACATGGCAGACGTCGTTACTCAATTATGTATAAGTAAAACGGCGCGCGTCGTCGAAGGGAAAATTGCCGATTTCGAAATGGAATCGTATTAACGCTTAATCTACCGAGCCGCTTATTATGAATGGCTATATTTTTCTTGTTTGTAAAATGGTGTCGAGATAAATGCTTCTTGTCGTTATAAAGTAGATTCAGCGTTAAGAGAACTGCGGATCTTTGTACAAAATCTGAATTTGTTGCAACTATTTAACGCTAGTTAATTGATTGAATAAACTCCTTAATCGAAGCATACATTGCAATAAAGATTGTGGAAAGTCTAAATGAATTCCGTCTTGCCGACGTTATAGTTTTATAATAGTTTATATAATATACTATAATAATACATATTATATTATATAATATATTATAATAGCTATATAATAGTTTATATAATATACTATAATAATATATATTATATTATATAATATATTATAATAGCTATATAATAGTTTTATAATGTACAGTTTTATATGTATTATTAGCTATACTTTTAGGGTTGATTCGATGTTAAAGAAGCGGATGAATCTTTCTCGCCTTATTAAAGAATTTTAGCGATTTAGAAATTCATAAAAATATGTTCTGTATTACTCTGTACGATCGTGTTTTGCAAAATTGGCGAACGCGAAAGATAAACCGAATGCAGCTGCTTGTATCGCGCCTGAGTTATCAACGACATAATGAGGTCAAATTATGCTATCAGAATCCGTCGAGTCAAAAACAAGATTAAACGGTAACAGGTTCGATAAATGTTCGCTTATAGTTTTTCCGGTCTCTTTAAGATAATTACGCGCGCGCGCGCTTCTAAGATCTCGTACGATTCAGGTGCAAGCTCGCTGGCTCTCGGCACACGTTGAACACAAGCACGGAGTACCGGATTGACACAGGGGTTAATTGGAGTCACTCCCCCTTTCAGCGGCGTTTCGGCGCTGCCGTCGAGTTCCTCCCACGACCCGACGAATTTCACCGCGATCGCGCTACCGATTCTCCGAGGCCCGAGAATCTAGATTCTATGCGGCAAGTAGACGCGCTTAGAATCGGAGTGGACGCGTATAGCTGGCCCAAGAAAGGGAAGAGGAGAGAGAGAGAGAGAGAGAGAGAGAGAGAGAGAGAGAGAGAGAGCATTCGGCGGGCCACGGTCCGCCTGGGAGGGGAATTGGAAGACGCTCGGTCCGTCGTTCGGCATTCAGAATGCATTCAGAATGCGGACGAAGCAACGTGGAGCCAAAGCCAAAGTAAAGGAACGATACGAAAGGCAAGGAAAGGAACGGAGAGGAGAGGAGAGAAGAGGAAAGAGAGCGTGTGCGCGCGGCGTCAGCGGGGTGGCTCGAGCCTTCGCGTGCATGTGTTTCTCGTTGGTCCCTATGCACGAGAGTCGGCTCTCGGAGTGGTCGGGGGTTAGAGAGAGGATAGATCGAGCGGGAGAGAGACGCGAGAGAAGAGGAGGATGAGGAGGACGAGAAGCGAAAGAGCAAAAGGATGGAAAGGGAAGGAAGCGAGAGGCCGCAAAATATATGCTGCATGCTCTCGTGGATGCTCGTTTGCAGCGTTCCGTGTCGTAGAGGGACGGAGATAATCGCGGGCGGCTGGGCCCGCGGACCGACGAGGATGGAAGGAGAGGAGAACGCGGAGGAACGAACGGTTCGGCGAGGAAGAGGAAGAGTAGGAGTAACAGGAGAAGGAGGAGGAGGTGGAGGCTGGTCAATGGTAGGCCGGCTATCGGTACACCCTTCTCGAAAACAAAGCCGGATCTCACCTTGATTTATCGCAGAGTGCTGCCGCGTTGCTGTGCGCGCTCCGGGTTGCGATCAGACCGCCGCGCCGGGGTAAGCTCCCCGGCGAAAATTAATCCATTATCGGCTCGATGAGAAGAAAATCGGAACGAAACACCGTTGTCGTCGTCGTTGTCCTGTGAACAGGCTTAGAGAGAGCGAGGAGCCTCGGATCCTGGACGACCGGTAGGTGCTCCTTTTCGAGCCTCCGCGCTCCGGCACGCTTTGTCTCCCTCCAATTTCTCTCCGTTCCGGAGCAGACAGCTCGGGCTCGTCGAATTCGTGTTTTATACACCGTCCGGGTCCCGCCGCTAAATCGGCTCCGTAAAACGTACGCACGGCGAACGTGAGTCACGGCCAGGAGTCGAATGCTTGCACACGCCAGCGGATCACAGAGAGAACGCGATCTCTCTCTTTCTCTCTCCCTTTTGCTTTCCCTCTTTATCTGCCCTCCCGCTCTCTCTCTCTCTCTCTTCTTCCCTCTGCTATCCGCTCCCGACGCACAGTAGAGACAGACAGACAGACACAACCGGACACGTTTCTCCAAATATTTTCCTTCGGTGCGCACGCTGCTCCCGCTACCGACCAGAAGGCCTCGCACCGCGTCCCCCTCACCCACTGAGAGATATATCGCGCTTCGACGATCCTCGATATACACGTGCGGGTCGCGCAACCGAGCCACGAACTACCCCCAACGCCGGTCGACTACGCACTGACGTGAACGCAACGCGAACGCCGTGATCCGACCGCGACCGTACGGAGACCGGATGGGGGAACCACGGCTCGGACACGTTCGGCAGACTTCGGGACCGACTTCGCCCCCCTCTCTTCTGCCCTCCGCCGTTCCCCCTCCCGCCGCGCCGCTGCCACCGATCGGTCGGTCGGTCGGTCTTCAGGGTATAGCGTACGAGTACGAGGAGAGGCATAGCGTAGGATCCTCTCGCGTACCCTCTCCGCAGGGCCGCGCGAGAGTCAGACTCGATGCGTATCTCTCCCTTTCTCTTTTACTCGGCTCGGTCTCTTTTTCCTTTCTTCGGGGCCCCCCGCTCCCACCGAAGCTGCTCGCTCCGGTCCCAACATGCACACCTGTTTAGAGGCGCGCGTGTGTGCACGCGACGCGCACCACCTCAGCCTGCCTCGGCCCTCTCCAGCGTCGCGCGGAGCGGAGCGGTGCGGCGCGGGAGCAGCAGCCTGTACACGCGCGATGACGTCACGCTGGGCGCCGTGGCGTGGATAACGAGATGGCTCGAGTCTTCCTCGGGACCACCGATCGCTAATTATCGTCCTAGAGGTTTCGCCTCGTTCCGTGACCGCCTTATTCCTCTTTTTTCCCCCGTTCGGTCTCGCTCACCCGCTCGCTCTCTTTCTCTCCCTCCCGTGCGTCCTTGCCGTGTTGTTGTTGCTGGCGCGCTGCGCTCGCAGACGAAGAAATCGTGCGGACCCAGAAGCCTGCTAGGGAGAGTAGGCACCCTTCCCGTGGATTTTCGTTCGACCGCTCGTTCCACGGTGGCATTAACGATGTCTCGTGTAGGTACAGTCACGACCGGTTCCGAGAGGCCTACCTCCTATCAGGATCGGGTATCTAGCGACCCATCCTGGACACCGGCCGACCCGAACCACGATTCCTGACTTGGGTTTCACCCGGTCGTACGTTTAATAAAATTCGAGAGGATCCACCCGATCGGCCCCGGCGACGCTACGTCCTCGCTTTGCGAGATGTCCTCGAATCGTCCAACATCGGAAACTCTTTGTTGTATGTTATTTATATGGTGGCGCGAGTCGAAATCAGTCTTCGCGGTTAGACGCTGCAAATACTTGTTCGAGCGAAAGTTTTTCTGCGACCCGTGATCGATGTGTGAAACGCGTCTATTAGACGACGGAACAGGCAGTAACCTCGGCATCTAGATTATTGATAAGAAAATCTTGAAAAAGAAAAATACTTGCTGCGTTGTTAATGCCAGATTTACGGAACACGACAAACAGCTGTTTTATATTAGTTTATAGAAGTAACAATATATTAGGGGGACCGGAAAGTTATGTCGTTTGTTTACATTGAATTTAAACAGATAAATATGCGCAGAAACGACATTACTTTCCGGTCCCCCTAATATATTTATATATTTATAGTAATGTCTCTCTAATTGACGCTCAGATTGTCCACAAAAATGGACAATTTTGGAAGAGAAGATACGATTGTTCGAGTCTTGTTGCTTGTTTTTTATGGTCATCGATTGTCAACAACTATAAAAACGAATCGCAAGGTTCGAATAATCGTATCTCCTCTTCCCAAATTGTCCATTTCTGTACACAACCGGAGCGTCAGTAAGGGAGACATTACTGTATTCTGATTTTCGAAGAGTGTTATTGTAACATTTGCCGCAAGTAACGTATAAATTGAATAAACAACTCATATATGTATCTTTACAATATGAACAATCGTAAATTACAAAATTAATGAGCCGTCATTTCGACGGGTTTCGTAAATCCAGCGTTAACTGCATCGATCGTCCGTTAGTCGTCAATTGGGCCCAATCTATTTCGACGTTGGTCCAAACGCGCGCACACAGCGCGCCAAGGATTCGCGACGAAAATTTCCACGTCAGCCGCGATTGTTGCTTACAACGCATCTTGCGAAGCCACCGAACCCTGTCATGCGTACACGAAGGAGATGGCAGCAGAACGGTCTAGGTTATTGAACCGCCTAGCATCGGAAAGAATAAATACTGGCCGTGTTATTAATAGTACCAATTGACCATAAGTTGTCAATTAGATCCAACCTAGATGCGCGCACGGAACACCATGGTTTGCGGCGTTGCTTTCGAGAATGGCACAGAAGCCATGATCGGAGCACCGAGAGGAAACGGAGCGAGACGGTCTCGAGACGTCGCGCGTCCTCCGTGCGTGGTTCGTCGATGATGAGAGGACCCGGTGCCATTTCGGGCGACGTGCCGGCCCGCGCAAAAATCAGCGCCGACGTATAAATAACGAAACACCCCCTTGCGAGAACAGGACGCGGCCCGGTGAGCGCCCGTGCAATAAATAACGTCGGCGCGGAGCACACCTGCAGCGACAAGGCGTGTCCGATGGACGATGAAGTTTAACGTCCTCCCTCCCTCCCGCCCCTCCCTCCCCCCTCACCCTCCTATTCCTCCTTTATTTCTCTGCCCAAAGCTATTGCAAGACGCGGCGCCAATAAAATGCTAATCGCCCGTTCCTCGTTACCGTCGCGTCCAGTCCGCTCGAGTCGCCCGGCTCCCCGGACCTGTAACCCTTTATCGCGATTTGAGATACGAGCGCGTCGTGATCGTCAGCGAGAATTCATCCGGCCGGCCGACCACTCGTGTTTTCAATGCGCCACGGGATCGCGGCCGAGAAAAACGAACAGCCGGAACGAAACTGTGCTTTGTTAAGTCCCCGGGCCTCCCCCTCTTGACCCGGCGATCGGATGCGCCGGCTGGCTCGACGGGGTTAGACCACCTTGACTCTCGATCGGAAAGTAGCGAACTTTGGAATCCGTTTCCTTACGGTCATCGTGCCACGATTGATCCTGTTTCTCTGCGTGAAACTGATCAATGGCGACCGTTATTATTGACGCGATATCCGCCGAGCGCTAAGGGTGACCGACGTGTGTAGTAAGAGCGACGAAACTGAATTTATGTAGAGGTTTCGCCATTTTTGTTATTCTTTCTATTTCTTTTATTATAATATTTTTTTATTATTTCTTCTTAACCCGAGAAAGATAACCTACGTCGCAGAGGCGACTGCGAAATAAACAACTGACTGCACCGTTTTCATAGAGGTCTAGTGATTTAAGTTTAAAATTACTTAAAATATAAAAAAATATAATATAAATGCATTTTATTTTTACAATAATGCCAAACCTTTAAAATGACTAGATTAACTTAAATAAATATCCATTGTTAGTATAAAATTGACGCCTTAGAAAAGCATGCGCCTCTGAAGCGTATGGTTATCTTTTACGTACGTTGTCATATGGTTATCTTTCTAGGGTTAAAGTACTTCTTCGTACACTTTATTTACCGGAAATCTATTAATAGACTTTTCAGTGACTGAACTGTGTTTTATTACTGTAAAACATAGTACTACTCGAGCTACTGCTCGATTATGATATTTTCTTTTAAACAAGGATTTCGAATGGATTTCTTACATTATACTAAACTAAATAATTCGATGGATAATGTGCGGGATTACTGTAGTCTTTGAACAATTTTTCACCAAATGCTAAACCGTTAATCGTCGATGTTAATATTCCTGAAGCTTAACCGAACACATCGCATTTGATACAAGTTTTTAAATATTTATCCTTATAAATAACGCGATTTACATGTAATTAACATAGCGTACCCGATGCCGAAGATTTCGGTGCTCTTGTGGGTGGTCTTGGGGCAGGCGCGGGCGGCGATCGATGGCGAGGCTGTTTTATCAGGGATCAGTGATTTCGGTGATTTATGATGTATAAAGTGGGATATTGAGAGTAAAAGTCAAAACTCGGAGTAAACATCCAGCTTTGTTTCGCCTTATCGCGAGGATTACTTTGCGGATCTATCGTCGGGCGTTTTCTGTTTGTTTTGACGAGTGCCTTTCACTAAATCGCTGCGTATATCTCACGAAAAAATCTTCGGTACACTCTAAACGGAACACGAAAAGCAATAGCGTCCACGTTATCGCGTATTGTCGAAGTTTTTATCGGTTGTATTCCGTTGTTTTCCTTCCTGAAAATCGCGCTACTTTCGCAAAATATCGTTCGCATGTCGAATGAGACACGAACGAACCACTGATTCAGAAGGTATACGCGGTTTTATAGACCACTGCGCCCGTGGACAATAAAAATGGGGCCATTCGGTTGCTCCCCGGGCCGAGTCTTTGAATTGCATCAAACGGCGGGTAAGTATTTACTGTAAAAGATGGCGGGGCCTTTCAATAAAGTACGAAGTTTGCGACAAAAGGTTGCTGTAACTGTTTTCGCCGGTGTTCATGGGTGACTCACCTCAAACACGGCCGGCCAGTCATTTCTGTTTGGATAAAACTTTCGAACGACGTACAAAAGATAAAGAAACGTTTGTCCTACTCTCGAGGGATTCATCATTCCACAGGGCGACTTGTAATTCTTGACAGCTTTATTACCATAACCAGCCACCGTGGATACCACCCCGTCGTCCAGCAACATTTATCAACTTTCACCGTCCATCGGGCGACGCGAATGTCTAATTACAAAATTTCGACAGCAAAATGGAAAGCGATCACGCCTCGCGTTCCCGCGCGATCAACAAAATGTGACTGCATTTAAGTCGGCTCGCTTATCGTTCCTTCGAGAGATCGACTGCAAGATTAGCGCGCTCAGTTTTCGCAGCACCGTGTTTTATTTTAAATTCGCGTGAAAATATTGTACGAAATCGCCTCGTTGCATCGCACCACTTTTATCGGATCGAACGAGCACGGAAGTCGGAACGTGACACACGATAAACACCGGACCAGTGTTTAACTGCTCGAACAATATTTACATCTTGAAGAAACGACGCGTCGCTGTGATAGACATACATAAATCAAAGGCGGCCGGTCTAAGCACGACAAGATCGGAAAATCGTTATTTGCTGCACGGCAACTCGGTGCTTCTAATTTTCCCGCGGACGAACGAGTATAGAAATTCCGCGATCGCGGCGCGCGAATAGTATTGGCGAAGGCGAGCGAACGGTTCCGAAGCGAACGGGAAGAAAAAAATATTCAAAGCGAACGAGCACAGCGGCAGGGCAGAAACGAGCCATTCTGTGAAATAAAAACGTCGAATAATATCACGAAAACTCTCGTCTATCCGGTATTCTCGACGAGCCTCGGCTGTCCCCCCTAGTAAACCCCGGTGTCCTCGGCGTCTCCTCGCACGAAGGGAGGTTCGAGCCCTTGGGGCCACGGACACTTTCCCTCGGCGCTCCCGCAATAGCCGGGAAAGCGGAGGGTGGCTCTTTTCTACCCCGAAGAGAGGCAGCCAGCCAGTCAGCCAGGCAGTAGCGGTGCATAGGAATGACGAACGACGGAGGATTGGTTCTGATTACGATCTCGCGTCACCCCAACGTAAGGACCGCGACAATGACGATGACTGTAATTCCGTGTACGCACAAGGTGGTCCATTATAATCCATCGACGGGAATACGCTCGGAGTCGGGGACGAAGGACGAGGGTATTGCCCGGGAATCGAGTCCGCCGCGAAATTGATGATATCGGGTAATTTACTTGGTTTTAATGAAGGCCGGGTTGTGGGCTGACCAATTACCGCGCCCTTCGTTTGTCTTCGAACACAAGTAACTTTACGTTTGTCGAGTAAGACGTTAGATGTTTTTATTCTTTCGCTTTGTTTATTTGCGAATAAAATAGATTAAACACCCCGCAGTAGCCGACTCGACTATCCTATTTTTGTTCGTTGCATTGTGCATAAGGAAGTAAATGCTATTCTTGCACGTTCCGTGGCGCGTATCGATCCGTCGTTAATTTTGCGCCGGTTGATTTAACTGGCGAAACAAACAGGAAAGGCCGGTTAATTTTACCTAATCCTTTGCTTTGAATAATCAACAAAGTTGATGAGAAATGGAGCACGATAGCTGCGACGATCGAACACTGATAGCTGCGACGAGCAAAGTATTTTGTGACGTCAGAGTCTATAAAACCATTTCGTCATATAAAGCGTTTTAAAGATAAGACATTGGTATTTTACGGAAAATGTAACAAAGTGTTACATTTATTAGAAGAAAGCGTTGAAGTATTAGTGAAGCGTTCGCGCGATAAATGAGCCCATTGCACAGTGCAATAAACAGTCTCTTCCAGCGCGATCCCACGAAGTTCCCTCAGGAGGTTAAGCCTAGCAGGGTTCATTAACTCCAGACTATTATTGCGGAGCCCTGGATTTCGGAAAACTATGCGGTTCCGTCTTCGCGGCGTCCTCGATACGATTTATCGAGAGCGATATTAATTAACGGGGGAAAGATTCCGCACAATGGCGGCAAGTTCTCGCGCGCTCGAGACCGAGCAGCCGGCTCGAAGGGGGTTTGGGGCGAAGCCGAAGAATTTCGCCGTTGTTCCGGCAACAATGGCCGCTCGGAATCCGCCGTCGAACTTAAATTTTAAGAGTCACTGGCACGAATGGACTTACCGACCGCTAAAAAGCGATTTTTTCCTTCGGCCGAATGCTCCGCGGACCACGGATTCGGAGCAGCTCTTGCTTTCCGCGCGACGAATAATTCAAGAGAGAGAGAGAGAGAGAGAGAGAGAGAGAGAGAGAGAGAGAGAGACTGAAGGAAGTTAGGCGGAGAGACCGATCCCCGTGGAAAATTCGAACTTTTCTTCGTTTCACATCGATTCCCGGCGATATCGCGTCTACCGGCGGATTTTCCCCGCGGAGTTCATTGTGGCTCGCAGTCGTTCCAAGGATTCAATTACGTTCTTTCTCATCGAACCGAACGGGGGTCGCGGGGTTGGCGGGACCGGACCGAGGGTAGGCGTCAAAGCGAAAGTTTCCATAATAACGCCTTTATGGCGATACTTTTCGTCCTCGGTGCCGGCAGAAGCCCAAGAAGTTACGCAAACGAACCGCCCGGACGCGACCCTGTAAAAAGAGAAGTTGATGGCCAACCAAATTTTCCTGCAACTTCGACATCCGCGACGGCAAGTTCGCCGCCCTTGTTTAACCCCAGCCACTGTTCCGAGCAATTGCTGCTTTGCCGACTTGTCTCCAATCGATGTTACCATTCGATGGAGGAAAACTTAATTTTTCCTCCATCTTTGTTGCACCGTCAATTTTTATTCCGAGACAATTCGATGTAAATTATTGGAAATTATTTGTAAATTCTGTTCTTTCGTCATCGTTATTTCAACGTTTATAACTATTGCAAAAAATTTATAACTATTGCAATTGTTAAGGATGAAGAAGCGCTAATCGAAGTAGTTGTGAAAAAATATCGTGATGTAAGGAGTTAATCTTCGTCAACCTATTCATTAGACACTTTGTCTTAGAATTGTTGAACATGCTTCCACAAAATTTACATGATTTATCCATTTCTTATACTATCGCATCTTGAACAAACAAGAAAATTAGTGCACAGAAATGGCAGTGGACCCAAACCCGGAGAGAGTAGAAGATAGCGGTGAAACCGATAAGTACCGAACACAAAGCGTAGAAAGATTCGTCTGGAGATACTTTTAGAGCGAAACCACGGCGCACCGGTTCGCAAAAGGCGGGATCCTGAAGCGGAAGGGGGTTCGGTGTACACAATATTTTCCCGTGTCTTTTCGAAACGCGTGACAGAGCGTCGCTCTATCGGGATGAAGTCCTCAGAAAACCGGTGTCCACCGGGCAGCAGGTCGGAAATATCGGTTTTTGTCACCGGCCTGGAAGAAGTTAAAGGCCCCGCACCCCAGCCGGAACCTCCGGCAGTGTCTTCCGTAGCCATTGTTGGGTCACGGTTTGACATTCACTACGGCATCCAGAGACTGTCTCCGCCGTCACGAGGACATTCTCGAGGGAGGGCCACCGGTTACAAAGGATCTGGCTGGCACCCTCGAGCTTCCTGCGCCGTAGGACCTGCTTTAGAAATCCCCCGAAACCAATTTATCTTGAGAAGCCCGAACGTCGGGCCCGTGGAGCTAAACGGATTTTCCCTTCGGTGGCATTAGGCGCTTTTATTCGACGTGAAATTAGCTTACGGGCAAGCAGCCCGGGATCGATCGTCGCGAATTACACGCTCGTTTCCACGGAGGCGTTCGTCGGGGTTCACCGATCCCGCGAGCCACCGAATCGCGGCTTCTAATCAGACTCCCACGCAAGCCGACCTCCTTCCTGCCATTATGATTCGTCGTCGTGCGAATGACGGCCGTTTCGAACCTCCCTGTCGAATATCCTGGGATTCCAAGATTTCTCGCAATTACACGATTCTCAGCCTTCGTTGAACAGTATTCTTGCTCGCGAGTCTCGAACACCACTGTTTGGTAGACGTTTTTCTTCTTGCTATTATTATTATCATTATTATTATTATAATTATTATTATTATTTATTTATTTATTTACCGGTAAGATACCCTGCGATTTTCACAAATGGGTTAACAAACACACGTAAGTAGAATTACCACAGAATAGTACTAAATGTAGGACGACACAGCGGTGGAGGTCGCATGACTTCAATCGCATCATTTTGATTCGTTAGCAGCGGATCTTTATGCAAATCTGAATTTGCATAGAAAGAGGAGGATGATGCGACTGGAAAACAGCTTCAGATGAACATGCTATTACGTCTCATTCTTCTGAATCTATGGCAGATCGAGCTACGAAGAAAATTTATCTGTCATTTTAGAAACCTTTCAATTTGCAGTATTTTTGTAACATCAGAAATGACCCTAAATATTTGACCGGCTGACTTTTATTAGTGACTCGCATGCTTCGAATACCACATCTGAAATGGAACGTTTCGTTTAACTTTAATGGTCCAACTTACGTCCAACCTCCACTAATTTGACCCATGAGAAAATTAGATAATTGCTATGTAAAATCGCTTCTTGTCGCTGGACTACATTTCATAGAATGTGTCAATAAAGAATAATGTTCCAAAAATGTGAGTAGAATTTATACATCCCCTTTCATATGTTCTATCTATTTTTTATTGTATTATTTTTACTGCTACGTTCCATGCTAGGTTCGTTTACCTTGATATACAGGTTCTCCCAGCATCGGTGGTACAACCGAGGAGTTTCCACATAAAAAATCAAATCGAAAGTAAAGAACAAATTGTTTTCAGTTGCGACTTCGTTGCCGTGAAAATCGACTTTGAATATTCAGCATTTTTAACAATTTTTGCATTGATAAAGTAAGTCAGCAATTAAACTGCATATCTCATTTTCATTGAAATCCACTCTAAATCCATATAAACGAGTAATACAGCATATCATGTTGACATTAATTATATTAATACTATTTATAAATTGCCAGTAGAGAGAGAGCATTTGTCGATAGAAATTCTCAAATGAACACGTACCATTAAATGGATGGATCTCGATGGAATTAACGTGCCGTATCACTAATTTCTGTCTACACATTTAGAGTGAATTCAAACGAAAATAAGACACGCAATACACTTTCAACAATTTTTAAAATCTAAACATTGTTGATATAAAAATTACCTTAGAACGTGACATAACAAATTTTAGTGGTGCCTGAGAGCTTGCAATATATTTAAAATTCGATTTCCTCGACAACGAAGCCTCGAATGAAAGAAATCTTGCCCCTTATTTTCGATTTGTACAAGACACCGAAAGTTTCTGGAAAAAATTTAGTAAACGCCAGAGATTTACTTGCACCTTGTCTCGAATATCTGGCACCTCTCTTGCGACGAGAAACTAGATTCCCCGTTTGGCCGGAGTTTCACGGAACGCCCTCGGAAAATTGTGATTTCGCGCGGGGTTCCGCAGTCGATTCATCAGTTGGCCGTGCCTGCGAAAGGACAGCCGAGCGGTCGGGGAAGCGACTAGAACTTCAGATCCTCCCGGAGGCAGATTACGACTTCCTGCGACTTCCTATCTCCCGCCGTTGTATACATTCTACCGTGTACACGTCCTGTGGTACGTGTTGGTGACCGAATCCGGCGCAGCCGGGTGGTCGGGACTAACAGATAAGGCGGTCATATCGGTGCAACGAGGAGCGGAACGCGATCCAGGTGCATACAGAACACGCGGGACATTCTCTCCTCCTCCGGCAGCACCTTCTCCTCGCTCGGGGACGCGAGAGAGAGAGGATGATCACTGTCTTTAAGCTTTCCATTGTAACGGTTTAACGCTCGAGCGTTCCTGCGGCGTCGTTCGTTATCTGCTTATGGTTGGCGATACGTTACGAAAGCGTTTCACCCGGAGAGATGGCGCGCGTTTTATATGTATTCTGTGTGCCGATGAAGAAAAGCTTGGGAGGTGGTCGCGCGGCGCTGCTCGACAAAAATTCTTAAGATACACGGGGTCCGCGGCCGCGCGCTCCGCCGCGCCGTTTCGAAACGTCTCTGAAAGGCTCGAGAGCAAGTAGCTCCCAGCCGAGTCATCCTCTTCTCCTCGAGCTGCTTCTCCCCTGGCACGGTAAGGGGAAGAGAGAGAGAGAGAGAGAGAGAGAGAGAGAGAGAGAGAGAGAGAGAGGAGAGCCTGGTCCGAGAGAAAGGGAACGACTTAAATGACCGATAGACTGGCGCTGCGGGAGTCCGTCCAGGTCCCAACCAGTTTCTGGACACCATTTCTCCTGGCCGCCGCCCGAAAAAAGACGCTGTTACGCGCGTATTTCACCTCGGGAATGGACTTGTTTCTGCGCACAGCTTCCTCCCCATTGTTTGCCACGTGAAGGGAACGTACGCGACGCCCCGGACGCGTTTCCACAGAAGTTTGCAAACACCATGGGCGACCACCCGGCCCAGCCCGGCGGCCCGACACGACCCGAGACTCGCCTCGACTCGGCTCGCCGTACGCGCGAGAGTCGCGCACAACGATGATGGACGAGGATCGTTCCGTTCCGCTCGTTGTTGCCCAGACGGAAACGTGGGCACGGTTTTATCCGTGGGATCTGCTCGCCGCTCGTATATTGACAGCTACACGGGCCCGGGAATAAATTATGAAAATAAATCGTCACCCGGCGCAGATGGATTATCTATCGGGAACGGGGCTGACACCGGTGGATTCGAACGCGGCGGGAAGACTCGTCGAACGCATCTCCGTTTTTATCTCGAGAATTTTGAAGGATGGTGAACCGCCGCGCGGTGCGTGGGGCGCGAGAGATCAGTACGAAGCTGTTTCAGACAAACGGCTGTGACGTACGAGAATTTTTCTCGGCCGTTTGTTCTTCCACCGAATAAGGTTTGCTTTCTTCTCGACGGCGCGCGGCCGTCGTGCCCGAGTGACACGTCTCCTAATGTGACGGGGGAATATTAATACTTACGAGATAAAATGCGAGATGGAATAAATTTGGTCGAGGTCTATGAACGGCGACGGGTGCATGGGGATCGCGACAATGGCCGGGCTTCGTTTTATTGTGAAGAGGGTTCGAACCCTGCGGCTATTGTGCGGAGGGGGTTGGCCTCCCGAGGTGTTAATAGAATTATCATTTTCATTCATCGCAGTCAGTGCGTTGAATATTATAATTCGACGATTACTTTGTGGTCTTTCTCACACGTCGGGAGAACGCGAGGGCTCGCGAGACGCAGCCCTGTTTCACTCGCGTCTCGTTAATCCCTTTATCTCTTCGTTTCGTCCTCTTCGATAATTTATGTGCCCGGTCGGTTCCCACAACTTCAACAATTTTCTCCTTCCACGTGTTTGCCTTCGTAAAATGTTCCGGGCCATGAATAAATAAATACGTGAACAGTTCCACACGTGCATCCCGATATCGTGCTCATTATTTGACCGCGGTTTATTGCAGATCGAGGTAGAAAGTTGTTATTAACCGCGAGAAGATCTAATCACCGCGGAGTCTTAATATTTTCTATTCTGATTAACCAAGTTTCCTCGATCTTCCTTTCCCGCGAGGCGTCTCGAAATAAACCGCGAATGAATCATACTAATTACAGGATCGAGAAACGAAGACACGGAACGAAGTGCCTTACAATGTACATACGTACTCGCGTTACGAGGAAAGATCCGGCGTCGGGAATCATAACAGGTGGCAAGTAAACGAGAATTACCTGGGAAAGAACGTTCATAATCGGCGCTATCGCGACAAACGGGGATAATGAAATTCTGTTTCCCAGAAGGTGTATGGGTGCCGGTAGACTAATATTAAGAGTACGATAAGGGGACGCGCGAGGAGGAACCGTTCCGACACTGGTACACTTAACAGGCTCTCGCAGTAATTTCCATCCGAGGAAACCCGTGCAATTTCGAACCGTCTTCTGCCTCGGCTCCCCGCGTAATTCGTCGCCTCGCGTAAATTATGACGAGTCCTGCAAAATATATTGCAATTTCATCCTCGGCGAATCCTCCATTCGAGCCGCGCCGGGGACTTTTCACGAAGGGTGAACTTAATAACGTGATCCCCTTTCTCGGCAAGAGAGAGAGAGAGAGTTCCTCCAAAAAGGCTGCCGAGTTTCCTACTGCGCCTGGCGTCTGTATCGTTCCCCGTCTTTAATCGGAATATTGTTCGATCGGGAAGTAGCAGGTGGCGGACGTCACCGGCGGATTTCTAGGGAGGAGGGAGAGGGAGAGAGAGTAGGAGGGAGAGCGAAGCGAGCCCGTAAATCGCGCAACAAAAGACAGCAAAATCGAGCGCCGTGTCTAGAATGCGCCGTTGGGAACGACGCGGTAACCCGAGCCGGTGGCGAGGCAGAAGATGCCAGAATAAGATTTAATAAATGCCACAGGCCACAGGTAGGCGACGTCTTAGCACCGCAAAGCCGCCTACGGGGAGTCGGATTTCTTCCGAGACTCCTCGATAATTCCAAAGCGTTCCCCACTCTTCCCTTAACGAGCCGCGAGTGGGACGGCCGTCCATTTTCAGTTCGACCACGCGAAACCGATCCACCATCCGTTTCCACGCTTCGGAAATACATACATCGGAATCTGTTGCATCTCGTTCGAGAATCCGATCTGCTTCGTTATTTTATGCGTCCACGATGCTCCACGCTAAATCTAACCGTGCCGGTGAAAACTATCGGTTCCAAGTTTTTCTTTTAAAATTATTGGAATTATTAGGAAATAATCAAATGATGTTTGAATGAATTTAGTTTCGTCATTTTTATAAAGTAACACATGTCGGACATGTTTGGTGCTCAGTAAATGGAGCGTTAAGTATCATTTGTCCCTTCAATCAATTTTAAGATTTCTCTGCGAAGCGATAGTGACAATGCATTTTTATACGTTACCGATTGTTTGGTGTTTGATGCACGACTTACGTTGACAACCAGGCAGTATTATAATTAATACTAAATATAATACTAAATAATATTATAATTAATTTAGAAATATTTTATCTTCTTTTGAAAACGTTATAAAACCGTTTTGAATGTTCGTTTCTTCCAAACTGGTACACCAATGTATAGTTTTCAGCTGAAGTTTTATACTTTAACTCTTAAATACTCTTTCTTAATTTCGTTCTATCTTCCATTTTATTTATAGAGCCTATTCAAACTTTTGACAGACCCGTGAAAATAGAAAAATTCTTAACCCACTGCACTGTATTATAGTGATTATAGTATCATGTCAGACTCGATACCAAGACACAGAAGATAACCTATTAAATCTGAATGTTACGTATAGACAGCGGGTTTTATGCAATTATGTTAAAAACGAGTAGGTCTAATTTAAAACAGTGAACATATTAAAAGAAACTACGAATCTTGATGTATTAATAATTTCAAAATTATTACAACTATTATCAGAAGAATAGAAAACTCGTGCTTGACTTCTGAGTCCTACAATTGATGCAGAGAATTTTTATTTTGCATAAAGATCCGCAGTCTAGGTATGTACTCGTCTTAAATCGAAATAAAATTCGACTCTACAATTATCAATATTTAAACACCGAAGTAAAGTTCGACATGCAATAAATATTAACTTTCTTTGTTATTTAGTAATTTAGTAGCGACAAACAAATGGTATCTGTGAACAAAATCGTAGCACGAACGGGTCGAGTACCGAAGCTTTACAATTGCAAATTCGGTGGCCAACGTCATCGAGATACATTGCCGTCTAGCTTCCATATCAGAAGAACAGCGAAGGTTTTTACCGTGCATAAAGATCCGTAGACGAAAATAATTCCGGACCGGACAGAGCGAATTTGGTAGCGAATGCAGGCGCCGCGCGATGGCAGCGCGCGCCACCGCCGAATTTCGTATTCGGAGACTTGAACGCGTGGTGGACGTGCGCGCGGTACAAACGACGCCTGAAATTATTCCAATCGCCACGAGGCCGAGCCACCCCTCGCGGGACGTCGCTCAATGTCGCTATTCACGCACCGGCGAAAGTTCGTGCCTGAAAAGAGCTTTAATTCGTCCCCATTTTTATGCAAAGGAGGCAAGATCCCGTGGCCATTCGTCGCATCCGCTCGGAAAAAGCTGCTTTAATTC
Source organism: Megalopta genalis (assembly GCF_051020955.1). Classification (NCBI taxonomy): domain Eukaryota; kingdom Metazoa; phylum Arthropoda; class Insecta; order Hymenoptera; family Halictidae; genus Megalopta; species Megalopta genalis. Next base: position 6,231,827 of record NC_135024.1, read on the forward strand.
CGCCCTCTTCCCGGTTTTCGATGTCGTTCCCCGACGCTTCGCTCCTTCTTTCTCTCTCTCCGGCGCGGCGTTTCGGCCCGGCCGTATAAAAATGCGGATTTAAGCGGGCCGACGATCACTTTTGTTCGGACAGGGCCAGTGACGTGACCGCGATATTCGCGTCGAAACACCGAGCCCTCGCATACCAATGAAATAGAGATCGTTCCGCGCGCCTTTCCCGCGCGTTATTCCGTAACGGCGCGGCGTAAAAATCGTGGGCGAGAGAGACGTAAGTGGTAAAATGTGGTCGCTTGTAAAACTTCTATCCGGGGTTTTCGGTATTTTTGCCTGGCGGCAACGAGCAATTGTATCGCGGCTTAATAACGATCCTTATCGCGGCGGGATTTGTTGCGCCTCGGAGATTTTGTTTTCTCGCGAGCTAGTCGCCCGGGAACGGGGTTCCTTTGCATAAGTCATTACGCGTTATCCCCGTTTCACGGCCGGCATGGGAAACGAATTGGCCGGCGATCGCTCGGCCGATCTGTTACCACGAAATCCGGAGAAAAAGTTCCTCCTGATAAGCGAGACACTTTGATCCATGAATAGCGATCGGCTACATTATGGACTACTGGCTACGAGTATTTCGACGTTTACACCTTTTCCCATAAAGTGCCAACTATATGATCGTTGCTCCTGTCTTGTACCGATACTGCCGGATAATATTGCGCCGTGAATACGGCGTGTAACATTGATTGTCGTAAATAAGGGTCTAATTAGGACCGAATGGAAATATATGGTTCGTGTATGGACCGCTTAAAACTTTAACCATTTTGCTGTTCGATTGAAATGTGCAGAACTTTTGTATACTGATTAGCCGCGTAGGATGACTAAAGGTTTAGGCGGTCGGACGAAAAAGCCAGCTCATATTTCAGCTACAACAAAATTTCTTCGTTTGTGTATCAAAAGATCGATTTTTTCGCCAGATTTATATTTGATTTTATTTGGTTACGTGTTTTCGGTAAAGTTTTCTAACTAAAACACAAGATTACGTTATAGCGAACGGGTAAAAAGAAGGCAACAGATACGCTAATTTTATTACAAAAACTTGTTTATAAATGGCAAATAACCTTAGACAACTGTTTCTTTTCTTCGCAGAAAGCATCTTAACCAGTTAGCTGTGTTTGACGAGTATACTCGTCATGGAGAAATGGCAATATTTTGTGACACGACGAGTATACTCGTCGTGCGTAAGAAGTAGTGACCATTGGCTATTTAAATTGTAATTTTAAGGAAAACAAAAACATATTCTCAAATTTCAAGATGTTTATGATAGAATATAATAATATATCTATATAAATATATAGAATATTTTGTGAGGCCAATCCTGCACGAAGTTGTTTACATTGTTATAAAAATAAAATTAGAAAAGAATCACGGTATTGGTGTTCGACGTGCAAAGTGCCATTATATATTGTTCCTTGCTTTGCTAAATACCACTCTCTCTACAGCAGCAATTTGAACTTTTAACTTTTATAAGTATTTGATTATCCCTGGGCTTTTCGTTTATCATGTATACGGTATATGTTAACGTCAAGCGAATAAGTAAATATTAGTAATAAAATTGTTAATTTTATCAAATAAAACCGTCTTTTTGATCCGATATTTTAACAGCGACGCTTACATTGTGTTTGACGAGTATACTCGTCATCGTTTGATTCTCGCGACACATATAGCTGCGCGCTCCGAAATGGAGGCGCCACAGCTAACTGGTTAAAATGATTTTTCCGATTGCTAATTCAGTGAACGATGAAACCGCTGTTTACAGAAGTTGCTCGGCCGAGCAAGTGGGGGAACTCGACCAACGGCCGAGTCTATCACCGATAAGCCCTCGAGTCACGTAAACAATCCGAGTCAAAATATGCACGATTTAATCGTGCTGAAAAAAAAGGAAATTTTAGCCTCGAACAAAAATTAATCTATAGTTTACTTAGTACTAAGATACTAAGATATCGGTTTACATTTTCGTCGGTTCCGTCAGCGGGCAACGACGGTGGTGTAATAGTAATAATTGTAAATAATTGTAAATAGTAATAATAGTAATAATAATAATAAAGTGTAATAGTAATAATTGTAAATGTAATAATTGATATAATAGATACCGCGATACATCATCACCGGTACCATTAGATACACATCGTGCCCTGACTGTTTGGGGATCCCAGCGTCACGTATACAATGTGAAACGCGACAAATAAACGTCTCTGATTGGTGGATAAGACGAACCCAAGAAGGGTATAAAAGAAGCGTTTTTTCTTACCGGACTCTCAGTAGAGTTTGGTCGCTCGATCGTTTTCGCCCATATACCTTCTCTCAATAAAGGAATAAAATAAAGTCTTTTTAAGAAAAGAATTAGAATCATATTCATTTTCATTCCATAATCCCAACAAATCGGCCTACGGTGAAAGAAGCGGTGCACGCGGCTTAAAATCAATGCAAGATTATTAACAATTCTCGCTGGGTCGTCGCAGACACGAAGGCATTCGTGAAAACCGAGCAATCTAGTTAAAGAACCGTCAACCAATCGCAACGACGAAAGAAAGTTCAAGAAACTCGGATTGCAAGCGGAGTTTACTGTGCGCGTCTTCAATTAACAACCGGCGAGCAATCACCGGACAAAGTAAAGAGATAGAAGTTAAGACAATTACCGCGGTTAGGGTGCGTTCTAATGGAGCCATTAAGCGTTTGCGTGCGTGCGTGTGTGTATGTGTGTATGTGTGTGTGACAGGTAGCGCTTACCTTTTCCCATAAACGACGGTAGGTTACGCCCTGCAGTTCACAAGTTAAACACGACGTCTGCGGATCGATGTCCAAGTCATCCGTTCTGGAAAAAGCAAACGAGGGTGCGAGGGTTAGAAAAACCTGCACGAAAAACGGGGTTCCTGGGCCGTGCTGGGGGGTAGGAAAGGATGGAAGGGGAACGGTCCGCGGACCCCCCACGGAAGCGAATACACGGACGCAACGGCCGGTCGCGCGTAATACGAGCGTATCGACGCGTTTCTCTTATAAATACGCGTCGATATACTGCGTGAACCGGACGGGACGAGGGTGTGCGGTTACGAAGAGATCTGACACGTCGATAAATATCCCCAGTGATCACCGGCCGCGACTTTACGGCGAACGAAACAGGCCCGCCGCTGTGCACCGTAATATTCTGTCGAATTTACGGGGAGAAGTGCGTTACGACTTTATTATGGACGCGGGGCCCCGGTTTACCGTGGCACGCCACCAGCGCCCACCATCCAGGCTGATTTCCCACTCTCTCTCTCTCTCTCTCTCTCTCTCTCTCTCTCTCTCTCTCTCTCTCTCTCTCTCTCTCTCTCTATCTTTCTTTCTCTCTCTCTCTCTCTCTCTCTCTCTATCTTTCTCTCTCTCTCTCTCTCTCTCTCTCTCTCTCTCTCTCTTTTTCTCTCTATCTCTCTTTCTCTCGGTGTCTTTCGGTCACTCTCCTTTTTTTATTTCTCTCTCACTTTCTTTCGCGGTCTCCGTCCCGTCCGTGTATCTTTGTAAATTCCAGCTTTTTATAATGCTGTCGCGGCGTCTAGCGATTATGGGAAAAATTCGCCCGCGGCTGCTGGAACCCTGGTAGCCGGGAGGCCTGCACAGGGGCGCCGCGCCGCAGCCACGCGCTTAAATCGACCGTGCGGAAACGGGGGTGACATCGGGACCTCTGGAAATTCCTCGCCACGATATTTAGACCGCTTAACCTGCCACCGGCGCATACTGCCCTCCCACAAGCTTCCGCAAAATTGAAAACACTTGTTTTTTTACGGTCGATCTTCCGATGTTGGTCGAATCAAAGCTTAGGTATTGTTTCGTTATTATTATTGATGTTGTAGAGATACGCTCGTGGAAAATCGTTAATTGTATATTTTCTTTCTTTGTTTCTTCTTTCAAGTACATTTTATAATTAATGCCACGCAATGATTTTATACAATCTTGCCTTCTATGATGTTATTCGATTTCTTTTAAATCGAATGAATATTTGATCCTTCTGTTGTTAAAATATAGAAATGAATTTAAATGAAAATATGAAAGAAACAAAAATTGTCTTTTGTTCTATTAGGAAAAATTCTGTTCTGTAAAATACAATGTTTGCGCATCATTTCCTACGGGAAAAGGTTAAGCATTAATTCGTGTTTTATCTTTTTATTTTTCTGTTATTAATTCCGTTCGTTCGAACACAATGTGCGCATCTTGCTAAATTCTTCTAACCCTTTTACCATTTCGTACTTTTAATGCATCATTCCATGCACGCAATACCTATTTTGTGCACGAAATGAAATCTACGTTTGAACGCGAAAAATATTTCGTCGAACAATCCGTTCCGAAGCACACAAATTACGGATACCGACTGTTTCAGACATATGAAAGAATTCTTCGCAACTATTCTGCCATTTTATTACCGAATCTTCTGGTAATTACGAAAGACGATAAACTTGTCGCGTACACGCACGTGATCGCTAATATTTTAATTCTCTGTAAAGGAAGTCGTAAAAACGATTCACAAAAAACCCGGCCAAGACTGTTCCTCACCATTCTGACGGCAGATATTCGTAAATTTATGGCATGCTCTAGCCGGCGAGACGCGGGCGAATAAAGATTTTAGTATTCCATTACGATTGCAATAAAATCCCTGCAGCAGGGAATAAAATTCCCCGGAATCGTTCTTTTCATAGATTGCCGCGTAAAAACCGCGGATTTGCATAAAGCGTCCGCGGCCTACTAATCAGCCCTGTCGGAATCATCTGGAAATTGCACGGCGGAACGCGCATCGGGGAATCCGTGCGCAGCTGCGCGTACGAAACAAGAAAAAATTCGAATTGGTAGCGCGATATCGGGACACAGTGGCCCGCTAAATCATGCTGGCCGATATCCTCGTTCCCCGTCACTATAAAGCCGTCCTTATTATCAGCGCACGCGATAAAATAGCGTGACAATAAAAGGACGCGGGCCTGCTTCGGGAGAAACCTCGTTAATTCACGTCGCCGTGAAAATGATCGCCGTCGTCCGGCACGGAACAAACGCGACAAAGTCGAAGGCAACGGGAACGAGCTATGAAAAGGAGCGCCTCGTGGCTCAAGAGAGCCAGAGAGCCGAGCGGAAAACGATCGACGTGTGGGCGGCTCGTCGGAACAGAGCTTTTCGTTCGGAGCGATTCGAAAGCCGAGCCGAGAGGATTACGCGATCCGCGCCGATCCGGCCGGATAACCATTTTATCCGCGGCGAACACCGGTAGCGGAGGAGATCGCGACGCGACGCGACGCGGCGCGGACCGGATCGCCGGCTCGCAATGTCGAGCGAGTCGAACGTGCCACGAACAGAAATCCCCGCATTATTGCGCGAAGGCAGCGCGCCGCGACCGGGCCCCGTGTTTACAGGTTCCCCGTGCCGTGTACACATCGGGCCCCGAGTGAGTCAGACGAGATAAATAGAGATAAGAGCGCGCCGGTTACCGCGGAGAAAGTATTACTCGCGCGGATAATGTACAGTTGTGGGTTTAATGAGCGGCTACGTTTCGTATGATTTACAGGAATGCCCGCCGATCGAGAGGAACGAGGAGGAGGAGGAGGAGGAGTGAAAAGAGGCTGAGGTTCCCGGCGGGAACCGGGCGAGGCGTACCGATGATTTACGCGGATCGAGATTAGGCACACGATAGCCGGGGACTACCGTGAAGCGACGTTGCCCCGTAAGTCTCGGGATCGACGGCATCGAGTGTTTCTGTTTTCTACGAGACTTCGGGATTGGAAAACTGTTACGTCGTGTCTTGCTGTTTGGCGAAGACACGCCTCTGCCACGACTGGAGAAGTTACATTGTCGGACACGATGTAGGATGGGTCTCGACACTCGGGTGTAACACGTTTCGAAGCAACTAATGGAAATTGAGCTGTTAATTAAAACACTGTAGAATACTTCTCTCGATATGATTGTTTTATTTCTTTTCCTCATTTGCGGGTTTATCTTTAGCTATCTATGATGTAAAACGAAATAAGTACTGTAATAGGGATAGAAAAAAAAATGTAGCAAAAGTGTAAAAGAAAATATAAATGAGGTGTATAGAAGAATACTTCTCGATACGATTGTTTTGTTTCTTTTCTTCATTTGCGGGTTTATCTTTATCTATCTATGATGTAAAACGAAATAAGTACTATAATAGGGATAGTGAAAAGAAAATGTAGCAAAAGTGTAAAAGAAGATATAAAAGAGGTGTATAAAAGGATAAGCACCTACAACAAAGCTATATATAAAAATGCTGAACGTTATTGTAACTCTCTGGATTTCTTTTGAAATTCGCTTTTCGACTTTAGACGCTGTGATAAACGCTGTGTAAAACGAATGCGATACGACAAACCTAAATTTTTTGTAATCTTGATTTATCCGCGTTTATCTCTCTTACTTTTATGCTATTGTTTAAGCTATGAATTTATCGTGTTTTCTTTTTATTGCTGCAAAAAAGAGTTTTGACCCGTAAATACTAACTACAATCGATATGACACGAGGCAGCACAATAATGCCCACACGATCGCAAAAAGAATGGCACGCGGATTAAAAGAAGCTGGCACACTAACGCATTTTCCAGCCTCGGCATTACGATTAACGTTGCTTCGTTTCTGGTATTAGCGAATCGTCTGGCCTCCGGTTTTCCCGTGACGCGCAACATCGATTCCCATCAATGGATCCTCCGGTTCGGAACAGCGCCAGTTATTTATGGGCTTCGTGATACACCGCAGTCAACGAAGCGCGTGAATTTCCGTGTAAATGCCAGCGTGACCAATTAAATACACGTGTAATCGGGTTGGCCCTGTTGAATTCGCGCGGTCGATGGCTCGTCCCGGCGATCCTCGATTCCGTCGGGCCCCGTTTTCCACGCGGATTAAGAATCGCTCGCGTGCAGCCTAATTTGCAATGTGGTTTTCGCCCGGCTCTCGTCTAGTTTCTGACCTGACCGGCCGACACCGTCCGCGGCCGCGTTTACCTCGCGGTTAATTAATGATCGCGTCATTTAGCGACGAACAAGGGTCTCGCGTGCCAGACTCCCTCCGTGACGCCGCACCGCCGCCGCCGCCGCGAGCAATTTTCGGGGTGTTATGACGAATCGGCCGTGATACAGCTATCGATAGCCTTCGTTAATAATCAAGCCGAGAGCAGAGTTTCACTTTCGATCTGATAAGTTTGTTGGTTTGATTAATTGACCGACCCGCTGGGCCGCGTGGTTACGCAAACTACGATGGTCCAAACGATATTGATGTCGCAGGCAGCGGCGAGTACATTTTTTGGGCGAACTGGCACAGCGTTTCAACAATTCGGAGACTCGTATTCATCGGTTCGCAGGAAATTATTTGAAAACGCTGATCTCGATTTGATAGAATTCATGTGAATTGATATGAATTTCCCTCTTTTTTAGACTTTTCGGGCGCGAGCCGACATATTTTCCTGAAATTCGGGTTTAATTGTCCGCTTTTAGTACAAATGTGCGCTTTCCTGGTTAAACAGGCGGAAGGTTTGAGAACACACTCTACACAACGAAGTACAAAAGCATATTGAAACTCGTGTATACGTATGGAATCCAACTTTGGAAGCCGCATTTAACTGTAATATTCAAGTAACTGAGAAATTCCAATCAAAAACGTTTCGAACATTGTCAACAGTATTAACGAACAAATTAGAACAAATTAGCGGCAGAAGAAAGGATATTATTCAACAGCAGGTGCGAAGACAGACTTATAATTCTAATAAGCTTGCAGAAAGTCTACTTCAAGATGTCAGCAGCACTTGAAGGCTGAAGAAATATAAAACAGTCTAAAAATAAAACATAAAACGTGTAATCACACGATATGCAATCACTAATTTTAATCTTATAAATATAAACTATGCAACACTTCTATATGTATATATAACTAGCATCGTTACAGAGTTCTTCATTTTACTAAGAATTTTTCCTGCATTGCATTACAAAATAGATACAAACCATAGCGGAAGTATCAATACATAAACTCTAATATTTTATAATGTTATAAATTTTGCCAAACGACATTAGACATATTGCAAAAATAAAATGGATGTTAAAATAAAATTTCCCTTTACATCGACTGTGGATTTATTTGAATCTTGAAGAGAAAATTCGAATCCCTCCGCAACGCAATCAAGCGGTGCTTCTGAAGTTTATCGACTGCTTCCAGACTGTTCGATTGGGAACGTTTATCGATGGTTGAACTTGGATCACCCAGTATGTCGGCAGCTATTCGATCAAAGACGCGACCGACGCGACGCAAGAACGTGCAAATTGCGACGATAACTCGATTTTCTTACGCGTACCGGCTCGCTTCGACGCCGGCCGTCAGAATGCAGTTTCTGGTTCGAAAGGATACTTGACTTCCGGTAAGTCAGCGCGCTTATCTATGGCCTCCATTCAATGGATTAACACTCCCCGGCTCGGCCGGAGAGTAGCCTCGTTGCCGGCGTGCTACAAGCCCGAGTGTCAAATGGTTCTCCGGATTTTATTTATGTCGACGATAGTACAATTTACAGCATACCGGGGCGAGAGTGGCTAGATAAGAGCGGAATGGCGACTCCCGATATCCAAGACCGGAAGCGAGCGAAGGAGTCGCGAGAACAACGCGCTCGATTCATTTCCTCGGCCGCGCGGAATCGTTTACATTACGCTGGTTTTTTGGGAGCCGGCCGGTACTCTTTCGTGAAAGCTGAACGTATTTCGGAGCTCTTTGTGCTTCTGCGAGCGACATTTGTGCTGCTGCGAGGCGGGATTTCCTACAAGTGTTAAAGGTACGCGATCGACGCTTGCGATCAGACGCAATCTGCTCGAACGCGGATATTTTTTACAAACGTGAAACGTGTGCGGTCGGACACGTTGCATTGTTTACATACGATGCATTTATTATTCAGTATATTACCGTTTATGAGATATAACAGTGTGTGTAGAGAAGGTGAAACAATTTTTTGAAATAGAGCGAAATTTACTTGCACTTTCGTTACTGTTAAAAGAGGAAGATCATGAAGAAAAATTGTGTTGAGAATTTTTACAAAAGGAATTTCGCGATTTCACCAGTAGAACATTAACATTAAGATATTACCAGTTTTCACGTTAAGATAACCTGATTTTTACAAAATAATTTGAATTTTTAATAATACAATATTTTTATAATTGTATTAAATTATAAGAAACGTGTTAGATACAGATTCTATTTCTAATTCGTTAATAATATCGAAGACTTTATATCCCGCTTCTGCTATGCGGGGAAAAGGTGTTGACCATGCTTTTAAAAAATGCCAAGATAGGATCATTATCTCTCGTCGCACGATCTTCGCAGTCCAATATTATCCTCCGGCGTTCGAGGAAATCTTGAACAGCAATGAATCGTATCACAAATCCATTAACATTGTGAGTAGACTGAATCAATCGTTTACAGCTCGTAAAAATCGTCGGGAGAAATATAAAACAGAAATTTCCATACCGGAGTTGCTAACGAAGGTAACAAAATTCTGTTTTACATCAATAAATGACTGGGCCGGTGTGTATAAAAGCGCACGTTTGCATAATGATCTGCAATTCGTATTTTGTTGAGCAACGTCACTCGCATTCTTGTCGAGCAGCGAAGTTTGAACAAAAAAAAGAAAAAAAGAAAAAAAAGAAAAGAAACCGATTCCTGATTGGAGTTCGTGAAATTAAAATCTTCTGCTATACTGTGCACCGAGTGGGCCGATGAATGACCGACTGACTATCCAGTTTAATAAGGTGCTTAACAGCCGCCTATTTAAATCCGCCATTATCGCTTTTTCCAAGCAGCGCTATCTATCAAGAGTTGTCGAGTGCAAAAGGGATCCGCGACAATGCGCGGTTCCTCGCGAGCGTTGATGAGGATACATTGTTAAGCGCGAATGCATGCACGGCCGAAGGACTGCTCGCATCCACCTGTTAACGCAATCTCATTAAATGTTGGAGGAACTCGGCGCGCCAGTTATTTATTATCCGCTCGTGACTTCGTATCTAATTATGTATGTATATCGGCCGGCATAAATGCGTATCTATAATGCTCTTCTACATTAAATGAATAGTTTTACCGGTGGCAGTGTCATTTAATCTCTAATTCTTTCCTCGTTAAACCGCGGCAAGTTTTATTTTACAGTTTGTAATTTATCCGCATCGACACTGATGTTTATAAAGCACTGGGAAAAAAAGTTTATCTTGATATACGATTACGGCGTATTTACTTGATCGTGTGCTACAGCGAATGTATTTAAACCGGAGACATTAATTTCGTTTTTATGCTGGCGTTTAGTAGAGATTAAGATACGGTCATGCAGGAAGATCGGCTTGCTTATTTTATGCGGGATCTCATGTTATTATAGTATGTATTTTGACGGAAGCGTTCGCGGTGATTACGAGGCAAACTGGATGTGTGTGCTCTTGCAACACGCGTGTTTCCATTCTGCTGTGGATGAGTCGAATGGTTCAGCTATTGTAATAGTCAAACTGCAGATATTTCTGCAAAATGCAAGTTTCCTGAAATCAAATGTAAGAAACGCAAGTCAAAATGAAAACGTATTCCGTCTTTTAATAAATTCAACGAGTAGAACATAATGTAAGAACGTGTTTAAATTCGTTTTTATATTGAATGCGTGAAATTTCGAGTCTAGTAGATGCAGAAGAAGGCATCGTCAATTTTATAATTTCATAAGCAGTTGAAATTGAACCGATCCTGAATGTACTTACTCGCGAAAATATATTCTTATAAGAATACGTAAAAACGAAAGCGCATTGTTATCCGAATAATTGATTCGAATAAATAGATAGAATATTTCATAACGAACAATGAATACACGTTATTCGAATAAAATATTCGACTAAGAAAAATTCGATCGGATAATTATCTTAGATAGACATTTCTTCCAAATAATTCGAATACCTTTTCTTTCTCAAAAATGGGTTCAAAAAATATTTACACTCAAAGACGAAGTTCACTTAATTTCATCTTTATCGATCTTCTAATCCTCGAATCGTTCGGTCTAAAAAAAGCCCTACATTCATTTCTGTAATTCTGCAAAGAGATCAAATCAGCCTAAATGCATTTTACCGCGTACGTATACATATATAAAGATACGTAAAAACAAAAAATCATCGAAAGATCGAGCAAAAAACGTAAGCTCGCTTTTGCGTCGGTATAACAATGCGGGTAATGAAAACAGCATCTCGAGCGTAAATTCGAGACCGAGCAATAAACCTAACCAGCACGGTGCACAAGAACAAGAATACGGCCATGAACCGCGGCAGCGAGATGAATCTTCGAATGCAGTCGATCCGTTTTCTATCAGTATCTCCGCGCGGCAGGCATTCTCCGCGGAGCGGAGAGCATAAATTCCGGTTGTCGCGGCGTTTCGAGCTGGCTCCTCCGGTCGCGCTCTTTCCGGATTTCATTTTCTATGGTGCCAGGATCGATTAAATATTGCCGGGGAAACACGAGACACGGAATAAAGTGTTACACGACACCGGCGTGGACCGTGGCGTGCCGGCGTAGCCGCGCGGGGGCCATTCATCCCTTGTCTACCGAAGAAGCAACGTCGCCGGGGGCCGGAGGAACGGGGGCCCCGTTCCTCTGGGCCCGGGGAGCGAAAACGAAAACGGCCAGGCCTCGAAAAGCGGAAACTCGAGATCCTCTCGCGTCCCCTGGCGGGCCTCTCGCGATCATCCTTTTGCGTTTTACGAGGCCCTTAAATCTTCCCGCTGCTGACCGGCGCAGCGCGTCCGCGGGGAACGCCCCCTCCGATGCCGTTCAATCTTTTAACGAGCCGGTAAATGATTTTTATGCCGGTCAAGATGCATAATCCGCGGCCGTCGCCGTCCGCGCGGTATAATTGAATGACGGGCTCGTCTCGGGCCAGGCTCTCGAATTCATTCGATCCGCCGATCGAATAATGGTCCCGTTAAAAAATATCCGTAACGATTATGTGAACGATTATGGACCCCGGGGAACTCTTGGGAACGCGCTCGGTTCGTAAAGCAAATACTGCTGCATCTAGACCGGCATAATTAGGGTGCGCTTTATCGGCTTTGAAATTTTACGAGTGCCCGCTTGTGCAGGGCGTTTTGAGAAATATTAGCATCGTCGATCTCGATCTTCGCTCTCTTCGCAGGAACGGGGAACCATTACGATCGAGCCAATTAATTTCTTTAGCGATCCGCGCGTTATTCAAGAATCGACGCTAAAATTGCCTATCGTTTTTTCTGCTATTAAATGCTTTGCCAAGCATAACCTTTTTATTGAATCGAAAGTGAAGCGATTAGGCGAAGTAAAATGCTGCACGAGACGTTTAATTTCGACACGATTAAATTTATTATTTATTATAACATATTATAGAATATATAATGTTATATAATTATATACTATATATAATGTAATATATTATTTATTATAATTTTTGTTATTTATTATAACCGTCGCCTGTGTTTGTAACACATGCTATTGTCAATTAACCAGTTACACAGCTGTTTTTGACGAGTCGCGACACAAAAAGTTACCGTTTCTTCACGACGAGTATACCCATCAAGAACTGATTAAGGAATGGACGGTTAAGAAATACTTTGATCGTTTTTATTAAATTATATATATATCATAAAATCGGTCTAGTTAAATAAAATATGAAGAAAATCAAACATACGTGTACAGTATAATTACAGTAACTAGCACACATTTGAAACAGATTGCAACAGCTCACCAATCAATTCTGAGCAGCGATGCAAGCGATATAACCAACACTTCTAGCAACAAGCTAACCACTTGTGCTGGAATGACGTGCTACGAGAAAATAAATAACTAACGAAACTAACTGGACATACAAAAAATGTCTCGTCGCATCGCACGTTTTACATCACGTCCAAGTGCATCGTACCGTACAATATTATTAACGAAGATCATCATCGCGCCGGTATTCTTGTAAATAACTGTTTCAGAAGGTTCGTCACTCGCATCTATCGATTTTCCAACGGTTGAACCTGTTTCTCGTTTGTCCCTATAGACAGTACCGCGGTTCAGTTGAACAAAAAAAACAACAACCATAAAACCTTGCGATCTATCGACTCTGTCGAACAAGCCAAACGTCGGAGAATGAATTTAATTCGTTTCACCACGGCCGGGTTCCATCTCAATACCGGATCCATTAAACAATTATTCTTACTGAATGGACGCCGGGAGAAAAAAATGCACGGCTCGTTGAGTTCCCGTTTTTATCGGAACAAGAAGATACACGACATGCTCGATCGCATGGAACGTCTCTGTAAATCATTTCCCCGAAGAAGCGGAGGAACGGTGGGAGCCGGACATTCTAGATGTCCGCGGCGCAAAAACGCGCTCCTCGAAGGATGAAAATATCAAGCGGCGGATTAGAATTTACAAATACAGCCGTCGAGCCGGCGTGTACCGGCGATTCATCGTTAAACGGCCCGCTAGACACATACTCGACACATGCTACTCGAGAGAGAGAAAGAGAGAAAGAGAGAGAAAGACAGGAAAAGAGAGAGAGAGAGAGAGAGAGAGAGAGAGAGAGAGAGAGCCTCGTACCACGCGGATCCATCATTCGTGGCTCGATCGCATCGTCGAGCGTGATGTTTTACAATGCTGTTTGGCTATCCCATTCACGAGTAGCAGAACGTTCTCTTTGACACGATTGTTTTGACTGGTCGTGAATACGAAACCGTCCCGGTACCCGCCCACGTTTTTCCATTCTTCTCGCCATTTCTCCTCTCTTTTTCTCGCTCTCCGTCTCTCTCTCGCGCCCGCCTCTGCCCGTCCGGTCTCTCTCCTTTTTCCCGGGGTGGCCCGTCGGACTCCGACCTTTTTTTTCCTCCATTACCGTTCTTCTACGAAGAGAGCCGGCTTCCGGTTGCCACTCGAAGTCAACGGGTCCGATGATCCGCGACCGCAGAGAGGAACAGAGACCGCGCGCGCCCGATGTCTATTCACCGAACGATGGAGAAACGATCGAAGATGGACGTTCCTGCGCGCGAGCACTCGTCATCCCAGCACCCATTGGAATATGAAAACACCCCGGGAATTAAAATAACACTGGGCGCACCATCGCGATCTTAAATAATTCATGGGCCTTTTTTCACTCTCCGCCCCGCGGAACGCCTCTCTCTCTCTCTCTCTCTCTCTCTCTCACTCTCTCTGTCTCTCTCTCTCTAACGAATCACCATCTTCGGTCCTCAGGGGCCCCGGTGGGTTATGACCGAGGTCGAGAGCTGAACACTGTGTCCGGTTGCGCACCGGCTGCGATTGTCTCTTGGACCGTTTCAAGACGCCACCAGACCCCTTTGTTCGCGGTGATTTCAATGCCGAATCCTCCTACGAATTTAACCCTTTGCGACCTTGCAATTAGCAGCTGCACGAATACTCGACAGTTTGGACATTTCTTTGACCGCGACGTACGGACTCGCTGTGCACTGGAACCGCGGAGTTAATTAGCGAGAGTGCTGGACTAAATTATTACGAATTTGTATCGTTAATCGCGTGTTATGCAATGGATCGTCTTAAAATGTGAAACGAGGTCATATAACAGAGAATTTTGACATCGAAGGATCACGAATACATTTTTATTCGAATAAATCTGACGTGCTAATATATTGATTACAATTGCAAACTTATTCGTTAACTTTCTTGGACACAGAAGCAACCTCAACAGTTTCATAGAATGAAGCTATTCCATCGTAACAAATTCAAATTGCTAAGTACAGTTGCACGTCATCGATGGATTGCGGTTCTTTGCGCAAAATAAAAGTATTTCCCGTCAATTATTCGATACAAATTTCATTCTTTCTTTGACAATTTCGAGTGATTGGAAATGATGCATCGATACTCTCAAACTGTTTTCATTTCTCCACCCGTGTTAAATTGTTCCCATTCGTGTTCATCGTAACGATTATCATAATTTTATTACCTTAATTTTATTAATTTATTATTTTAATATTTTCGATTTCGATTCCTTCGGATCCCCGTAAAACTAGGAAAATACGATAGTTCCGCGTAGAGATAAATTTTCAAATCTCTGCAAATCTCTGCAAATAATCCCGTCACCTACATAGAGAAGCTGACGCTGCAGCAGTCAAGGTGTCAGGCACAGAAACCCGTAGAGAAATTGCACGGACTCGGGCGATTCGGTATACAGACGTCTGCAATAAAACTGGTCACGACGCTTGATATTAGGCCGGAGGCACACGAGCGTCAAAATCAAGGCGCGTTCATCGTCGCACCTTGCTTCCAACTAGCCATAATTAGCCAATCTCGGTTTCAGGTGCACGACTGAAACCGGTGTTCCGAATGTACGTGTACATCCAATAGCCTAATCTGCGTCGCTGATATCAGGGTCCGCGATAAAAATGCAAACTAAAACTGCAGAGCTCCCACGCAGCTGCGCAGTGGGCTGGCAACTCGCTTCCCATCAATAGCCATAAAATCGATCTCGCTGTTGCGAGAAGAGCTGAATCGGCTGGATCGCGTGGCTCGCGCAGAAGAAGCGTAGAAAGGCTAGTTAGTCTCGCGTCCGGTGGCCGTTTTCTGCCTCGCTAAATGCAAAGTAAACGGCGTGGATGGATTAAAGGGGGCGGCGTCGGAAAATAATCCAAAAGAAGGTTCACCGGGAGCTATTGTAACTACACATCGTGGCCGGGGATACGGTCGGCTTAACTGGATCGGACACGGAGTGGCTCGAATTCTATTTGTTGGATTAACGGAGTCGACCGTGTGCTCCGTCGATTGTCTCTCTTTCTTTCTCTCTCTCGCTCTCTCTCCCTCTCGATCGACTCGGCCCGTTTCACGCTCGATATACGGACCGGCGGAATCAATTACCGGGCCGGCGGCGGCGTTCGGCCCGTTGCTTTTTCTCCTCGGCGTGTCCGGGTGATAAGCCGTTCGCGAAATTAATTGGAACGATAGCCCGAATCCAGGCGTACCCGCGAATTATGCCCCGACGACCGGTCGCCGGCGACCGGTTATGACGCGATCGCCTCGCCGGTCGTAATAATTACAAATACAGTCGGCGTTCGAACAGCTAGCAATTAACTCCGGTAATTTATGCGGGTTCCACTGAAAATACCACGGCCGTCACCCGAGACGTCTGAATTAAAGGAATCCGAGGCGCGCGCGCGCGTATTCGTTGGATCAACGGATAGTTTTACTCCGTTGTTGTGTATCCTGATCGCGCACCACTCTCACCCACTCTCTCTCTCTCTCTCTCTCTCTCTCTCTCTCTCTCTCTCTCTCTTTCGCCGACTCTCTTTCTTACGTCTGGCATCTCGTAGTTTCTCTCCAGGGTATATACAACCGGTGGAATCAATTATCGGCGTTTTCCATCTTCGTTCGGAGCCGAACCGGAGAAGCTGAATTCGATGCCAGCGCTGGATTAAGGGTACCGGGGGATCAGCGAGAGAGCGAGAGAGCACGAGAGGAACCACTTAGATCTGACGCGGGGCCCAGCGGGATACGACGCGATGTCCTGGACAGCCTGGGAGTGTCTAGAGACCGTATGGTAGGATCGGATGAACGGGGAACCATCGCGCGGGGCTCGAGGATGAGCGAGACCCACGAACGGTGGAAACGAGACGGAGAAATGGAAAAGAGCTAAAAAGACGATGCTTGCCGGAGGGAGAGATAGAGATAGATAGATAGAGATAGAAAGAAAGAGAGAAGGAGAGAGAAAGAGAGGGTGAGGGCCCATGGGCACCGCGTATATACGCGGACCCATGTACCTTGTATGCCACACGCTGAGTGACTTATGACGACCGATACGCCAGCGGTTCTCATCGCGACCCGGCCAACCGCCGGATGCGGTCGTCATCTCTGCACGAAAACCGGTTGTTGAGCAAATACACGGGCTGACGCGCGTTCCTCGAAACCAATCTCGTTGCCGGCTGATTTTTATGCAGCCCGGATTCGAATAACGCGCTCGATTTCGCATACTTGCGGCCACGGGATCCGCAGGAGCCCTGGATCGCCCGTGGAAATTTCGGTTCGGGGCTGATGGATCGACAGGCTCGGACAGAGAGCACCGTGCTCGATGACTCGCGGAAATTCCTGTGGCGGCGATTCGATGCTGATAATGTAATATTTTGTTGGGGTTACGTGGGGATTATTCGCCGGGGGTACCGAAAAGCGCCGACTCTTGATCATTAATCGCGGGCTATCGCTTTTCATCCGGAATTTCAATCATCCACGCCGCGATCCGAGTTTCAACGAAAGTGTTGGACGTAGGAAGGATTGAAAAGTGTGTTAGGATAAACGAAGGATTAAAAGAACTGGGGATAAAAAGACTGTGGAAGCGAAAAGACATTTCTTTTTTGGTACAGTGAACTTAAACGATAAAATAGAGCGAGACTTGGAAGCCGCGATTTCAAGAATGTGTAATTTTAATGTTACTGTTATAGCAACTCGGTAACAATTGGATAAAGATTTTCTGCAGGTCAGCAGTTCATACTAATCATTTTTCTGTAGGTGAAATCAGACGTTTCTCTATGGTAACACAGTACAATTGTTAGATAATTAATATTAAATGTTAGACTAAACACGAATTTCAAGAACTGGTCAAAAATTGTATAGATTTTGATAGAAAACCAAATTTTATAGTAGATTTTTATAAGGATCCAAATAGAAAATTGAATTCTAACGAATTTCTCGTAGATATTTACATCTGTTAACGGAGAGAACGAAAGATTTCATTGCGTTAACAAGAGCAATTGTTAAGAGCGGCTGGCGAAGTAAACACCGGTTTCCTAGGTGAACGTGTTCTCCAAGGAGGAGAAACCTGAAGAAACGAGAGTGGCACGGCGAGCGCGCCCAATGAAACCAGTTGATAGCCAAAAAAGGGTTGGAAATTGACTCGGCCCGTTTTTATCGGCGTTGCGTAAAGAGTTTGCGCTCCGGTATCGGTATTAGTCATTTTCCAATTACGCCCGATAGATTGCCGGGGCGACCGTTCACCGGTGAGCAACCCGTTGCTCTCCACGATTCGCGTTGTTACGACACGGCTGTTACAACGTAACGAGCCATGTCCTCCCGCGGTGTCCTTAAATTTGAACGCGCGCCGTATGCGGGTCCGGCCACTTGACGTTAACGAGGAATTGCCATCGTCGCCATCAGGGCACAATATTGTCGCCTCGTTGATCGATAACGTTCCATAATCATTAAATAATAGCCCGCGATACTTGTTTCTCGTTCAATTGTCCCGGTCGCTTCTCCCGTTACCGACGAGTGCCTCTTCGGTGTTGCGTTGTTAGTCGAATCAAACACTAATCGGTTATTCCATCGACGTTCTTTACGAACGCTGCATTGTTAATCGTCTCGACGATTGTAAAATGGATAAGCTATAAGACCAAATGAATTAATTCGCGCTTGCCGCGAGTTAGAATCCATATATACGCTCGGTTGGCCAGGCTCCGGGTCCATTTGGACCTGCATTATAAATATTATAATATTTATATTATTATTATTATATTATTATATTATTTAATATTATTATTATATATTATATATATATTATATATTATTATATTATTTAATATTATTATTACATTATAATATAGTATTATAATATTATTTGATTATCTAGCTCTTGGCAAAGAATCTCAACTTTCACAGGTTTCATTAAGGCCTGTACAAAAATAAACGCGTCTGGAAGGAATGCCTTAAAAAATACGTTAAAAAGACCTGGTAAATAAAATTCTAAATAATGCATAGCCAGTAGTGAGTTGCGGATCTTTGATGCTGTAGATTCTTTATGTCCACGATCTTCTATAAAATCCCTACCGTCTAAAATTATATAGTAATCATAACAATAATTTATATACAAGGAGAGTGCTCCTGTATAATATCGAGTGTAAAATATCGAGGCGATAGCTTTATCGTTCATGAAGTAGCACCTTTTTGGAAAAGTCCTTCGTTTATAATTCCATTCTAGTGAAACTACAAAATCAGCAATTTGTATGAACGAATGTGGAACGAATGAAATATGTATGTTTACATTATACTTCTCGAGCGCGCTCGCAGGCTAAAAGTTCAGACCTATCGGAAACTTTCCATCGAGTTCGAGCAAAAGACAACGATGGAGTGACGACGGTCGCAAAGTATGCCACACCTTGCCGGCAGAAAAAGAGATGTAGATATCTTCGGGTCGGTCGTAGATCCCAGGGATGGTCCTAGATCGAAGGGTTGCCGGGGCGAAGAAAAATCGCGGGCCAAGCCGAAAAACAGATCTCGATTTGTTCGGATCCCGGTCGAACCCCGGTGACAACGGTGTCTAGTGTCGACGCGGACTCGACATTCCAAACGCATTACCATGCCGGGAGATCAGGGAATCTGGAAGTTCGCTTGTAGATGTTTATCCTACGCCCACATGTTTCTCCTGTTCCCCTCCGAGCGGCGTGTACCTGCGGTACCTCATCCCGGGGGAACGATCGGCTAACGAGATTAGTTCTCCCGGAGCACGTCTGGCGAGGGTAGAAGATCGGGTTGACGAAAAGCGACGAACCGAGGGGATTATCGATCGTTCATCGACGAGACGGATCCGCCGCCGCTGCCGCCGCCGCCGTGAAAATTCGTAGCGATCTCTGCGACGCGCACCGAGGTAGGTAGAGTTCGTAATTATCCGGGTTTATTGCCGAGGCGGGTCGCGTTTATTATACTCGCGAACTCGAGATCCACCGAAGTCGAAGAGGATGACTGATGAACACGCGTTAAAAAGGCGTGTCTCGGGTTTCATAGCGCAGTAAATCGAGCCTCGAATATCGTATGAGCCACCGAGCCACGCGGGGCTCCTCGCTGACCCTTAGGAATGCAAAATATTACCAGGAAAGAGGGCGCTGCCCCCTCCCGTGGCAGAAAAAGCTGACGAACGGCCAGCGAGCTTTCTCGTTCTTCGAACGGATCGTAGATACGTATCGATTTTTCCTGTAAAAACCTCTTAAAGATTCAGCAATGTAAACATTGCGGACGCGGATCAATTTTTAACGAACTTCGCGCTTAGACAGGAGCAAAGGCAGCCCTTGACCAGTTCTTCGTATTTCGTTTAAATACAGCACTTTTATAAAAAAAATAATAATTCGGTATACAGGGTGTCCCAAAAATGTCTCGCAATCCCGAAATGGCGGGTTCCTCGGATCATTTGAAGCAGCTTCTTCCTTTACAAAAATTTTCAACGAGGCACCGTTAACGAGTTATTAACGAAAAACAGTGACCAATGAGAATCGAGTACGGCTGACGCGAGGCAGCCCAGCCAACCAGCGCACGAAGCCCAGTTCCGCTCATTGGCTCGGTCGCCTAGCGCCAGCTGAGCTCGCCTCTCATTGGTCACTGTTTTTTGTTAATAACTCGTTAACGGTGCCTCGGAGAAAATTTTTGTAACGGAAAAAGTTGCTTCGAATGACCCGAGGAAACCGCCACTTTCGGATTGCAAGACATTTTTGGGACACCCTGTAGAATATCGAAGCATTTTCGCGGCTTTGTACTCGACCTATTCATTTTCGTCGTAAATGCATAAAGTCCGCAGTCTATTAACAACTCCGTGCATTTCCAAAAAAGATGAAACCAAAGTTCGAGATCCAGTTATCACGTTCGGTGCGTGATTCAGGATCGGCTGACGCAGTCTGCGAGGACAATGCGACCTTCAGAATGACGCACAGTGCCGGTAGCTTAAAACATTATCGAAGAACGATGCGCCGAGAAGCGATAACGAGGAACGAACTCGCAACCGGTACAAAAATAAATGAAGAAGAGATCCTTTCCAGAAGTTCTACAATAAGTTCAGAAGGAAGGGGACACTTGGACCTTGCAAGGATACGAGATCAAAGAGTTAAGTAGCTGTTAAGAAGATGTAATTAAATTTAAGTTTAAAGCGACGGCGAGGGACCTTTTTCTCGCGAAGCGATGGACACTTCGACGCGAGGCGGAGCTAATAAAAATGCTTGCACGTCGAAGATAAAATGAGGATGTGACGCAACGGGAGAGACAGAGCGAGAGCGAGCGAGAGAGAGAGAGAGAGAGAGGAAGGGAGGAGGGAGGAGAGCAGAGGGAAATAAATCGCGGAACACGGGTAACAGTGATTTAGTAGCGATAATTCCAGGGAAACGATCGGATTAACGCCGCCGATTCGGTGGATTTATCGGTTGACCGACAGAATTTATTAGCCGCGGACCCGCCGCGCCGGGATACTTTCCTCTAGCGAGAGGAGTCCGCGATACACGTAGGTAGATACCGTTAATTAAAGAAGATTATATCCAGGTTTTCGATCATTGCGACGCCAAGGGGCCTCCTCCCTGATATATCCGCGCAAATATAACAGACACGCCCTCCGTGGCTCGACGCGCCGGCCATCACTGCGCCCCGGCTGAAAGGTCCGCAATTTATGCGTGTATCTACCTGCGTTAATGCGAGTGATGCTCGTTTATCGATTTTGTAGACGCAGCAGAGCCCGGTCGACCGTCCTACGACTTAATTGGACGACGAATGTAGACCGAGAGACAGGCTCGCGCAACCCGATTATTGAACAAAACGTCCGCCGACTCGTATTTTATCTCTTATTACTCCCGGGATTTCGCCGGGTCGATTAATTGTATTTCTCGTTTCGCTAGTGTCGTATAACGCTCGCGAGAGCTTTCGATCGAACCGGTAACAAAACGCGGCCACGAATAACAGCGCGCCATTTTTCAGAATATCCCCGCTCCGCCGACATTTCTATTCAAATGCCACGCTGTTTCCGCAATCCGTAGCTCTTTTCGGCGGCGCCGAAAATTATTTCGCTGTGACATTCGACGAGAGAATTGGCACTCGCTGCGAACCTAGATGTATCTTTTACAACGAGTTTATGCGACGTAAACGCAAACTTTTCCCGACGTTTGCAATTTCTCGTCGAAATATTTTATCTGCAGATTTCGTGCATTTACGGGAGAAATGTATGGCAGGCGAAACATAGAACAGTGAATAAATTGAAAGATTATTTGTCAAAGATAGAGTTGTTTTCAACACGGAACTCATTTTCTACACGTAATAACGTAATAATTTTTTTAAAACTGGAAGCAAGATTTTATATTTATTTTGTGTTTTGTTAAATATTGATGACAAAACAATAGACAAATTATTTCGGCTTTAAAAACGGAATAACAGTCACACTTAGCAGGTTATTTCCACGAACAATCGCCACGTCAAAGCGTGGCTAAAGAGTTCGTGGTTCGACTGTCCTAGTAACAAATTGCAAGGAAAAATTCTAGGATCGATTCGCAATCGCTAATCCCGGTTCACCGGCGGGACCGTCATAAAAGACTCGGCTACCTGGCGATATCAGAGCCGTAAATCTCGTATCGCATATTAGCCGTCCCATAAAGTTTATTAAAGCTCATTTAGCTGGCACCGAGCGGCGCGTTTCGCGTCTCTATCGTCCCGCGAGACAGCTGTTTCACAATAAAATCGGGAACGGAGAACACCGGCGCGAGGCGCGGGCGTCTATTCAAACACGATCACCCCCCCCCCCCCGAAATTGCAGGAGGCCCGGACGTAGGGCCCCGTTGATGCCCGAAAACGGTCGGGACCGGCCGAACGATACCCGATGAAACGATTCTGCAGCGCGTTCTCCTCGGCAATTATTCCCGCCGATAATTCCCACCTGCGGGTTTCCAGGGGCGGATGGTCGCACGTCAGGCCTCTGGCTGCTCGCCAGCAACAGCAGCAGTAACAGTAGCAGCACTCGCGGACTCGAAATCCTTGAAACGATTTCTTCGTAATGGAGGGGCGCGTCGTCGCGCGATCGACCGTGGCTGATTGAACGCCGATCGGCCAGCGTGGCCGCGCGCGATTCTTCGAGCGTACGTTCCTATTAAATTGTCCAGCTGATGGACACGTTGAAATTTAATTCATAATTATACCAAATAATTATTTGTTTCAAAATTAGATTTTTTAATCGGTATTCTTTTCATTTCATTTCGGAGGGAAAACATTTTTTGAGTTAGTAAATTTAGTATGTTTTTTGTTAGTAAAGCAGTTACGTCTTTCAAAGAGAAAAGATTTTCTTCGTTAGGGTAGGTGATTTTTCATTTTCTCGCGTCGCAATGAGTTAATTTTTCGATTCCTTATTAATCAGCACTGTCTAATGCATACGTTGTGTTTATTTAAAAGAAGTCTACTTTCACATAAAAATTTAAAATATATATAATTTATACTATACTATATTAATATATATATATATATATATTATATAATAATATATAATAATATATTATATTAATGATAATAATTAACAATAATTGATAATATATTATAAATAATATTTATAATTAATAATTATAATAATAATAATAATTATTATACTAATGTTTTACTAATGATAAATGACCATGTTTTCGCAGCTAAGTATATAAAAAATATAAAAAAATGTTATAAAACCTGGAGAAACAGCTATCCATCTAATTTTCTCTGTTAAGACTTAATGCATTTCATTCCTCGTGCATTCTGAACGCAAAACTCGCTTATCCGCGGTAGAGAACCAATATATCTGGGAAACGTTGCGACGACGTTACGAAATCACGTAACCGTCCATCTATTGGGCAGTTCACCCTACGTCTTTGTTCGGGCGTGTACGCGCGTGTTCGAGGGTGTGTGCAACTGGCTGGCTCGCTCTCTCGCGAGGTGGTTCTCGATCGAGCGCGACGTGTGGGAGGAAAATGCGTGAACGTGTAAAAAGAAAGCTCGTCGGTAACGAGTGCCCCGGGTAGGGGGATCGGGTTACCGGTGCCGAGGGGCACGGGGGTCCGCCACTTTCCGGGGCACTTGTGGTTCTTCGTTCACACCTCGACCCTCCTCGGTTAGCCGCGCGGCGAGAGAACGACTCTGCAAGACGCGCGAACGGCGCGCGCAAACAGCGAAAAAGAACAAGCCGCGGAGAGAACGAAGAAAGCCTCGTTGGCAGTGAGCAGTCGGTGGGAACGGGGAGGAGAGACAGGGGGGGAGCGAGAGAGATGGAAGAGCAGAAGAATGAGAATTTATCGCGGCCAATGGCGTAGGCAGTGACACGACCGAGCCCGTGAAACGCGCGACCGGTTACAACGCGCGCTCTCGACGAGTCTATTAACGATTTTGGTAGCATATAAAGGACTTTTTACCCCGGTCCCGTTTTATTCCCACGTCACGAGCACAAGCGATTCCACCGGCTACCGGGCGCGGCGGCCGTTGCGTTCGGACACGCGAGCGGAGGCGGAGCCGAGGGCGAGGATAAACAGAACGAATTTATCGCGCACAATGGTCAGGCCGATCCTCGAAATTCAAACGGCGTCGCTCGTATTTTTTCCATAACGAGGCACAGTGTCGTCGCGTATAAACGATTCCGTTGCGAGCCGGCTTCGGGAAGCATCGATCGACGCGTTGTCGCCGGTTTTTCGAGGACCGAGCCGGTCATTTTCACGGTAACAGCGTAATCGTCGTCGCAGCTTCTGCGATGTCGGAAATACGTAGTAGATACAAGGGAGCCCCGTCGCACCTGGCAGGGTAGACGATTTCTCCGCTCACCGGTCAAATATTTGCGAAATTTCGCATGAAAAACTTGCACAGCTTACGCATTTTCCGAACGTCCATAAACCTTGATATTGGGATCATCAAGGTATTAGACGGTGTAAGATCAGCTTAAGAAAGGATCGTTTTGTATCCGTGTAAGAAAAAGTGCCATAAATATAACCTTTTTCTGTTCAAGGTATATTTATTTACACGATACTGTTAAGTAATACGTTCGAGTACCTTCGTAAATGAAATACAAAAAATGTACAATCAACTTGGCGATGCAAAAACAAGTAATTCAGTAAATAGCAACTACGAAATGGAACATCAGCAGACGCGGGCGTAATTATTCATCCCGTTGAAACAACAAAGAGCAACTACTTACATATAATTACCGCAACTATTGTCATGCTCCGAAAACTTACGACCCGCCTGCACTTTGTTATCTCGAATTACCGCGCCCCGTTGTATGCACTATTGTTCCAGGAGGCTGTAACGAAAGTTCCCCAATAAATTTTATTAAACTTACTGGCAGAGCGTTCGCCCACTCGCGCCTTCCGGCATTATAATCGCCGCAACTTCGGCTAGACTCTCGATTTCGTAATCCCTTAAACATGTGCGCAGCGCCGCCATAAAGCAGCCACCGGAAAAAAAGAACGCGGCGAAAATAAGTATACGAGCAATTAAAATTGTGAAGTTCCAAGACATGCGCCGGGGGAGAACGGTGGTATTTTCTCGAGTCGGTGTTCCACGGTCTAAAGTTGTCGAAAAACAATCGTAAAGAGCACGAGGATCTGCTAATAACTGAGATATACATATAGGCACGCTGGATTTCGCGAGCTTGGTGCAATGAACTGCCACCCTGTGCCCGTGCGAAATTTATGAGATTACCCTTGAACGCAGGAAACCGTGTCTGTCGCTCAGGAGGAGCGGTACACTTTGTTATTCGTAAACATTGTCTTCGTCAGGCTTCGCCGCAGAAACGTGTACGAATTTCTGCTCGATTATTCGGAAATTCGATAAGCTGTCTCGCGTGAAATTTTGCGAGGATAACGCCGATGGGCGCAGAAATTGATCAAGCCTGCCAGGAAAATCAGCACACTAAATTATCATAGCGCAGGTTTAAGCTGTGCAAACTCGATTAAATTCGAAACTATTTTCACTTTCTATAATTGCACGAGCGAATGACGTCAATCTTTAGATAATCGAATGAAAATAGGTTTAGCCCTTTCGGTACGAGCGCCGGATATATCCGGCATCCATCTGATGACCAATATGGACGAGTGCCGAATACATCTGGCATCCATGTAAGCCATATTTCTGTAGGCCCTTTGCAGAATGTTTACAGGAAACATTTCAAGAAAGATTTAGAAACGGATTAACACGTTCCGTGCCGAGCTTTTTTTACTCGAATCTTCACACTTTGATATTTTACTAAAACTTGATGTATTACGTGCAATTATTAATTCTCGTACACATAACAACGTAACAAAAACTTATCAACGCCCATTCTTGCGGTGGAAATTGATTCTTCGGTTCTAAATTTCTTGTAAACAATTTGTTCAGTTCACTAAGTAAACATGCAAGCGTGTACCATCGATGGTACACGTGGCACGGAACGTGTTAAGCACAGTCGTTACTTAACGCTTAAGAAAATCTTCGTACAAAGGTGGACTGACCCTGCGTTATGTGCGCATTTTCGGCGCGGCACCCCGTACAATGGGAGTGTCACGGCGGACAACGCGCTCGTACCGAAAGGGTTAAAAAGCGATTTATAATTCTAGAACGGCAGATGCAGAAGAAAATTGCAGCGTCGCCAGTACAGGCGCCCCCCCCCCCCCCCGAGAAAATAATACATATCAATTCCACTCTTGTTTCCCGCGATCGGAATCTTTATTTTGCACGCAGATCCGCTGTCTGGTAATAAAAGATGCTTGATCCATGTCGGGGATTTTCCATAAAACAGCGAAGTGTCTTGTCTCGCGGTGGATGGCGCGCAATCCAAGCCTGGCAACCGCAGGACGAGCGGACGTCGCGTTTCCACCGCAAAAAGATTCCAAGATCAAGGGCCGTGAATTCATCGCGGTGGAAGGCGGTCGCGTCGCCGAGAATCGATGACCCCGGGCGACGGGTCAGCAGAAGACCGAGGTTAGAAGCTGCACTGGGAGCGGTAAGGAGCATCGCGGCGTGGCGCGGCGCGGCGCGGCGGTGAAGGCGGCGGTCTGATGGAAAAGGAGCCGCCGTGGGCTAAGTGAAATGGCGCGTGCCCGGTGAATTTTACGGCGCGTTAGTTACGGGTCCTCCCTGTTCGCTACCTTGCGCACCCCTGCGCATCCTCTCTCCCCCCCCCCTCTCACGAGCTTTCTCTCCGGCTTTCTGTCGCGCACGGGCTGCCAACTGCCAACTTTCCGCGTTCTTACCGGGGCCGGTTTCGTGCTTGTTCCACGGGTCCGCATTATCCGTGGCCGAGCGGCGTGCAGGAATTATAATCTCGCTTCCGCGCGCGCTGTCCCGAGCATGGTCGCGCGCGATAAATCTCCCGGAGGGCTCGAAAGAAGAAATCTTTTCGGTGCGAGCCCGCGGGACGGCGCGAAGGGCGTCTACGACCGCGCAGCGAGCCGGGGGAGAATTAATTTATCATTCGGCGAAAAATATAACCGAGTGCAGCGCGGGTTCCGGGGCCGTGTACAATTTAAAAAGCCCTCACCATAAATCGCGCAGTCTCATTTACAGCGGTAGCCGAGCCGAGCCACGGGGATATTACGAATATAAGGAAAGAGGGAACGCGTGGAGCCGCGGGGGGCGGGCAGAGGCGGCCCGGGCTGCTGGCTCAATGCGCACAAAGAGGAAACGTTCTGAAATTTCTTCTGTGATAGTACGGCCGGCTCCCGGTAACGAGCTCAAAGTTGGTAACGACGCCTTGTTACCTTTGTATCAACTTGAAAATTAAATTCCCCGCCAAGCACAGCGGCCTCTATGAAACTGGCCGGAATTACGCCCTCGAATTCTCGAGCGAGTGAACTGGACGCGGAATCGCTCTCGCGTCTGCCGCGGCACAAGGGCCATGAAAAGACGCGTTCGGGACTTCCAGAGCCGGATAGAAGCAGCTCGAGTATCTACCGCCAGCGGGATCTCCTTTATTTCGCAATGATTTTTCGACGAGCCGTTCGACTTTTCGACTTTTGATTAGAATCCATTGAATACCTCGCCGCTCGCCGCATCGTTTCTGCAACACTTTGAACGCGCGCACACGGTTCGTAGCTCGGCGCAAGGTGACTGATTAAATTGTTGGACCGAGGAGAAAGTATCCGAAGAATAGCGACGTCCTTTTTATCAACCTTCGCCCGTCCTTTATCGATCCAACCACGTTCGTCCTTCGAAGTCGCGTCGCCGCAAATAAATTCCGTCTTTCCGCGATTATGGACGGGCCACGGATCGTTATGCAAAATAAAAACTTTCCCGGTCGATCGTACAAAGTTATACGTTAGATAAAAGTGTGTTTCTTCTTTGAACGACGTTGACACGGTGACCGTAACGCCAACAGTATCTGCAAATTCTTCTCGCGTCCCCACCGCGCCGTTCCGCGCGTTGTTTATCCACTTTCGCTATAAATGCATAAAATCCGCCGGCTAATTATAAACCTTAACTGGATATTATTTTGCAAAAAAAAGAAAAAAAAACGACGAAGATAAAACGGAAGAGAAGCAGAAGCTGTTTACGCAGTCCCATCATAAATATTTCCCGTAGTTCCTCAAATACACGATGTTCGCGTCGCGCGAAAATAGAGGAGAGGAGAAGCGGCAGTCGCGGAAAAATGTATTCCCGTGAAAATTTAGAGAGTCTCGAAACCGGAGTATTTATTTTGTCGCGCGGACGGAAGCCGGGGAAAATAAACGCGCGAACAGAGTGGCGGGGCTGGGACGAGATTTGGATTTTCGATGCGCAAAGGCGAATCGGCTCTCCCATCTTCTCCCCCCGTTCGTGAACAGTCGGACGGGCACGTCGCACCCATTCGCCGAGCAACACGTTTGTTCCTTCGAAAGAGGATTACGGGTTTTCCTGTTCGTGAAGATTTCAAGCCCTCGGTTTCGGGGCTGCCGCTTTGCATGCTTCCCGTGGTACCGTGCGACCGTACCACGACGATTAGGGGAACGCTGTCCCGGGATTAGGAGAGGTTGACTGTCTCCTCGAGCGACTAATATCGTTCCGTGTCTTCCTCGGGAACGAAAGGCGAGAAAGATTAATCGGTCACCGATGTTTGGATAAACGAGGCCTAAATCCTGTCCGTGATGAATCGGGCGTTGTCACAACACGATTGGTCTCTTTTTACGAGGTCCTCTTGTCACCGGGGATTGCGGACGCCTCTGACAACTCTGTTGCCCGTTTCTGCCGGCATTAGAGCCGTCGACGGTGATCGTCCGATCGATTTCGTGGGCCACGAAATCCTTTCGCAACCGCACCGAGATTCCGGTTTACGCCGCCACGATTTCCTAATGATCTCGTAGCTAAAATTGCCACGGACGATCCTCCGTTGATTAAACAAAGCCGCACCCTCGGGAACGAGGTATCGACCCGGCAATACGTACCCTCCGATAGTTCAATTCCGAGCGCTTGCCGTAGCAAATTGTTACACGATAGAATCTCGAAAAAACCGATTATTTCCATTCTTTAACGAGTCCGCGAAAGTCCGGCGGCCGGGGCCGGACATCGAGAACCCTGATTGAATTAATGTATCTGCCAGCAAAAAGAGGATAAGGGGGAACGGCATCAGGAGCAAAACGAAGTCGGAAATAAGCCGGGTACGGCCGCCGTGCAGGCCGTGAGTGAATATTCCAGCCCACTTCCATTTTATACGTATACCGGATCCAGCGCCGGGGATCCAGAGGATTGTTCCGCGGTTCGATCGTGTCCTGTCCGGCGACGGTACCCCGTCGTGCTTGGTAGCTGCCACGCAAGCGATAGGTATCTCGTAACCGAGGATAAATTGGCATTATTTATATGCCCGTCACGCGCTTCATTGTCTCGTAGCTCGGCGAGCAGGCCCGTTCGCGGTGCCGCAATAAAATAATAAAACGTCCATCTTCCCTTTCTCCTTCTGCCCCTTTCCCTTCTTTCTTTCGTGATTCGCGTCACACCGGCCACGAACTGTTGCCCTTTCTTTTCTCGAGTCACCGGCTCGAACTCGCGAAACTGAGCATTTCAAGATTTTCGAAAAATAGTGGCGCCTCGTTTGTATCTCGTCTTTATCTCATTTGTTAAATTTTAAATATAGGATGCCCCCAAAAATGTCTCGTAATCCGGAAACGGAGGGTTCCTGAGGTCATTCGAAGTAACTTTTTCCTTAGCGAAAATGCAATCCGCGGTTTCGTCTACGAGTTATTAACGAAAAACGGTGACCAATGAGAGGCGAGATCAGCTGGCGCGAGGCGGCCCAGCCAATAAAGCGGAACTAGACTTCGCGCGCTCGTTGGCTCCTCTCATTGGTCACTGCTTTGCGTTAATAACTCGTAAACAAAAAGCCGCGGATTGCATTTCCGCCAAGGAAAAAGTTACTTCAAATGAGCTCTGGAATCAACCATTTCCGGAATGCAAGACACTTTTGGGACACCCTGTATAATTGGGTCTACCGAAATATCTCCTCTTCCGAAATTGTTCATTTCTGTTTACGAGCTGAACAACAATTAGAATTTAGAATTTATTGTACCATTTTTGAAAAGCATATCCCTGGAATATTGATCACAAGCGATAATAATACTTCCTAATATGTTGAACTAATTATTAATTTCACTCACCAGTGTGACACCGGAGGATTAAATGGTGCAGCTGATTTAGAGCATCTCTAAACAGATTGGAAAAATTGTAGACCGAATCTGTCGTAGTTTGAAAGATTAACACCACGCATTATTTGCTTTGTATGCATTTTCATGGACGCGTTTCCAACAGCACCCTTCTGTCTCGAACGAGCTGCAGGAACACATAATAACGAATGACCTTGCGACTGATTAGAAACGCGACGCTCGCATCGCGCAGCTGAATAATAGACGCGTTCCAATAAGAACGAAATGGAATTATAAGACAAGGGGATTTTCTATGCTTCTCATTTGATGCTATTGTGGCTGCTGAATAGGACATCTAAGTGGCACGTACGCGTACGCGTCATCATCGCACTAGGATCATTAATTTGCCCGCATAAGAGATGATTGGCCAACACCAATCGACAGGTTTGTCGATGGTCTCGAGGGCAATCAAGATCAGAGGAGGTGTGCTCGGGTCATCAAGCCCCACGGTGATTGCCGCAAACAGTAATTCGCATTCAAGGGGCGTCGAGCCGGCGTCGTACGAGATCGCGTTGCTCGTGAGCCGGTGTCCACGGCTCGCATGGCTCCTCGTCGTGGTCGTTGTCATCGTCGTCGTCGTGGATCGTCGTCGCGTCGCCAGGCATCGAAAAACCCGGGGAAAATCGTGGGGAAACATTCCGTGCGGTACCGTGACCGTGGTATTTCGTGGACCCGAACTGGTCGCGCAGCATACGAAAAAGGGGGGCCGGGGACGTACGGCGACTACTAATTATTCGGCCATGCAAACCGCGGCGAGGCTGCGGGAGGAGTGCGCGCGAGGACGTCGGGAAAGGAGGGACAAAGGGGTGGGTAAACAGAACGAGCGAAAGGCGACGCGAAGGAGGGGAAAAGGAGCTCGACGACGAAAGACAGGGTGGGTCGGAGCAGGATGAATAATGCCGTGGAGGTCGAGGAGAAAGCGGAGAAAAAACACAGTGGACGAGAATTTGCATGGAGACGCGGGCCGAACCTCGAGGAGACGAAACGAGGAGAAACGCGGAAAGCCTTCGCGACGCGACGGGGCGAATTTAAAGGGGGCGCGGCACAGTGAGCACCGAGCCACGGAAGAAAAAAAAATCGAACAAGTCGCTGCTTCGTATTGATTCAACGCTGTGTTTATACTACGCGAAAATGTCTACGCAATCATGTTTGGGTGCAGAGAGTTCAGAAAATTTGGTAGAAGAGCGTACTCTGCGAGCGAGTACTAACCCTTATGTCAAGAACCGAAATTGTCGACGTTGTTCCATAACCGAGGATACCCGGGCACCCCTAAGATGAGCTTCTATATTACGATACTATTTGTATAACTGTACTACGTTACGTTTTACTTAACACTTTTATTATTATATAATATTATTAATATTTTTTAGATAAACATTTATATAATTATACAAACTTTCATTTTTATTTATTTTATATTTATTACTGCTACGAAATATTATTTTTATTAGTTGTCCGGAGAATTTCAACTCCTTCCTACACAGCCTACCCCCTCTATTCCAATAAGGGTTCCTGGATACCCGGTTATTGAACACACGTATATCAAACTTTATCGTCCAATTTTAGTGCTTTTCTGATAACAAAATTGCAGACTCGATACAGCTATCGGTAGGTAATGTGCCAAATAACGACGATCTAGCCGGATATTGAAATATTTTACAGGGGAAAAAAAATATTATAAAGTGAACGTGCAGAAGGGTATCTAGTTATTAACATAAGAATTGAGAAGATGAAATAGTGCACCAGTATATGAACAAAAGATGTTCAAATTAATCAATTAAAAATTAAATTATATGTATATATTATATGCATTTATTACGTAAATCAATGACTTGTTTATAACTATAGTTTTGTTACGCTTAAGTATATAACTGTATTTATAACGATGTAATACTGAGATTACTTTCAATAGAAATGAAACAAAATCTCACTCAACAGAACGGAAGTTATTGCATTTTGTCCCAAAAACGAGCATTTCGGTGCGCCGAGCGCGGTGGTGAACCGGACGGGGACTCCGAGACGCAAACGAGGGAATTGGTGGCAGCGATTTGAACGAGGGACAAGTTCGAAGGTAATATTTTCGAGCGGGAAAAAGGAAATCGAGGTAAATTAAAGAACGAATTGAAACCGAAAGAGGAGCTCGAGACGAAGGTGAAGAAAGGAAAGTCGAGGGGTGGGACGAAGGAAAAAAGAGGACATCAAGGTGGGGGTATCGAGAAAGGACTCGCCAAGAGAAAGAGAAAGAGAGAGAGAGAGAGAAAGAGTAAGGGAAACCGTGGACGAGCGGGAGAGAATTTGCATGAAAATACAGAAAGTTTCGAAGAGCGTTTCCCTTAGACGAGTTCACTCGCGGTAGCACATAGCGGGAGCGGCGCGCGTGTAGTGTATATACAGAGCGTTTCACGCGAGCCGCGACTATGGGTCCACAAAGGCGGCGTAGGAGCTTTTCTGTGAACTCCTGGCGCATTCCGATATGTATATAAGGTGGGAGAGTTTTTTAACGAGCACGGACCGCTCGGCTCGGCACGGCTCGGCACGGTCGCGCTCCTACTCTCCGCTTTATGTGCACGCGTGTATGCGCGCCCGCTACCCGCTTTGCCCGGCGCGGTAATGGCGCTACCGGTGATATTACTCGCCCTAAGCCCTTGCCGGGCTTCTGATCGCGCGCGAGCCCTGCAAGCGATTCCACCGGAGACTGTCGCCCTGCTCCGCGATTATTTCGTCACGCGGCACAATTACCGGGGAAATCGCTCGCGAAACGCGACTCTGTGTCCTCGTCAGGTTCATCCTGCCTTCTGGATCTTCAACGAGGTCTAAGAAGCGAGGAACTGGACCGAGAGCACAGGTATTCCCATCTTAATACGATTTTTGTCGAACTTGTTTAACACTTCGACTGCCGCGTCATTCGTTTAACAACTTATTTTTGTGCTCATGTATTGTATTTTCCTAATTTTATTGGGTTCTCCAAAACGTAATAATGTTGACAAAGTAGTTGATATAATTTAAGTACTCAATTTTAATTTGATGGAATATAGAATAGGTTATTTTTAAGAAATTTTTTAGGAAGCTGATGTGGTAGTTTCAAAGGGAACTGTAAACTTTGCACTGTAAATTTTGCATTCTGGAATGTGTCGAGTGTCATATCAGAATTTTAGTTAGCATTTCGACTTGAGTTCACAAATATGTGTGTGTGTGTGTGTGTGTGTGTGTGTGTGTGTGTGTGTGTGTGATCATCTATCATACTATTTAAAAAGTATTTACCATTTGTGACTAGAATATGTCATATTATGTGCGTAATACATTATAAATGTGACAGGTTTTAATTTATTTACGTTTGAGCAATTTCTAACACGTCAAATTTTGCAATTTCAATATCATTCATCCATTTTGATGGTAGATTTACAATTGAAATTAGGAAAATATGTTTGAGTAGAATTTTAAAGTGATTTCAATTGCAAAATCGTGTGATGAAACGTGGAAATCAATGTACAACATTGCACAAGAGAACAAATACAGCGAGAATCCGTTATCTTTGTCTCTTCGTGAATAACAAAAATCGTCTGCCTCAATGGCAGCAAACGATACATAAATTAAAATATTTTGCCACTAGAAATAATTTTAATATAGAATACCGTAATAGAATCCATTCAACGGTTTGCAGTTCACGCGATCAATTTTCCCATAAATGCATAAAATCCACGCGGGCCACCGATGATAAACCGAAGTGGGGGCCAAATTATCCAACTGACGTTCACCTCGCGGTGTAAAACAGTTTTGCAATAAATTCCCGAAATTACCAAATTCGATATCGCGGCGGACGCGTCACACTATATCCTAGCATTTTGCACCCTCTGTTCTCGCAACACCGAATACAATTAGTTTACCGTGCGTCATCAAAGCGCTGCACCCAAGGCGCAAAGAGCCGCATTGTAGTTCATTTCCGCAAACGCGCCGGCTGGAATGGAAACGGGGGAGGGGACGGTTCCATTTTAAAATTGACTTGCAGAGTGATGCGCTTATCAGCCCATTATCAGTTGGTTCACGACGTTTACAATAGCCGGTACGGCGGCCACCTCATTTACGCGGCGTGTTCCACCAAAAAGTATTCATGGTAATATCTCTTCGGCCGCGCCATTGTGCCAACCAGCCCCCCGTTCACCCTCGTCGCGCAACATTGTATTTGTAATGCTGCGGGTGCTCGGGTTTAATCATCCCTGCTGCGCACAATTCCTATATTACCCCCCCCCCCCCCGACTAAATTTCTATTACATTTACTGGTCGGCCGCTATATTATTCGTTTGCACAATCCGTTTAACAATTTCACGGTTGCTGAATAAAACTTGGACGTTCTCCCAAAAGTTATCGTTTCCTCCGCATAATTATAATCTCTTGTATCCGGCGTCTCGCTCGCGTGGAGTTAATGCGCGACAGGCAAAGACAGTGTTTGCGAAACACGGGCGCAAGACCCTTCGGCTGTGAAGATTTTTTAGTAGAACGAAGTACAATTTAAGATTAAATTTATCGAATTTTGAAAAAAAACTGACGCGTGTTACTTTATAAAAGCAACGAGACTGAATTTCTTTACTCAGTCGTTTCTTAACCAATAAACTGTTGCGACCTCTTTGAAAAGGGTGTACTTAACCCTTTTAGCACCGAGCAAAAGAAGCGTACCTAGGCGAACAATACCGGGCCGAATCGGCGAATTTGTAGAGGTTTGCGAAAATGCTCGTAAAAACCAAAGTAGGCGTGATATTTACAAAATTCAAAAAGCAGCATATTGCGAAAGGAATGGAGAATAAATCAATACCAATGAAGTTTCGATATTTGTTAAAAATCATAAGAATAACATAAGTATAAGACAATAAAAATCGTACAAAGTAATTTCTCTTTTTCAAAACGTAATTGCACATAGAAAAAATCAACATGTTCAGAAATTGGTACGTAAAAAATAAATCGAAATATTCTATTGGTTTGGATATGTTCGGTGGCAAATGTTTAGGGCCGGGTATTTCCGAAAATAACGGGCGCGGGTTATATTGGCTATCGTTTTCAACATTTACTTTCCTGAAATTCGTGAAAGATTCACTCTGGCATATACAGACCCTCGGCACGAAACAACATAAGATATAACAAAAAGTTGATCTAATAAACATTTTTTCACTTGTGTTGCATCGAATATGAACCATTTTAACATTTTATGAAGTTATACTTAAACACAGATCTTTTGTGATGAGTATAATAAGGCTCTAACAGAGGCGCAACGATATATCGTCGTTGGTATTTTTGGCGAGTGCACCGAACGACGATATATCGTCGGTGCTAAAAGGGTTAAAATGTGTCGCAAAGAAAAGAACAATTACATACAATTTTTTCATAATAATTATGTATACTTTATTATACTTTGTTCGTCTTCACTTCGTCTTGGTCTCCAGATACTCGAAACATCTTAAAATTTACGAATATAATTAATTACAGTTGTCGCTAAAATTGCAATTTAAACAGCAAATTCTTAGGTATGACCAGTATCTCGTCGCAATATAAAATATTGTCATTATCACGAGTGTACTCTTTAGAAGCAACTAGCTGGTTAAGAAAGAGCCTTCATAATTTCAACAGTTTAAAAATAAGAAAATCCGTCGTTTTGTCAGCAACGGTAGGTGTCAAAAGAACTCTGAATCACTCGGTATATTCGTCGGCATTCGAACACAGAAGACTTCTAAGTTACGTCAAACGACACCTGAAGACGACAATAAACAAGCTAGACATTACTACATCGATTCTCAACGATCTTTGCTAGAAATCTCGTCTCTCCGAAAGCTCCGAACGCTCGCTCGAAACGATCTTCGCCGAATTAACACCGAGCAGCTTATTAAGGTCCTACTTAACACCCGAGCTAGAAGAGCCCGCGCCCGTGTCGCTACAAGCCCCGATAAATCGAACATCGTCTAAGTGTCCTAACCACTGTTTCTAGGTCAGCCTGTACACCTCCCGCATTCCAGATACCGATCGTAATTAAAAGAAATTCCTGAAACGTAATGGGATACGCTGTTATCACGATCCGGACAGCATTCCGGCTGAATCCGTCGATCCGAGAAACACTGGCAACACTTTGTTCCACGTTAGAATCGTGTTCCCGGCAATTAGACTCGTCCGATCTAGCATTCCTGATCGCGGAAGGTCCGACTGTTCTCGGGGAGATATTCGATTAACCCGATCCCCGAGGGGGTGGCTCTCTTCTGGGCTCGTGGCTCGCACGGTTCGCAGGCTTTTCC
This sequence comes from Megalopta genalis, assembly GCF_051020955.1. Lineage (NCBI taxonomy): Eukaryota > Metazoa > Arthropoda > Insecta > Hymenoptera > Halictidae > Megalopta > Megalopta genalis. The sequence goes on from NC_135024.1 coordinate 6,268,508, forward strand.
TTTCATTTCCCCGAGCCGCGAGAGAAAATGTGCTCGCGGCGGATAGAGGCGGACCTGCTCCTTGGATTTAAGGAAAAACGATTGCACGCCGGATGGATGGATACCGGGGTAAGCGATGCAAAGGCTGTAGCCAGCCGGTTTCCATGCACGCAACGAGGGTGAGCCGACGCAGCCGGAGTAATATACATTCATCCCTAGACAAGATGGATGTGGCGAGTACGGACAAAAGTACAGACAGCTTTATTCCTCTCCCCTGCCGCCCCTGCGCCGCCACCTGTCCCGCTACAGCCGAGTGTTTATATCCTGGTATCGCTTCTCCCGTTTCCTTTCCCGATCCAGCCTGGATCCTCTTCTCGAGCCGATCTCTGGATAAGGTGGCAATCACGCGTGCAGAACGACCACCGCTAATCACACGCTCGCAGGTCCGCGCGTCTTCGACCCGCATCGGGTTAAGATACCTGTCCGTTTGGAGGTTTCTCTTCGTGGTATCTACTCTCGGTGTAGATTTCAGATGGACTTGGAAAACTCTGACGAAGGCGCTGTTTATTGTATTGTTTTGTTTATTGTATTGCTTATCTATCTACAGACTTCATCTTTGTTGATTTTTACAGAAAGTCGGTTTGCATATGGGTTGGGTTGATTGAGCTGATTGCATTAGAAACGTATTTGGAGATTGGAGAATTCTGATATTGGAGGACCGGATTATAAGACATTGAATGTCGAGAATTAAAAGGAATAGAGACGATGAGAGGCGCAAGACGTGTATTTGATTCGTTATAGCAGCCAATCGGTCCACTTTTCTTTAAAAATGAGTTACGCGATGCAAGTACATTTCTATTGTTTATTTATTAAAAAATCGACTATAATGATTTATCAATCGAAGAATCCTATGATAGCAGCACTTATATCGATCACGGAATGACTAAACAAAATTGTTCAGAGTGAATTGCTTTTTCTAAGAAAACATTGACATCTTTCTTTTGTTTCTTTTCTGCTCAAGTTCATCTTATAATAAAAAACTGTGCCTTGCACTATTAGTGGCGTTGCTATCTTTTTATACTTAATTTGCAAAGTTCTTATTTATCTCCATTTTAAAGTCAATGGATTTACACCGATGAGCCGTCCATACACAGGGTGTCCCATAATTATGTTATAATTCCATGTGTTATCATAATTATGGGACACCCTGCATACAGGTGTATTAGAATAATTTCTCACATCTTTTTACAAAATACTATAGCTGTATCTTGCTCATTTTTAATTGCTGCGTTTATTTCTTCCTTCATTATTGATTCTAACCCCTTCTCCTTTTCTAAGATTTTTCGACTCTGAGTTTCTGTAAAATTTTCACTTCTTGTAATCTGTTGCAGCTCCATAAACTATTTTCTTCATCATTCCGCGTTGTCTATCATTCTATCAATATGATTCTCACGTCTTCTGTTTGTCTTAATACGTCCACGTATCCTCCCAGCTCTTCCTAATTCCGTAGTTTGTTTCCTTCTTACGAAAAAAGAGGGGTTCTCCGAATTGCCCTCTTTTTCACCGATTATTATTCCCAAATTTTCTTGGTCTGAAAAATCGACCAGTCCACCGGATACATCATGCCAATCGCCATAAGATCCGCGAATTTCCCGTTTTTTTTTCACAGACAGACCGACATTGTATTTGCAAAAGAAAAAAGAAATTAACGAGGATTCGCTTCCAAGGAGGTACTGTTCTAGAGCAACTCGCGACGGTTTAACTCTCGATTGGACGTCTAGCCTCAGCCCCGGAGAAAGGCTAGAGGTTTCGCCGGGCAAAAAGGTTGACTCGTGATTGAAACGGACTGGGATAGGAGAGATCACGGTTCGCAGAATTTCCGCGGAGGGCGACGAGCGAGTACGTCGCGTGTACAGCCACCGTAACTCAACGGGGTACGCTCGGCTCGTTTGTCCCGAAGGGTGGAGAACCGTGAAGAGGAGACATCGATTATCGCAAACGACCGACCGTCCAGCCGCTGGAATTTTCAAGCGTCTGGCCTCCCGACTGTTTTCCGCTTCGGTTCAACTATTTCTCTCGACTCTTGATACTATCCCGACCGGGCTGCGGGGAGCGTCGGAGAACAAGGCACGGGTAAAGAAGGAAAGGAAACGAAACGGAACGGATCGGAACGGAACGAAGAGCCGGAGAAAAACGGTAGATCGTCGAAGAAAGGCTCGAGCGAATTCCGTGTCTGAGCGGACCGCTCGAACGGCCGATATTACAGCCCCCGGCGGTAATTCGTATCGAGTTTTCCGTGCCGGCCGGCCGGCCGGCCAACTCGATCGGAAATGCGATCAGGATGGCGAAAGTAATTTTCGGACGATCCCGGCGCGGCGCGTCCGTGCCGCGGGCTGATCCTCGCGATAAGGAACGCCAGGCTGCGCGGCGGGGGTGTCGGCCGTAAAATTTATACCGAACGCACGACGAACGCCTGTGTGCGTTCAACCCTCGCCCGCATCCAGCCCACTGGGAACAGGGAAACGCTCTCGCTTTGATCGGAATTGCCAATTTACTCCTGATATTAATCGTCCCTGTCAACGATCGGTCTCCCTTTGTCTGGAGAAGGGTGTAAGAACCTGCGACGAGTCGTCCGACTCTTCCCGGTTCTTGGTTAATCACTCTGCACCGCGCGCGTCTTGGAATTTCTCCCTTTACTCCGTTACGCCGTTGCTTTTTGCGATGGCGCAGCGATCTCTTTATCGTAAAAGAAGAAATGCAAACTTTTATTGGGCTCTTCGAAGCTTGTCTAATAATACGATAATTGTTTGAGAGTAGAAAACATTCAGGTTGAACCTAGCCAGCTCTAAAAGTGACCAATGTATGATGGCTTGCATGAATGACAAAAGAGACTTTCCGCCATTTTTATTATGTTTGAATCGAGAAGTTTATTCGATAATTTTCTATGAGAGGGGCTTCGTAATTCCGGTAAGTTTAAAATAAAAACTGCGTAACCGACCGGGGTAGGTTTAGCGTTGAAGTAGGACTTGAATTGTAGCTAATATGGACATTTTTAACAAGAAAATGTAAATATAAATCTAAATTACAATGAGTTTTATATTAAATCACAAATACAAAATGTAAATATTTTTAATAAATTTCGATTAATTTTAAATTGCAGCATAAACTTAATTATATATTTTTACAAGAATTTATTTGCTTTTACTGTAACGCGTCGATCTATGATAAACTTTTAATATGAACTTGAGTTATAATATCGTCTCTCTCTTGTAGACAACACCGCGGTAATTTCCTCCGAGAATATAATTTCCCAGAGATCTCTCGTTCAGATCATCGAGTCCGTAGCTCGACAGTTACTTAGCAGCGAGAACGAATTAGCTTCTTCCTCGAGGATGGTTGTTTTTCGCGTCAGATAGCAGGCAGACTCCTCCTCTAAATTACAGTTGGAACACCGGGATTTCTATCTGCGAACAGGATCTACAATAAACTCCGAACCGAAGTTTAATGGAGAGATTCGGATCTACGCGTGTTGGTTCTGTAGCGCCAGGGACGATAGATATCGCGAACGTGTGAACTTCCTGGTTGTAAACTGCGCGTGCTTTCGCCGCGGAGCGTGAACTTAATCTCGGCATCACGCGAATTTGTCTTTATTCAATTTATAATCGAGTTGCCGGCGCATAATCGCGGACCCACGCGCGGCTTCGAAAAATATCGATACCAGGAAGCTCGTAATTCCGGGACACATTATCGGAACGGAGATTACGATAATCGATACAGACCGGGCTAACGAAGTCGAGAGGGCTAACCCGTGCGCGAACCTCCCCCCGGAGGCGTTGCGAGGGTCGCGGAACGCGACCTCGTCGTTTTCCGTCGTTTTCCGTCGTAATTCCGGGGTTAGAATTCTGAAATGATCGAAACTCACGGCGCGAATTTTTCTCACTTGGTAAATCGTCGGCAGGCGGCCATTTCTTTTCTCGCCGCGTGTGGCAGCGAATTTTACTTAGTCGACTTCGCAGCGAAGCGACGTATTGGGTGATAGCCGCCGCGCGCTAATCAGAGGCATTCCCCGGCCGACAAATGGCAATTTAACGCTGTCGACCGTCTCGGTCGATATTCGAGCGACCCTTTGACCGTCGACGTTAATGCACGGCCGGCCCTTTATTTCCGGCTGTCACCCCGGCCCGACGATACGCTCGACGTCGTTCGGTCCGGAGCGGTCGGACGTGGGTGCCCACCAACCGGTGCACGGAGCCGCGCTCTATACATCGCTGAAAAGGACCACGCCTCCTAGCCAAAGGATTTAATTACGAATTAATTGTGATTCACAGGCGGCCGGCTAATTCTAGCGGCAGGTAATTGCGCTGCGCTAGATGCCTCGGCCCGGCTCGGCCGACTCCGCGCGCGCGGCGTACACCTGTCCCGTCCTCTTTTCGCCCTTTGTAAACCGTGGCCCCCGCCGTCCTTTTATCTCGCCAATCGACCCCGAGCCACGCAACACCGCGATCCCAAGGGTTCAGCGGGGCTGCTTACCCGCCGCGGCCGTCAAGATAGTCCCGACGAGCTCTACTTTGAATCAGGGATTACGCGGCCAGACACGCTGTTTCACCCTCTTAGATCCCGGATATGGGATCTGTTGTACATTTACTGCGTCGGTATAATTGCTGAATGCGCGGAATCTCACTCGAAACTGCTGCTACGAAAGTCGAGGGTGTCGCCCAGGCGCTGGAAAATTGGGGAACGGCGACGAACGGCGGGAAAAAGAACGCCGATTCTAGGAGTGCAAAATTCTGGATAATCGAGATAACCATCGAGACAATTAATCGAGAATTCTGTGCTAGATGTTATCTTGTTCAGAAATGAAATTTATCATAGGAACAATAACAAGAATAACAATGAAAAATAAAAGGGGGACGATATTTAAATTTTTGAGCATTATAATTACTACCGAAACAATTGTTTCTGAAGCTTTTAATTAGTAATAATTGTTACTGAAAAAATAACCCTTGCGCACTTGTGCGCAATCAAATTTGATGAAAACCTAAACCACGTGTCATTCCATTCTTAATGTTTATACAAAAATTAACGCGAATCCGGTCGAATCTCAAAAGTGTTTCGTACAAAGAACTTAAACAATGAATTTCTTAAAGCCTCCTCGAGAAGCCTCCTCCTCTAAACAAGAAATAACAGGAGACGAAAATATCCTTTACTTCGATGTTATTTTTTTATAAGATTGTTGATTTTAACTTTTACGAGCATATTTGTTGACGCAAGAAATAGTATTAACCCTCTGCACTCGAAGCTATTTTAACCGTAAACCTAAAATAATTTTTCTGACTTATAATATTTCCATTTTATATGACAAAGTGCATTTTATGCATACGAAATTGAGTCTTGTGGTGACTTGTACAACAGTTACACTTTTAACAATTTCTTAAAAGTAAACTTTGTTAATATAAAAATTATCTTGGGATATGCTATAACAATTTTAATGGTGCCTCAGAGTCACCACTCGAGTGCGAAGAGTTAAACGTCTACTCCATTGTTGATTATTGACTTTCGCGCTCCTAATTCAGCCTTTCCCATCACTCTGCGACAGGTTGACGACGAAAGTGCTCGATGCATTTTTCTGCGTATTGGATTAGAGAAAATGTTCGTCCATAGAAACTTCTAGACAATATCGCATTTGCGATTTTGTACTGTGATCTGTTCTCGGCTGTTTCGTATCTCGAATATACCCTGAACAGAAACCACTTTAACGAATAACGTCTTTCCTATTCTCTCACGTTGTGAAATAAATTGCGCTGATTTAGCGTGACTCTTACGAGCGCTTGAACCATAAGATTCGGAACAAGATTCCAGTCAATCGAATTCGATCGTAGATGGAACAATCTGCGCGAAAATTCACTCTCTCTCTCTCTTCGAACATATGTAAAATCAATAATCTTTTCCCATTCTCATTGAACGTGTTCATTTAAGTGTGCGAATAAATCGCAATCTGATTCCGTTTGGAACACGTACCACGAGCTCTAACCGCGTCATCTATGCACGGACGAAATCGCCCGTAAATTACCCGTATGTTTGTACGTGTATATAAGAACGCTTTGGAATATGCACCGTTTCGCTTGGTCCTTCCCGTTTCAACATCGACAGCGATCGAGCGTGTTTGTACAGTTCTACAACCATATTCTGGTTGTAGATATATGTATAAAGCGCGCATACATGTATAAAGTTCAGCGGCGTTATACGAACTAAAAATTCAACAGACATCCAAAATGCAAAAGGCGAACGAAATCGCAGAATACAGTAATGTCTCTCCAATTGACGCTCAGATTGTCCACAAAAGTGGACAATTTAGGGAGAAGAGAGACGATTATTCGATCCCTGCGGTTCATTTTTATAGCCACGAATTGTCAACGACTATAAAAACGAGCTGCAAGGCTCGAATAATGGTATCTCTTCTTCCCAAATTGTCCATTTTTGTGCACAGTCTGAGCGTCAGTTAGGGAGACATTACTGTATACTCGTCGCGACAAGAAATACAATAAAGTCTCCCTAATTGACGTTCAGATTGTCCACAAAAATAGAGAATTTGGGAAGAAGAGATACGATTATTCCAGCCTTGCGGTTCGTTTCTTCATAGTTACGAATTGCTAACAACTATAAAAACGAGCTGCAAGGCTCGAATAATGGTATCCCCTCTTCCCAAATTGTCCATTTTTGTGCACAATCTGAGCGTCAGTTAGGAAGACATTACTGTAGTACACTGCGAACGTCTGCATGTTAAAATCCACATGGAATTCACATTTCGAGGTACAAATTTGCACTTAAAAGTTACTATCACTTCTAATCAATTTTTTCTCAGCTAAAATGTACTACACAGCTTGCATATGATATTCTACAGGGAATAATAAGAAAAATTCATTTTTTTAGCTCGTGGAGCTGTCGAAAGGACTGATATCTTGGATTTTGAACCTTCGATAGGTTTTCGCTTCGAAGGAAAACAGATCTTTTTAATATAAAACTTTCGGCCACAAATCATCGCTTCCCGGACTCTTTGCGCGGCGTCCTCACCTGCGAAGAATGAAACGAATTTAATACCGTTTCCTTATTTGTTCGTAACATTGCCCCCTCCCCTCACTTTGAATCACAGTCCCCACCCAGTTACTATACTCCAGATACAGTAATGTCTCCCTAACTGACGCTCATATTGTGCACAAAAATGGACAATTTGAGAAGGGGAGGTACGATTATTCGAGCCTTGCAACTCGTTGTTATAGTTGTCGACAATTCGTAACTATAAAAACAAACGGCAGGGCTCGAATAATCGTATCACTCTCCCCAAATTGCCCACTTTTTTGGACAATCTTAGCGTCAATTAGAGAGACATCACTGTAATTATTTGCGACGCGCGCGAGGATTGCGGAACGAAGTTTCGAGACGGGCACAGAACGGCGTTGACTTGCGGCCGCTGCCAAACAGTGGAATATGGCGGCCCAAGGGAACCACAGTCGGCTGAGCCGAGACTGCTCGCTACGTAATGAGCCAAAACGCTTCCAGCCAATTACAGGTAAAGCGTTCCCGATATTTGGAGCAGTTTCCTCTCCCAGGTGGCGAACTATCGAGCCCGCCGACAAACTGTCCGACACCGAAATCAGCCGACCCGACCAGGCCCCCGTGCTCCTGTTTCGAATATTAAGCCGTCGCGTCGGTATATCGCGACGCTCCCATCGCATCGGCGGCCGTTCGATCCAGCCGAGTCTGGCAATTGGGGGAAAGGGGATGAAGCTGCAGCGGAGCGCCCTCGGAAGCACGGGTGTTTGCGAGTCAGCCGGCCGAGAGCATATGCGTTTTTCGGCGTTCAATGCGTCGTAACGAGCCCGTCGTTTGCGCTCTTCTTCCAGCCCGCCCAGCGTATTAACCGCGCACGGAACGAGCACGCGGGACCGCTCGGCGAAGTAATTGCGAGATAATGCGCGGGTGGGTCGTGCGCATTGTCGCTGGACGCTGGCCCCGGTTTGGCCAGGTGTCCCTAAACGGGGGCCTCGGCCGGTCCCGGGGACAATGGGCGCCGCCGGATAACAGAATCTAATGAAGCGGGACCGCCACTTGGAAACGTCGCGTTTCGACGCGACAGTGTGTCCGATTCAAAGCGCTCGTTACGAAGGGTGATCCGTGACGAGCCGACGGGGGTGGGGGCTCCGGCCGGACAAAACAGAGGGTGCACGCTTCCGAGGGAGCGGACCCCGCGTCCCGATAAGACGCTTTTCTCCGACGATCGGACCCCGGACGCCTCCCGTATACTAAACAGGAGAACGAGAAACTAGGCGCGTCGAATCGATCCGCCTCACGGTATTTAGCTCGACGACACGCGGTACGTACGCCCGATCCTCGGGACACACCTTCCGTGTGTAAACACGCGTTGGAATTATTGGTCGCCTCGAGATGTTTATGCGTTTGCGGCCGCCGCGGTGGCGCGCAACACTGTCCACCGTGACAAATGCTTTCGCGTGGATCGTTGAGGTGTTTACTACCCGCGGTTCTGGAGCGGAAATGTTCTAGACGACAGCAAATTGCTTTTTGCTACGTGATTCGGTGGTAATTGGTCTGCCGGTGTCATTGGCTCGGCCGAGTGGGCGGCGCGATGGAAATCGACGAAAACTGTATCGGTCGATCGCTGTGCAACGTCGCGTTTCTCTCTATCGTTTTAGGAACACTTGAAAGAAGCTCGCATTTGACAAGAGGACATCAAATCGTGATGTAATTAATTTACGTTGAAGTTCACGGTTTCCTGCATTTACGAATTTGCAGCTTGTATCGAGATTCACGGTTTACAGATTAAATGCATAGGTTTTTATGAAAAGAATACAATATAGATGAAAATGAGACGAAAATAGAGGAAGAACCGGTGTTCAATCTAACAGGAGAGAATATTCTTCTTTTTCTTTCAAGGAAATCTCTCATGAGATTTATTACAACACATACTAAATTATAGAATATTACAGAGTACAGTAATGACTACCTAACTGGCGCTCAGATTGTGCACAAAAATGGACAATTTGAGAAGAGGAGATACGATTATTCGAGTTTAGCGTCTCATTTTTATAATTGTTGAAAATTGGTAAATATAAAAAGGAGCCACGAGACTCGAATAATCGTACCTGCTTTTCCAAGATTGTCCATTCTTGTGGACAATCTGAGCGTCAATTGGAGAGACATTACTGTATAGTGAATGGCGAGAACGATAGTAACATTGTGGAAAGACCCTTAGTCGCGCAGGTTACAAGCCACAGAAGAATATTGACGAAACCATTAGTTGACAATTTAACCAATTTTTTACGTTAATTAATTGTGACCTGTTAGATACTAGCAACGAGTAATAAATAGCGGATCAACGAACGAGTCCTACTCAAAGTTGTATTTTGAAATAGATATTGTAATATCGAGCGATCTTTCGTTCCCCGATAAAAATGCTCACACTTGTCCACCGTTTCCAATCACGAGTTCCAACACACCGAGGACCGGAACAAACACCGACTATATCTTCCTGGATAAAATCACAGTCGGCGCGATCCGAATGGCTCAACAACAGTAGCCTCAATCGTTGGCCAACGGTCGCGATAACACCTCCGCAGCATGTTCTTATCTAATTTCTACGTTTTGTGGACGAATGCCTCTTACCTGATCGCCGGTCCCGATTAGATCGTGGTAAATCGGCACGCGCGTGTCCCCGTGCGTGGTACCTGTCCCTTTCTGCGGGTCGTCAACGACAAGGGATTCCCGACATGTCCACGATTTATGGCACCGATAAAAGCTCCGTTTCGCCGGCGAACGCCACGCGGAAACCGTCTGGCGCGGCGTCGTCTGTCCTGCTCGCGCTCGCGGACGATCTAACGATCATCCATCAACCGCGAGGATCTCTGTCGTTGAACTTCCCGGCCGACGCGGCTCAGTCCGCCGTGCGAGATCGCCGATATTTCCCTTCCATTTAACTGTACCGCGTTGTTCTTCGATCGTTTTCACTGACACTGGCGAACAGTCACGAGAGACGGCTTTCATGCGAAAGTCTCTCCACTCGATCCCCGTTAACCCCGGATGGAACCTTTTGTATCCCTGGAGGACCACGGGACCGTACCGGTCGTATCTACGTGCACACACCTCCGTCTCGCGGCGACGAGCCACGGGGGGAGAGGATCGTCCTTCTCGAGTCTCTCGAGCGTTTGCGAACCGGTGCGTGCGACGTCAGCTCGATTTTCGAAGGGTTTGCCGCGCGTCGTCTCGCGTCCGCCGGGTTGCCGGTCTCGAAGGCGCGCGAGAAGTGTACGCTCCGCCCGGCGGCGCTCGCTTTTATCGACGCTCGCGAGGAGCGCGCGCTTGCTCGCGCGCGCAAGCGTACTCTCGCCCCGTCTCGCTCGCTCCCGCCGGGGTTTTCGCTTTTGCGGCCGGTCTCCGTCGGTTTCGCGCCGATTTTCCAACGTGTGCGTGGCCTCTGTCCCTCCCCCTCCCTCGACTGTGTGCGACGCTCGAGAACGCTCCCGCGACACGCGCACACTCCGCGCCCGACGTATCCGACGACCCCGACGACGCGGCGTCGGCGACGCACCACGACCGCCGATAAAGACGCGTCGCATCGCCTGTACGCGACTGCCCCTTTCGCGCGGATGCTTTTCTTTCATCGCTTCGCACCATCGATCCTGCCGCGGCTTCCGACCTTTCCCAAGTCGCCGAGAAACCGCCGGCGAGAAACTCTCTCTCTCCCGATCCACCGCCACCCCCGCGCACCCTCGTCCTGATGGATGAAACACGAGTCGCCGGAGAAGAACAACATTTAGAAACGTTTCACCCTTGAGACCGAGTCCGCCGCGTTCTTTCGTTTCTTCTGTTTTACATCGTCGAGGTCGCGGACTCGATGGGGTGGGTTTTTTACTCACTGGGTTGCGGGGGTCGGTACTTTCAAGGGTGATTTCCTGATTTACCGATGTCTGTTCGGTTTAACCAGCTTTTGGCGCGGTCTCGACGTGGGTGCTTCGGAGAGGTTCCTTTTTTAGGGGTGGTTTTTAGTTTGCCGAGGGTTTCCATGCTCGATAATATATTTTTGATAAATAATTGTGTGCGACAGTTGGGTGGAAATAGGGCTTTTGGTTTGGAATTATTGGAGATAGCAAGTTGTGTCGACTGAGGGGTGGTTTATTTATTTGTTGATAGTTGGTAGAGATATTGTTTTTGGAGGTAGTTTGTAGTTTGCTGAATGTAAATAATTTTGTCGGGTTGCGAAATGGGAGTAGTAGTTTTGTTTCGGAATTACAGTGGTACAAAGTTTAGTTCATACAAGGACGTGTTTCGTTGGTTTGCTGTTTTCGGACCATTTGTAAAAGTATGCTTTCGGGGGTGATTTTTAGTTTGCTCGTGTTATCCATGGTCGACGATATTGTAAAAACGTCAGTATTATCGTTGGAAGGGAATAGTAATTTTCGTCTTGAATTGTTAATAGCAGAGGGTGTAGTTCAATTACGCGTGGTTTTCTCATTGGTTAAAATTGTTTAGATTTGATAATTAACCATTTCGCATAATCACAGGCTAGAATTATTATTTCCCTATGCGGGAGTATCACTCGGACAAAACTGAATCCAATTAGAGGCGATTCGTTGGCCTGCCATATTTTGCTTTTAAACAACTCTCCGTCATAAAGCGCTCAAGTCTAAATGTTAAATATTATTTTCAAATGCGCGATTGTCGCAGATCTACGGTCAAGCTCGGCGGGGGTTGGCTAATTAAAAGCTGAGACATTCCTGGTTCACAGAGGTTCCTGTTACGAGGCTTTCAGGGCGATTGTAAGGTGAGAGTATTATTTTTTCATGGGCCGAGTGCGACTGTCACAAACATTGAGCCGCGTTCAGTCAGGGGTGGCTAACTAATTAGCTGACATTTCTCTGGTTGAAGAAAAGTCCTCCGTATAAAGCATTCAGCGTGACCGCCGGATGGAATTATTATTTTTTTTTATTTTTGGATGTCAGGCACAGGGTTGAATACATTTAGTGGTAATTCGCCGACATTTTCCCGGATGAAAAATCTTTTATTACAAAGCGTGCGGCGCGGTTCGCGAAGGAGGGATTATTAATTTGTATCTGCCAGTGGCATAGGCGTACGTGCGAGTTCTTTTAAGTTTACATACCGTTTCGCCGATGTGTTCCCGGTCAAAAAATCGTTTCGCCTAAAGCATCGTGGGTTTCCTACCATCGGTGCTCTATTTTCTAAAACGCGGGTTCTTTGTTATTATATTTATTACTGCGAGAACACGAGAGACTAGACTATTTTTCTTCTCTTCTAGTCCTCTAAACTTTTAGTTCTCTTCTTTTATTTTTTATTTATAGAGGATACGGCCATCGCGCGCTACCAATTAAAACCACCGGTAACTTTGTAACTGCGGCCGATGATCACGCACTTTGACCATCCGAGTGTGCGTGAAATATTCGATAAGCATTACAGGTCCCCAGTTTCCCAAGAATAAAATTAGCCGTTGGCTTCGGCAACGTTTAATCAATTAGTCCGTGCGGCAGTTCGTTCGATTCGAGGATTCGTTCGTTTATCTCTTGGAAATCGCGGTTACAACGGTATCCAGGTTCATCGCTCCCTCTGTTTTCCACCCACGTCCCTCGAAGCTCCCGATTTCGGTAGCAAGTGACCTGTCGGCACGAGCAAAGTGGTACCGCCGCGTAGGAAGCCGCCGACGCAAAGCAGCCGCGGCCACGACAGAAGCGTACCCGCTGAACAAATGTTTGCGATTGCTCGATTAAAACCGGCGGGGCGTGTTTGCGAGGCATATTAAACCGACGGAAGGAGACCCGCGCCGCTTACGTCGGGGCAATTAAAAAGATTTCAGCGTCGCTCGGCGCCGATCGAAATCGTCCGCTCGTAAACCGCGCCCGGCCCTATATCATCGTTCTTTCGTTTTTCCAATCGTTCATCCCCGGATGCGCGACGAAATAAGCCGACTATATCGGCCATCGAGCGTCACTTTCGAGTCGATTGTAACCCCCCCCCCCCTTCCACCCCGCCACGGTTTCCACCGGCCGAAAAATTTACGGTCCGTTTTTTCGAACAATAATCGCGCGGCCACGTGACGCCGCAACGCCGACGCGAATTATCCCTTAACCCTTGATGAATTGATATTGGCTCGAGTGTTTTGCCGCGCTTTTTCCCCCCATCGTGTCGCCGTTGAATATGCAATTGATTACACGGCCGATCGGAGGGCCCCGCGCGTTCCGCGTTTCAATGGCCGCGATTAATTCCGATTCCGCGGAGTATCGCGAGCCGTCGCCGCGCCGTTGCTGTTCGATTTAACATATTTGATCGATACCGGCCGGCCGCTCGATTATTCACCGGCACAACGGCCGCGGAATTATCATCCCGTTACCGCTGCGAATTTAATTGGTCCCCGGGCTACCGGAAACCCGTCGTCTCTCGTCCCCGACAAAAGCGGGGGCTGGAAATGAAAAAGAAAGAAAAAACATTTCACGCTCGGTCCAGGTGTGAACGCGCTGTTTGCTCCAGCAGCGAAAGAATTTATGCGCTGTTTCGCGCGCCGGCTACGATTTCGGTGTCGTGTCCGCTGAATATTATACGCGTTTCTGATCGCGCCGCGGCGATCGGGCCGCGCTAGTCGTGCTGCGGTAATGTCTTTCGGTGATTCGTGCTGCTCGTCGATCATTCGATAACACATTGATGCCTTTCTAATACGTTCCAGAGGTTGTCTCGGTCGTAATTGTCTGATCGCGTTCCTGTGAACTATTTGTTAATCGATGAAGTTTAAAGAACAGGTTTCATAGTACGATGGGCGACGTGTAGATGAAGTGGGTCATGACGAATCGAAGTTCGCAATTTATTAGATTGAATTATAGATTCGAAGCGAATTTTACGCTGTTACTGATATTTGTACAAACATAAAAAACATTATATTTGAATATAATTTTCTATTATGTTTTGTATTATTATTGTTTTGTATTATTATTATTATTGTTTTATATTATTTTTAATATAGAAATATACAAATACGAGCTTTTGTTAAGAGTTTGTTTAAATACCACTAAAAATGAAAATGTTTACCTCGAGTCTATACTTCTGTGGCTGTAAGAAAAAACGCAGCAAGTCACAGTTTCAAAAAAATTAAGTTAATGCATTAATTGGATTGCGGAATATAGGATTTAAGTATTTATCAGAAAAGACATCGTGAAAACAAATTCTGAAGACTCGTACAAATTATGCAATTTGACTTATGAAATTTCACACTACTGCAGATGGAAGCGAATGATGGAAACATGATTTTGTCTTTTTTAACAAAAACAATAAATATTATGTAAAAAAGGTAAGTAAGTAAATGCTCCCTAATCGATGCCCAAATTGTGCAGGCTCGTTTCTTACAGTTATCGATTGTCAACAACCATAAAAACAAGTCTCTGCGAGTCTCGAATAATCGTATCTCCTCTTCCCAAATTGTCCATTTTTGTGCACAATCCGAGCGTCAATTAGGGAGAATTTACCGTATTGCCTCGGCTGGGATCCATTTCAAAGGAGAGTAAATAAATTTGACGAATAAGCAAATAGCTTGTAATTTTACAGTTGTAAGTTTACAAATTGCTGGCACTTCTTTTACATAATGTAAAAATATGAAGGGGCGGCACACGAAGAGCATAGAGATTGTCGGTACGATATTTCCTGACCAGACACGAAGCAACAAGGCGTTCGAGAAAGTGCGGCAAAACGTAGATTTCACCGTTTCATTTTCACGACGGAACAAAAAGGCGCGGCCGTCAAATATTTTCCGATCGGCGCTAATAGCTAATGTTTTAGATCCTCGGATAGCGTTAATGATCACTCTCGGTAGGAACGACAGCTTAATTGCGGCCCGCTGGATGCGTGTACAGGACAGCCCAATCCGGGCCGAGTGGAAAAAGTCTGTTTCTTCGCGAGACAGCGGCTCTGGACTTTCTCAGTATCGCGTTAGATTGAATATCGTACGCGCACTTAATCGCGTGCTCGGACAAGTCCCGGTGCACGTCACGCGAGGCCCGAGGTACACGATTGTACACGCCGTGGGCTTAATCCCGCGAAATCTCGTCCTGTCTTGTAACACTGATTGACCAGACGTCCTCGCAAAAACGAGTCGGATGTAATTAAGATATTAATAACTCGTCGGGAGGCGGACCCGCTGCCATAACCGGGCGTGAACCGGGCGATCTTGCGCGCGTCGATCGGATCTACGACACTCGACCTTGGATCGAGGGCCGGCATTTCGAGCGGATCGAATCATCGTCGCTCGGGATCGCGTGTCGCCGAACACCGTTCGCGACCGAATTTCGAGCGAGAAATTGCTTCCGGTTTTGCTCGATCGTCGACGGTCACGTGAACGACGCGGGGACGCGTCGATTCGTGCAATAATAACAGAATTAATCGTTGCTTGTACTTTATCCGGCTCTGTCATCGGAAACGATACGCCAAGGTTGTTTCGCGGTTGCTGCGATCGTTCGTGATCAGTGTCATTTCGTGGCACGGAGTTTTTTTCCTTAAATGTTCGAAAATTTCATGGAACATTGGAGCTCTCTGTCCGCCGGCCTTTTCGAATCGTGTGCATTGACACTTTCCGTGTAGGTCGAAAAGCAGCGATTTCCGGTGGCCGATTAAACGACGACGATGGCAACGTGTTATTACGTAGCTGCATGCTATTGGGTTTTATTTCGCCGGAATCGGTGCCAACAGTGTAACAGGTGAGATGTGTGGAGACTGTTGATCGCGGTATGTTCACGCGAGAAGGGCGCGTTGCGAAATCATAATGGGCGAAACGGTAACTTTCTTTTGACCTTTCGGTGGATCATTACGGCTCTGCTGCGGTTTTGTTCGTGGCAATTATTGTAATTACTTAATCTGTATCGATGCGGCCTTTTAACTCCTCAACCGATGCCAATTACGATAGTCAAATGATACGAAAAGGCTAACTAACTTCATTGCAAGCAGTTATTATATAGTATTTTTTTAATGGTTTTTTACAACACGATGTTTTGTATCGTAGCCGATCGGCTTTATAAAAAAACTACCGAACCCTCAGCTCTTTCCCAATTCGTGATACACGGGACAATGAGCGTTTCTTTCGATTAAAACATGAATAAAATTACAGAAAACGCAAAAATTTAATATATCTTATTCGATAAATACGAAGTTCATTATGCCCGGGGACAAACCGAAGTCACAGTAATTGGTCACTCCCGGGTAACCGGTTCCAGTATTCTGTTACAATCGAGCGACGATCTCGTTCCAGTAAATATTTCACATTTCCAAATCTGTAAGCGCAAAAGCAAATTGCCGTCGACGCACCGCACGCTCGACGAATTGAAAGAGGATTACACGAATTTGCAAATAATTACATTAACGTATGAACTATTAAAGTTACGCGGGGCTGCCGGGGCCGCGATAATCCGGGGTCAAGAGTGAAAGATATCGAGAAACGTTCGGTTATTCGGACCAGCGACCAAACTGGAAAACCAAAATTCCTGTCCGGCACAAATCGAGAGACCTTCTCCCCGAGGTTTCTAATCGGCGCACAAAGTTCACCGTCGTGTCGAAGGGCTCTGTTAATAAACGCTTCGACCGAGACTTCCCCGAAAGTCGGAAGAGAGACCGCACTCGCTCGGGCATTAGGGGCACCGGTGATTTTTCAATTCGAGTGCAGTTGCACATATTTCAGCGCGGCAACGCGATAACCGGCGAGCATTCAGCGGTAACATTCCTTTCGGCGACAGTCATCATCGCGGCCGGCGCGCCGGGGCGGGCCGCTGAAACTTAGGGCCCCGGTATCTGCTTAGACGCGAGAGTGTAGCGGAGCGTCTACTATATTACCGCGACTAATGGTAATGACGCTCGTAATTCTCGGCGATAGTGGCGGAGAGAGCAGGGGTCGAAGGGAAACGTGTCTGTGGCCCGATACCAAATGAGTTATACCTTCGGCGCAGGTACTTAGCCCCCGATGTTCGGTATCGGCGCGCCGAGGAGCGCAGTGAATCACGCGAGGGGGTGGCGGGCGGGAATTGAAACGAAAAAAAAATCAAAGGGAGGCGAGTCGAGGGTGCACGAGCGGAGCTGATCGGCCGTTTATTTATGCGGGCTCATCGGGCATTCGTACGGCGACGCGATTAAACGGCTGTAAATGCTTCCTCGTGGCCTCCGCGTGCGCTCGGACTTCTCGTGCGCGATATCAACCGGGTTCCTGTAACGCTCGCGTGTGCGAGGAGGAGAGGAACGCGAGGAGAAGAACGCGAGAAGTCTGCACGGGCCGCCCGTACAATAGCGTAATGCTTCTGGAGATAGCAGCTGGCTGGACAAAACGATTCTTTCATATTGTACGGTTCCGCCTTCTAAAAAACCATTGCTTCTTTCTCTTCCAGCAATACGACGCTCCAAATACTATGCTAGACGCTCCGTACTAATAGCCAATTAACATCTAACACGGCTCGTTTACACACATTCGTTCCGAGTCGCATCGAAACCGTGTTAAACGAGACGTAGAAATCATGCTAATTATGGAAGTGTGTTTCTTCTTCTCGTTTGCACGAGGTTAGTGCGAAATTATCGTGCTTTATAGATTAGGTAAATTGTGCTATTCGGATTTATTTTATTCGTGTTTATCTATCGAAAGTCTATTAATTGAATTTTTAATTATTGTAGGAGTATAGTAGGAGAAATTTAAATAATCTCTTTCTGTGATAATCCCAAACGAAATTATTAGATAACGTTACTGGCGACTACTTGTTGGTACACGATCGAAACAGTTAGTACCATTAAACAATTTATTAAGCAGTGTTTAACTGTAAATTATAGACGTTGGGAAATTATAAAATGATCATCGAATGTTATTCGACAAAACTATAACTGAATACGTTTACGATCGTTCATAATTTTATTTACCAATTTTTCCAACATATTTTTTAACGCGCGCCTTCTACTCGCGTTAACATTGCTAGAAATCTTAACGAAACACGCGAGAACTTAAATTAATTACAGGAACTAAATAGTCAGATAACAGGTTTTATGCTCCGGGTCTTAATGGACCCGAGTCCCGCGATCCGAGTGTTGAAATAAAGAAATGACGTCCACGCTTTACAGCGTTATAACTGGAAATCGCCGTCACAGGTTACAAATTAGAGAGTTGAAATTTATCAGAGAAAATATTAGTTCAATAATATTGCGTTCTAAAAATCTTAGCAACATTCGATTCGTTCAATATATTAGAGTAAAAATGAATTCCGCAAGCTAGTTAAAAATTACGCGACGCCAATGCGAAAACGAGTGCACGAATGCACTTGACGATGTATGAGAGAATCTTGTAGCAAAACGCCACTAAATTCTTCGATCCGAAGCGCCGTGCACCGCGGCGGGCAGCCGGTGCAACGCGGCCGGAGGGGTTGCAGGTAGAAAAGAAAGCGGGAGATAAGCCGCGCGCGCGAACCGTCCTGATGAATAGCTCGTGAATCGGCATTGAAATCGTACGTGACCATTGTCCGGGGGCCGGGGATGCTTGTATCGACTTTGCCGGCTCGCGCCGGCTCGACCGGTATTGTCGCAAAAATCCGCGCATGAAATTAATAACCTTCGCTGATGGGGCAGCGAGGGGGCGGCGGAAACCGGTGGATCTTGTTTTTGAAAGCTCGTTACTACGC